>NW_006442491.1:12437606-12451449 GCF_000325575.1 Pteropus alecto | reverse complement strand
ATATACATATATATGTGTATATATATGAGATGCTGGGGAACATATATATATATATTGTTACTTGACAAGTAACAAAGTAAATATATAAATGTATATAGTAAAATGTTCTGGTACCTATAAGAGATTAAATTATTCAGTAAATGCTCCCATATTGTCTTTCATTTTCAAGCTATTGATTTACTTTTCAAGTACTTACAGCTCGTTATGTGCTGCCTTGAGCACTTAATATATAATTATTCATTTATTCCCATAATCTCTTTAAGAGGATACTACTATTATTCTTATCCAACAGATGAAGAAACTGAGGCATTGAAAGGTCATATTGCTTTTAACTGGCAGAGCCAAAACTTAGAAGGATGCAATTTCTACTGTCTCTCACTCAATATCAGAAGGCCTTAGCATAGACACATGGATTTTCCAGAAACTGCAAAGGGACCAATGCTTGTATTTGTCATTATTAAAGGATTGTTGGGCTTCTTTTTTGATATGCTTTATTTTAACTTATTTTCGGAGGTACCAGAAGCCCCTTCAGTACCATCTAAATGTATCAAATTTCCATGCAAGGAGGCAGACACCACAACAAAATGAGGGCGGTGGGGTGGAAATCTCACCAATAAGGGTCTTACAGAACAGGGAGAACTTAGTAAATATATCTGCATTCTTTAAACAAACAGGCCTCATTAATCTTCTAAAACTTGGGTGCAGGATTATTGAAATTTACCTAGAAACACTGACCACCTGAAAGTTGAAGGCGAATAGAATGCATTTCACCCTCTTTGTTGGGGGTTTTAAACAGGAGAGGACATATGACTTCTAATTACCTGCTTTGCAGTCATCACTATCCCTGAGTCCTGTGGATTTTTATGCACTGGAGTGGTAATGGCTGCACACGTAAATTTTGCTGGCAGTTTGGTGGCTGCATGTGTCAAAGAAGGCTGGAGAGACAGTTTCAGCATGAGTGACAAGCTATCTATACTTTAGAATTTTTGAGTATGACAGATACTGACTGGATGATAATGAGGAAGCTAACTGGTTTTTCGGTTGACCATTTTTTTTTAACACTTATGTATTTCATGCACTTTTTTACTTTCATTTAAGGATGATTGCGCAAACAATTAAACCTGACCATTTAGCTACCATTGTTTCCTAGGAAGGCAAGTGGTGCCATTAGACCACATTTCTTACCTATTTTAATTTTATGTTTGGATTACTTTATATTTTAACGAAGTGCCTAAAATATGGACATGCCTTCGGTCGGTTTTGATTTATTTAAGTTTATGCTGCCAGCTGAAATATTTGCGCTATTTTTATATAAATTCCATCAAATTGGATATGCTGTGTAACACAATATGACATGGAGAGGGCTTAGACTTTACAGTCAAATGTACTTGGAGTCAATTGTCTCTTCTCTCCATTTTATAAAACTGGGCAAATTACCTCCTCAAACCTCAGAGTTCTTATTTGCAAATTGGGGGAAAAAACAGCTATTTCTATGTTAGTTTGCAGATTAAATGGAGGAGAAAAATAACAAACAGCTAGGGTGGTGCTTGACACATAGTTACTAATTAGAAGCACTTATTATAGTTATATTTACAATTTTTATAGAGAACGGAACCATTAGGAATCTAAATCTCTTTGCTACCCTGGTGAAATTTCTTCAAATGTGGATCCCATAAAATACATGAAGGTTAATCAATAATCAGGAAAATGTTCTTATTTCTGATGGTCACTCCTTCAACTCTGTAACAGACATTTTCAATGCACTGATAGTCCTGGCCTACCCGCCGAGGTTGCCTGCATAGAGTTCCCATATAGTCCTGGGAAAGTGTTCTGGTCATGGGAATACAAGGGAGTTGGTGTCCCAGGAGAGACTCTCTACCAATGACAGATGAGAGTTGACAGATCAATATTTTAGCTTCCAGGCTCCTTGGGGAGAATTCTGAGGTGTGTTCCTTACACTATCCTTGAGTGGCCCTGGTTGGATTGAGCCTCAGGTATCCAAAGTGGTAAACCACTCATTAACACACTGTATATTGGCTTCCTTTCCTCCTTGTCTCACTTTCCCACTCCCACATTGTGTTTTCTGTGATCACCTGCAAAATAACCTACTTGCCCCCAGATCTTTGACTCAGATCAGCTTCTGGAGCATCAAGACAAATATTATGTAAGCCAGGCATGTGTACACAACCTAGAAGCCATACTCGTATAATGCAGCTTCTCGAAAGAGACAGTATTACAGCATTTATGAAGCTCCGCAAGTTTCTTTCCTGTGGACATCTCCACGTGCTGGGACTAACTTCCTTGTTCCCAGAAATCTGAGCACTTAATTTCAATCCCCTTTTTCTGCTTCCTCTATCAGCCCGTGTGAATGCCTCCAAGATCCCTTCTTCTTTCAGTCTAGCTTTTGAAAACAGACTAAATCACACCCTGAGCTTGGTCCTGGAGAAGAGGAAAACCTCAAGCAGTTAAATTTTTAATTAACCACTAGAATGCTATTTAGAGACTCTCCTTAAATTTTATTTATCTCTTCTCCGTAGCCATTTCCAAGGATAACCACATTTTTAGCTGCATAGATATGCCTGTGATCAAGGGGAATCTTTTTCAAAATGGTTGTCTTTACATTTCTAACAAACATTTTTCCCCTTTAGATTTGAATAGTGTTAGCTTTAGCTCAATCAACTCATGCTTGGTATTTTCAGGCCACTTTATTTTGGTTAGAAATGCATAGCCAGTTCAGCTGCATTTTCTCTTCTCCACCAATAGATTTCTTTACTTATACACTAAGGCTCCCTGTGAATATAATGGAGACTGACTATACATATTCATCACCACTCTATCTGAAGCAAATATAAAAGATCTTGTTACAATAATACCACTGTGAGATATGAAGGACAGCACTCTGCCAGCTCTTTCTTTTCCCTATTATTTGCCCATAATCTATCTGTCCTCCCACATTCACTCCCTTCATCTAAAGAAATAGCTGAAGAAAATTCAAGTCCCTCATCTCAATCTGTCATTTACAGAAAAAAAATAAAAACATAAACAACATCCTCCAAGTCTTCCCCTCTATGTAGGAGAATGCTCATGCCACCGTATTTCAGTGTCACAGTCAATGAAAGTAGATTGTGTTTTATCTTTAAAAATCTTTCTCACTGTGTGACCTGCCCAAGCTACTGGTACATCCTGAAGAAGAGAATGGCATTCCGCATCACATTAATAAAAAAGAGAGAAACATTTTCAAGTGAAAGGTGTTAGGATAGGTATTGATTCCAAGGGAATTTGTTAATCTATTTTTTATTTTTTGAGAGGCAGTTATTAAATTCAAGTGTCTGATCATACTGGACATAAGTTTTTATCTTTTCTTTACAACAAAATTTGAATAAAAGCATTTAAAAAGTTTGCTCTGCCTTCAAAGAAGAGGTATCTTCATCCCTGCAAAGCTTGAGCATATAAATGTCACTTAAGTATAATAAGGAATCCATCTCTTACATTTCCAACTTTGTACTGACTCTGGAAAGACTTTCATGTACCTGATCCTTTATATGAATGATGGATTAAAGTTACATCCATATAACTGTAAATCAGATTGAGAATATTGCATTTAGTGCTGGGAATAAAATTAACCTAAAAGACAAGTTGCTTAACAAGCCTAAAATCCAGTAAAGATATATTTCATGGGGATGAAAATTAAGTAAGGCATGTTTTCTGCACCAAAAAATGAAATCTAGAGATCTTGAAAGGATATCTTTTTTTTGTGGAGGTGGATATCTGGCATACAAATAAAATAGTTTTTCTTAAAAGTCATGAAGGTTGAAACTGGCATTTAATTCTTTTAAAAATCATCCCTTAGCTTGTGTTTATTCCTTACATTAATTCATAATATTTTGATGATATAATTATAATAACAGCCTGTAATGGAGCCCTTGTGTCTCCAGTGTAGAGCAGACTTTACTTTCTTCAGTGGCCTATTACCTGGAAATGGGAATCATTAACTTGAACAACTTGACTTTCTTTGCAATAGACATGAAGTTTAATCACAAATCCTGGTGATTGAGAGAAAGTGAGCTTATTTAGTCAGAAAATCTCTATTCTGTAACTCTTGTGGGAATAGAGATGATCTAGAATTTAATTTTAAAAGTGCGGTTAAATTATAGCTGCCAGGATTCTTAGTAGTCCGGTTAATTCCAATTGTGGAGACAACTAGAATATTCTCTGGGGATAGTAGGCCTTGAGTGACAACTTAGTGAAAATTGAAATTCCAAGTTTACCTCACCTCTTATTTTTTCTGAACTATATTCTTTAGTGTTTTCCAGCAGAGAAATTGAATATTTTTACATAGTTGTGCAGATAGCTTATTTTCTTTATAAAAGTTTCCAGGAATATATATCAATTGCAGGGACCAAGAAATGTGTTTGAATCTGGTAGTAACCTGAGTAAGAAAATCCTTCTCTGAAAAGGATCAGGAGGTTCAATCAATGAGAAATATTCAAATATAAAATTCCTCAGTAGAATAGGCTCTTGGAAGAAGCGGTTTTCATTCAAACCACTTGTCTGTAGATTTTTGTTGTTGTTACTATTTTGATTTTGTTTGATTTTTAAGTGCAACCACTTATATCCCCAGACCCAAAAGCAACCATTTCTTTAGACATCTCTTTCCATTGACTTTCTTCTCCCATAAAGTCCTCCCAAAACTTGGTGCCTTTACAGTTTATCCTTCTAGATAACTTCCCCCTTTGCCTAGTCTCTGAGGAGCTCCTCTGCTGAAAATGTCATTTGAAAGTATAACTTATGTCATTTTTTTTTAAGACTATTCTTTCTTTATAAGGATGCTCTATGTAAAAACTTCAGAAGGGTTTTTATCAGCTTAACCAGCCTAAGTAATCCAGCCCTGTTGCCCTAGCATTTAGCTAAATAAATAAGAATGCAAGTTAATCTATTGTTCAGATGCGGGCTGCAAATTTCCTAAGTGATTGATTTGATGCTAATTTTCTTCATGAACCTCTCATTTTCTTCAAATCCTGGCCTATGAAAAGAAAATAAATTCAGCCTAGCTGATTGAGCCCTATTGTAGATCAAACTTTGAATTTGGAAGGTTTGGAAATTTCTTTTTCATCAGGACTATATCTCCAAGGAACCCTCACTTAGGATGTCCCAAAGAATGCAACTTGCTCTGAAAAGACTACAGAAGTTTTCTTTCTCCAAATCCCAGTATTCTCTGATGATAGAATTGAAATTTGCATATTCATGACATGTACTGCCATTTTGCTCACACTAATAGCCTATTTCTTTACATAGGTACCACATGTTAGAGAAGGTCCATGCTGGCATTGTCATGTTTTGATTCTACCTCCTTTGAGAACCACCTTTTTCACATTAATGTGTCCATGAATTGAGGAAAGGGATGTGATTTTGCATTTCAATACATGATTCATGGACAATTGGAGGAAATTAAGGGAGAACTGTGCACATAAAAATGTTATGGAAGAATAAAAGGCAACTTTTCTTTGAAGGCATTCTAGCTCTAATTCTTTTGAAATTATGCTACCATGTTGGAATCTCTAGTTATAAACTAACTTTTTTCAACATTTCTTTCTAGGACCCCAAATTACGTGAACTTTTGGATGTGGGGAACATTGGACGCCTGGAACATCGCATGATAACCGTGGTGTACGGGGTTGACTTAGTTAACATCTCCTATTTGAACCTTGTGGCTTTCCAAGAAGAAGTGGCCAAGGTATGGTGAATAGAAATATCTGAAGCTTGTCACCATCTGAATCCTTATGATACTGTACTGATGCCTGTGAAAGACTTTGAGTTTTTGTCGTATTTAACATGTGTTAAAATTCTGTCTAAAAATAATTCAGCTGCCAAGTAGAAGGGTAATTCAAACACTTCCAAGTAATGACATCTACTTAGAATTATGGAGACTTTTCATTAGGAATAAGGCATTTAATATAACTTTGCAAAAGAAAATATGGGTAAAACCACATTTCATTTTACCTAAACATCATATCACAATTCATTCTCTCATCTCATGCCACTGCCAACCCATTTCCTTTCCAACCCTCTCTTTAAGGGCAGACATCTTCAGTACCTTTACCCAGTGTAGCAGCTAGCCCAAGACCATGCACATAGTAGCTACTCAATTAATATGAGGAAGAAGAAAAAAATAAAATTTTAAATAAAACTTTTTAATTATAAAAATATTTATTCAACTACGGATGAAAAGGATAAATTAGACACGATTTCTCCATTAAGGAGTTGCTGATCTGTTAAAGTAGTGAGCCTTTCCAGATGCATACAGAAATAACTAGAATACAGCAAAGATATATCAAACAAGAAGCTGAGAACTTCTGGGAACCTTGCACTCAAGTTTGATGCTTTTTCTAAAAATATCTAATTGCCATTAAAAGAGCACTGACATGAACATATTGAAGGAAGAGTTTTCTTTACCATGTTTATAGGATACTAGCAATGATCCTTACCCTTCATACAATTTCCTTCAAGAGTTAAGAATATGAATCCAAGAATATTTTAAAGTGTGCGAAGACATTATGCCCTTATAGAGCTTCTTACATCATGGATCACAACTATGGGGTCATGTCAAAACAGTGTTCATTGTTGGGACATTAATATCTATAAATTTTTAACCCTCATTGCTCTGACAGTTTTCTGAGTTACACCAGATGTACTGACCTGACTTCTGATTCTTTAGTGATTATGTTAGAAGTTTATTCCAACATTTACATAACATCAAGTCTTATAATGGAATGAATAAAATGCCCGCCAGTTTTAATACTCTTAGGTATTTATAAACTACTCTCTAAGACTGTGTTACAAACCTAATCTGTTTTCTCTCTTTAAGAACCAAATCACCTATTTGTTCTATATTATAATTTACACTTGGAGAGACTTCAGTTCAATGAAACATTGTCTGTGTGACAGCGTTGTACTTGCAATAGTTCTGATTCTGGCATCTTGTTAGTTACCTGTTGAGTTGTATATACTTCATTTCTCAGTATATGGTAAGATGGTTGGTTGGTTGGATGGACGGATGGATATATACAAACAAATATTAAGTATTTGTAAATATTTTAAAAATATCTTTCCCCAAATGCAACCATATTTCATTTTAAAAATGACCAATTCATGAGATTCACTAACTCTCAATTTAAAACATTCAGTAAGTGACAGAGAGGCTCTTACTAAGAGTGAATATAGAATTTATACTACAAACTAAGCTACATATCTTATGTTGCATTAAACCTTTATGCAGTTATGCTTAAAACATATTCAATTTTCTCTTCTCTGTGGGTTCCTACCCACTAATTTTCTATAGGGGTTTTGATTTCTGAGCCATATAATATTTCTCATTAAGACTGTATCTATAGACTTTTTTTAGTAGCTACTTGATGTTCCTAGTATAATTAACCTACGGAATATGTTTTGCCTTCTGTAAATGTGATATTCTATAGGATACTTTCCTGCCATTGAAATAGCTCAGCCAGAAGGTTAAGATTTGCAAGCACTGTTTTATTCTGAAACTGTTATTTTCCATCTTTCTAATTTTATTGTTTCATAACATCACACTTTTAATCTCTAAAGCCAATATACATAGTACCTTGTACAGTGCCTGCAGCAAAGAAAATAGCTTCTCTCATTATGTAGAATGCCTGACAGAAACCTAAGCTTTTTTTGAAAGTCAAGTATCTCCAGAAGAAATTGTTTATAAAGAGGTTCTGGCTCATTCATTCATTCAGCACATTTGTTGTGTGCCTTCTCTGTGCTAGCCACAATGCCAGAGTTAAGGATACCACATTCTAGAATACTGAAAGCCAGCATTCTAGAGGAAACACTTAGGGTTAGGGTTTGCCTGACAGAAACCTAAGCTTTTTTTGAAAGTCAAGTATCTCCAGAAGAAATTGTTTATAAAGAGGTTCTGGCTCATTCATTCATTCAGCACATTTGTTGTGTGCCTTCTCTGTGCTAGCCACAATGCCAGAGTTAAGGATACCACATTCTAGAATACTGAAAGCCAGCATTCTAGAGGAAACACTTAGGGTTAGGGTTAGGGAAAAAAAATTAAAAATAATATAAATAAATAAAAAATAGAAGAAACACAGATATGCCGAAGTAAACATATCATAGGTCAGATGGAAATCTATGAGGAAAACCTGTAAGGAAATTTAAAACAGGAGGAGAGGGAGAATGAGGGTGGGAAAAGGAAATTACTTCTTTATGGAGTGCTCTGAGAAAACAAAAATCTGAAGTAAATTGCTCAATTGCAACAATTTTGTAGATTTTTGAAAAATCTCAGTGCAATTAAAAATTTTAACCAGAACCAGGACTTAAACTTTCATAAAAGTATTATTCCAGATTTGAATGCTATCTTACATAAATCACTTGAAATTGCATATTTTATATATTTCTTAGGACAAGAGACTCCTTTTAAAAAATGGACTTGGGGAGAAAAAACTGTCTTTCAATTTTTCCCTCTGTAGCTGAACTAAAACCATAGTATCTCTTCTAATTAAACAACAATCATACTTTTTGCTACACAGCATGATTTGCCACCCCTCTGTACCCTAAGGATCAGCTTTCTCTACTGTTTTGGGGCATCTCCCCTTAAAGTACCTGGAAAATAAGTGGTTTGTTTCACATTTGCCCTCTGAGTTAGAGAGGAGAAGAGAATAATCAATGGGATTAATCTTGCTCGTGAGTTAAGTAAGATGAAGACCAAGAATTAACCATTGGATTTAATAATATAAAGGTCATTGGTGACCTTGATTAGAGCAACCTCAGAGGAGTGGTGGGGTCAAAAAGCTACTGGAATAGGCTCTGGGGAATATTGGCATAGACAAATTAAAAAGACAAAAGTGAACTCTTTTGAGGATTTTTTTAATTCTCAAAAGAATTTAAAAAGGCAAGTAAAGGGCAGCTGATAAATAAGAAGACTGCTGAAAGGGGGAAGTGAGATCAAGAGATGGTTTTTAAAATGGAAGAAACAACAATATACAAACGCACTGGTGGGAATGAACTTGTAGAGAGGAAACAACGTGCTGATGTAGGAAAGCAGGAGAATTGCTGGAGCTTGAATAGGCGAGAGCAATAGGATCTAGTGCAGGGCTCAGTAAACTACATCCCAGAAGCCAAGTCCAACTGACTACCTGCTTTTATAAATAAAGTTTTATTGGAACACAAAGACACCCATTTGATTACATATTATCTATGGCTGCTTTCACTAGAGGTGAGAAGTTATTACATAGACCAAATGTTCCACAAAGCCTAAAATGTGAACTATCTGGTCCTTAATAAAACAACAATTTGTTGACTCTATCCTAGTTTACAAATAGAGGGGCTGGGCTCAGACAGGAGCAAGGGTTTTTCATCAATAAGGGGAAAAAAAGTGAGTACATTAGGACAGATGCTGGTAAGAGGTACATGCGATGGAGGAAGTTGTACATATTTTTTTATTGCCTCTATTTTATCAGTGACGAAGGAGACATAGATCAGAAAGCAGCTGAGAGTAAGGACTATATGAATTTTCAAGCCTTTTTCAGCACTAGTTGGTGAATTACTTCAAAGATCTGACCGGTATGGTTAAGATGGACTACAAAAGACAGACCCTTTACATCAACCCCAAAAAATAGTACAAGTTAACTGATTTAACAGATCAGTACAGTTTTTTTTATTGGTCAAGGAATCTGAAGATAAAAATAATTCTCTTCTTCCTGCCCAATTCTAGCCCCTGTTTCCAATATTCTGTTTTTCTTTGAGACTGGGGACTAGATGGAAACTTCGAGTTGTGTGTACTACTTCCTGCAGTCATGCAGTCTAAACCACATCGTATAGGTTGGAAAACAGATTGCTCTGAGACAAAGACAGGAGTTCACAGGATTGCCATATGCTAGTGTTTACCTTCAGGTCTAAGGGATCCTGAGTAACTGATAGGAGACCACTTCATCTAGAGAATCTCAGCAAGGAATGAAATGTTTCATAATTAACAAAGAGAAATACCAGTATCAAAGGCAGCAAAGCCAAAGTCTTCCCTGTTTAGTTTTAGAAAATTAAAATGATTTTCAGAATGTATTCCCCCTGGATTCTGGTCCATGGCTGGGTCTCTGGGAAGCTCATCTCCTCACCCATCCACCTCTCAGCCCCTATCCCTAATCTTTTTCAATGCAATTTATTACTGAGATGACCTCTCACTATGAGAAACAGGATTTGACATTCAGGCTCTGATATTCAGTCCTAAATAGTTTGACACGCTGACCAGCCCCTTGGCTAGAAACATTGTTGAACCACTGCCCAGTTTGGCAAATTTCAGCCCAGATGTTGCTCTAGTGTGTTAAGATGCAGCAAATGAGACATCAGGGATCTAGTGGGTTAAGACTGAGATGCCTAATGGCAGAGTCATGCAGAGGAAATTTTGCATTCACTTCTGTGCACAAGGATTGACAGATGCCATTGTTTTTACTTCTTAATTCTACACATACTGAATTCTCTTAAGCATTTATAAATTGGAAAAACAAATTAAACAAATTCATTTTTCTTATTTAGCCATGCAGTTAGCAGGAGCTTAGCCAGATTTTTAATATTTTTTGATTGAAATATAATATACATAGAAAAGTGCACAAATCCTAACTATATAACTTGATTGATTTTTGAAAAGAGAATACACCCATATAAATAGCACATATCAAAAACAGAGCCATCACTAGCACACCAGACGTTTACCCTACCAACACACCCTTATTTGACCTCCAAATTTATAGATTAATTTTACCTGCTTTTAAATTTTTTGTAAATGGAATCATTAAGGTCTGACGTCTGTGACTCAAAATTATATACATGATATTCTTCTATATTTTTCATGTGGTTGCAATTTGTTTATTCTCTTTGCTAAATAGTATACAGCAGTCCCCTCTTATCCACAGTTTTGCTTTCTGTGGTTTTAGTTAGTCAACTAAACCTCAGTCAACCACAATCCAAAATTATTAAATGGAAATTTTCAGAAATAAACAACTTATAAGTTTTAAATTACACATCGTTCTGAGAGGCATGATGAAATTGTGCGCCATCCAGATCACGTCCAGCTTTGGCTGGAAGGGAGAGATGAGTCACAGAGGTTGGGGGAGGGGTGATGGGTGACCTAAATAGTGATAGATGGCCGCTATAAGAACTTGGATTTACTCCCAATGACAAGTAGCTATTGCATTGTTTTGAGCAAAAGATTGATTTGTTGTGACATATTTTAATAGGATTGCCCTGGCTACACTGTTGAAAAGCCATAGAAGGGGGTTTAGAAACAGAAACACAGAGACAAGAAAGCTTAGGGTAGAGATAGTGAGAAATGGTTGATTCTGGATATATTTTGACTGTAAAGGCAAAAGATTTGCTATGGATGAGATACATGGCATGAGAGAAAGAGGCTGCTAAGGATGCTCTCAGGGCTTTCTGAAATTGCATTTATTGAGATGGAGAGCCAATTAGTAAGGAAAAAACAGAAATTGGATTTGGACATAAAATTAAAAATAATATTTGCCCAAGTAGCAGAATGAGCAAAGGCGTGACTTTTTGTCTCTCTTGAGATGCTATGAAAATGAGAATAAAGGAACATAAATACCCAATGATGAAGAGAATGAGAGAAGTCAATAGGAGATGACATGTTTCAATAAGTTTGCAGAAGAAGAAAATGAAGAGAGGAGAGTGCCTGATGAAGTGGAGAAAACCACAACCTAAATTACATAGAGAGCTACAAGGAAGTCACTGGCTTGCTCAGAAGTAATTGAGAGAGACTCTAGACTTGAGTATTACCAGCCCAGCAGATCAAAGAGTAAGTACTGGGAATGAAGACAATGTCAAGGAATTGAAGGAATAAGGACAAAACCATCAGACCCTCTACTCCCTCCTCCTGCTCCACATGTAGAATAATTGATAACCAATTACTTCTCAGGTCAAAAAAATGAGCATTGGTGTTTTATGGAATTGAACAAACTATTTGAAAGGCATTATTGTGGCAAGCATTTGAGTTATGGATCCAGAGTAAAGCTCTTCTTGTTCTAGCATTTATGGATACCACTCCATAGTGGCTGGCACTCACATACTTACCCTAAAGAGAAGTCTGCAAGCCAGTAAATCTCATTGACATACTCAAAGCTCCCTCTCAGCCTTTCTACCACCCCAGTCTAAAATATGAACTAAAACCAAAATATCCACAGGTTATTGAGAAAGACTACAACATTGAATTGTAAGGAGGCCAAGATGAACAAAAAGAGAAGTGATAATAGAAGACACGATGCTAATTCAAGAAACAAATAATTGTTAAAAATGAATCATCAGAGAGAGTTTTCAGTATATTCTATAAGAACAAGATGCTATGAAAAATAGGTAACAAAAATGAAAATCAAAATTCTACAGAACTACTGTAAGAGTGGATGAAGGAAATCTCCCAGAATGTGAAGCCAAACAACTGCAACAGCAATAAAGATAGCAAACAAATAACCAAAAAGTAGAAAGGACAAAAAAGATGACAATAAGACAGAAAAGATACAAACACAATAAATCTAGAGATTGCAGTAGCCAATGAAAAGGAGAAAACAGGAGAAGAAAATATGAAAAACACAATGCAAGAAAATAAGTGAAAGCTAAAGAAAGGTCTTGAAGTTGAAACAGCAAGAATAGGAGTGGAATCAGGCAATTCAAGTAGGAAACTGGAAGATATTAGATTAATGGGGGAAAAAAAGGCTTAAATTTCTTCTCCCCCCACAAAATTGAGGTAGGGATAAATGTATAAGAAATGTATTGTACTAACATAAGCCATGCTAAAGCATGCGAGATTTTCAACAACTGGAGGAGCAGCCAGAAAAGATCGATATTATCTTGGTATTAGGAATGTCTCCTTTTGAAAGCCATGTGGTTCATGGTGTTGGAACTATAGCAAGTAAGATAATCATAGTCTAATATATGGCCCTGCAGAAAATTGTATTTGGATTTTTGTAATCATGTAAAATTTTATTTTACTGGTTTTAAACATTTGGAATCGATTTATAAGCAAATAATTGAAGTCAATTATAAATACTGAACAAGATAAAAAAACATTTCAACTTTGACAATTTAAAAAGTAAATTTAAGCTAACAAGAATTGGAGGTAAAAGGATTGGGCAGATAAATGTTCTTTCACGAAGAGAGAAGCCAAGTGATATATTATCTTTAATTAGTGGATCAAGTATGTTGTTTGAGGTTGTAGAGATGATGGGGGAAAAAAGAATACTAGAGACACAATTCTATTAGAAGGAAGGAGAAAGGGCAGTAGAAAATGGGATGACAGGTTTAAAGACTCATCAATCAGAGCTGAATAGCAATAGTTAAATTCTAAAACCAGTCAAGAAAAAGCAGTACAAATATATTATTTAGAAACATGAAAGTACCCACAGGAATTGAAGAATAGAAACGTTGAAAATAGTTTTCAAGAAGCAAAACTAGGATGAGAGTGACATAAGCAATCATTGCTTTTTATTATAACCCCTCGAGTCAAAGTTTTAAAATTATGTATGTGTTTTTTGATAAATAATTTTTTTTGATTGCTATCATTTACTAAGAATCTGTAATGGCTGTCAGTGGTTGAAGAATTTAACATGAATTATCTTGCTTGATTCTCAAAACAACTTTATGAAATAAGTCCTCTTATTAGCTTTAATTTATAAGCAAACTAATTTTGGACAGGTTAAGAAAAACTCCAGGAGATTCTATCAGGGAGGGGTTACATTTGGCCTAGAGTAACAGAAAATCAAATCGAATAGTAGCTTAAACAAATAAAAAAAATCTTTAAAATATTTTTTTA
>NW_006442491.1:12327198-12437494 GCF_000325575.1 Pteropus alecto | reverse complement strand
GGCATTGATTCTGTGGCTCAAGGATAACAAGGTTGAGACCCTGTGATCCTCATGGTCTTTTTCTCTTAGATCAAGATGCTTCTGTAGCTCCAGCCCTTCCATTTGTGTTCCAACCAGCAAAAAGAAAGGAGCACTCACATCAGGAAACCACATTTTCCTAGAGCCTTCTAGCAGACTTCTAACATGTAATTTACCATGTGTCACATTGCCACCTCAGCTGCTGGGGAAGTTGGAAAATGTAGATTTTTTAGTTGGATATATTGCTGTCCTGAATAATGTCAGACCTCTGTTAGGAAAGAAGGAGAAAATGGATATTAGCTAGCATTTAGCAGTGGGTCCCACAGCTAGAGAGTGGCTGAGTGGGGTTCTGAAATTCAGTAAAGTATATTTGTAAATAAACTAACGAAACTATCAATAATAGAAGGGTCAGTAAGAAACATTAAATAAAACTGATTCCGGTATTTTAATTTTAAATTAGAAGACAAGCATATATTGTGTTTAAGATTTACCCTTCCATAGCCTCCATAAGCCGTGAGGATTGACCAAAGTTGAGTCAATTAGAGCCAAGGCAAAGAATAGTTCTCATAATAGAGGAGGGCCTAATCGGATAAAGTCACTTACCAGAAACCAAATACCTCTTCGTATAAAGAGGAAGAATGTAGCTTGCAAACAGTTTTAAAATAAAGATGGGGTGGCATAATTAACATAATTTAAAACCAATTTATTTCCAAATGAGAAAATTATATTTTAGCAGAATTCCATATGTTAAGTTACGAGTTAATGAAGAAGTACCTGTGTGTAGTTTACTAACTGATTTTCAATAAAAGTAGTTTTAATTTTGTCAGGCAGATTTTATTTAACAGATAAGCAGCACCTTTTAACTCCCAAGAAATTGTGATTGCTCCTCTTTTTTCACTTGACATACATCTTACTGAAGAAATTAGCTGTTTTTTCTTTAATTTTTTTATCTAATCTCCTCAAAGAGAATTACTTTTTAAAAAATAAACAGTGGTATCAATTATAATTGCAGCCCCTGCTTACATACATTTATTGTCTATAGTACACAGCACTTGGGCAAATTCAACCAAAGTAATAATTAGCATTGATACTGCTAGGCTCAGAAGACATAATAACAAGTGTTTTCATAAAAGTGACATGAGGCTTTTGGAAAGAACCATTTCAAAACTACGAAGGGTTGACGTGAAAACCATAGAAACGAAGCTTTAGGGATTTCGTACGTGGGCATTTGATTAACATTTCCCAGCTGTACAAATGAGCAGTGACTCAGGAAACTAGCTGGAGGGGAAGGAGGGTATCTCCTCAGCTGATGCTCAAAATACATCTCGAGACTCACAATGATATAGCTGATAACGTCTCATCGTGAAAACTTAGCCAAAGCGAACATCTTTCTGTTTTCCTCCACTCTGTGCCATTTTTGTTGCTCTTTTTTGGGGGAGGGAGGGGATCTTTTCTTTTGAAGAATTCTCCTAACATTCATTTTACCTTTGTTTGACCACATTAAACTTTTCCCATTGGGCAGGGGAATGTCAAGAGGTGTTGGAAGAGGGCTAGGGATGTACTAGACCTGACACCTTTCAAAATTAGCTCAAAATGTGGATCCTTCTACATTCTAAGATCTACATTTTCTATACTGCACATGCAGGTGTGTGAACACTTCCTTAGGCCATCAGGGTACCATTTAGCACAGCAGTACTTCACTTATCTGGGGAAAGACAGTCAGACAACAGTTCTTCAGAATACAGTCTAAAGCAAAACAAAGCATAAAGCGTTTCTATGTAGCTGATATAACTGAGCTAAGCCCTGATACTAGAGCTTCTGTACTTTATTAATTGGAGAGCCCCCACTTAGCCTCATGTTGTACACAGTACTCCAAGAGATTTCATAACAGAGTTCAGCATAGTTTAAATTATGATACGAAATGTAAAGCCATTATTGTAAGTCCTGTAGCCAAGAATGATGATTGAATACTTATAGCAAATGGAGAACACATGAAAAATAATTTCAAAAGGCATAAACCGTAAAGCATGAACGTAATTCTGTTTCATTTACACATTCATTCATACAGTCAAATCAACAAGTATGGATTTATTGCTTATTTTATAAAAAGAATGGGACACAGATCTATGAGATCCCACACAAGTTATAGAACGACACACATCCATTCTTTTATCTGCTTTTCCACAATACTCCTCTGGATGGATATATTTGGTTTTTCTATACTCTTTCATCCTTCTGTTCACTGCTTCTTCCCCAGTTTCAATGATCTGGTTTTTATGGACACTACTAGGTTCTTACCTGAATTGATTATTCTAGAGATATACCAATCAGACATCTTTTCCAGGATTTTTCATACCGGAAATGAGAAATCAGTCAGACTGTCTCCAGGGGTGGGTGGTGCCATATGTTACATCTCTTATTGCAGTTGCTGGCCATGGGAAAGAAGTTAGTAGCGGGAAAAATATGGCATCAGGAAGAGAGAGCAGTGAAAAAGCGATGAAGAAAGTTCCAGCATTCAGGCCCCAAGTTTCTGACGACCTTGTACTATAAGTGCAATCCTTATACTGCAGTTTGTTCGATTTTTCCTTCAATTACAGGAAATAACCCAGTGTCCTCAATAAATTCTCCTGTTTCTTAAGCTAGTTTCTTAAGCTGTTTCTCTAGCCCGAAGACATTTGAGCCTCAGGGTCTGAAAATAATTATGCATCTTTCCTTGATATTATACATTTTGACTATAAAATAGAAGACCTTCACTGCCACCTAATACAGAGAGACTGTACCAGAAATTTTACCAAAATTCTAAGTGCTGTAAATAGTATCACAAATGCAGTGACTTCTCAAACAGTCTTTTCTGATTTTAATGAAAGTCTTTATAAGCTCATATACCATTTTTCTCCATGAAAAAAATGCTTTACTGTTCCATTAAGACGAATGCTCGGCAAAATGAATTCTGATGTATGCCAGTAGGTGAGAGAAATGTGCTCAACCAGATGTTGTAACTCTGAATGAGCCGCACAAGGTTCCTTCTCACCCAAATCTGAAACTGCTACTGAGCAGAGGTAATGGGAGTGACGCCATTATCACTGATGGCAACAGGGGTTTGCCAATAAATGAAAAATAAATAGAAAGCTATTAAAAATTGTTAGGACCTTCATATGTCTCACAAATATTAAAATACATTGTTATAAATTATTATTTAAAAATTGCTTGTTGTAAATTATTCTTTGTTCTAGGAACTTGTTAAAACTTAATTAAATGCAACAAATTGAGGCTTCCAAATCAGGCACTTTGGAAATAACTTGCTTTTAGATTATTGTCATTTGTTACTCTTTTAACTTCATTTGGGTAACCATTGACTTATAATTATTTACATAATTATATATTATAATTGTAATTATTTACACATGTATATAGAGAGGGAGAGAGACACAGAGAGGTTCAGTATTCCTTTTAGAACTCTCTGAATGAATACATGTTTTGAGAGCAGAGGTTACTCTCTGTCTTTTCTTTGTAACTCCAGCTACATGGTGTCAGGTCACAGGCATAGCGTGGGTACCTTGCATGACATGATGCCACGGGTGCCATTTACAACACACAGGCACTGTAAGGCACTTTGTTTCTACCAATAGGCTAATAATGACCACTGGCCTGTTTTTGAGCTCACACATTAAACAAACAAACAAAAAACCTTCCATTTTTAAAGACAATGAGCACAAGTACCCTAAAAAAAAATGGGTTAAGAATGTGAACAGGATATTTTCAGAAAAAGAAAAGTGGAACAACCCAACATATATAAAATGATGCTTAACTATGCTGATAGACCAGAGATGCCAGTTAAGACCTCTACAAGGGCCCATATTACTTCCATCAGCTTTGCAAAATTTTTATGAAAGTCTGATGATAGCAAGTATTTTTGAGGTCATGGGAAAATAAAAGTTCACTGTCATTAGGAACGTGGAGTGTCCTCACCACTTCAGTGAGCAAGTAGCAGCATTTGTTACTGAGGAAGATGCAGGATTCTAAGAATTCATCTTAATATTCACCCTAGAGAACCTCTTGGATGTGGCCTAAGGCAACAGGAAGTATGTTTTTGCAAACAATAAATGTCCATCAATAAAAATATGGATTAATAAATAGTAAAATAGTATAGTAGTTAAAATTAGTTAACTACATCTACATGCAGATTCAAGGACACATTTTAAAGACATAATGTTGGTTGCAAATATCCATTGGCCAAAGGATACACACAGCATGATATAATTTATGTACTATTTTAAACATACAAGGGGTCCGTATGAGGGAATAGCAAACTTTTCTGTAAAGGGCCATGTAGTAAATATTTTGTGGTTTTGGAGCCTTTGTGGAAACTACTCACCTCTGCGGTTGTAGCATGAAACTAGCCATAGATAATACATAGATGAACATGTATGGCTGTATTCCAATAAAGCTTTATTTACAAAAATAGGCAGCAAGGTGGATTTAGCCCTCAGGCCTTAGTTTACTGAACCCTGACCTATACCATTTTCCTTAGAAAGTAGATGATACTGATATCTAACTTTCAAAAAAGAGCTTGCCTCTAGGGAGAGGGAGAGGAATGGGATCAAGGAGAAGCAAAGTTACATTTCACTGCAAAGTTCAGTGTGTGTGTATATATATTTTTACTCTTTTAGAGTTACATTTATTTGTTTCTGTTTGTAATCTATTTTTTCTCCCTGTTTTTGTTGATTTTATTTGTTCTATCTCTATCAATCATCTATCTATATCTATCTACCTACCTATCTATCGAGTTATTTACTCATTATATCCTATAATTACAAAATTCTCCTCTTTATCCCATTCTCGCTCTTCCCCCTGATCTTTCCTTTAGGTTTTCTTTGATAGGTAAAACTTTGTCTATTCTTTTCTTTTCAACATTTTTAAGTTATTTTGGTTTGTAACATATAGTTGTTTTTTTATTCAACTCTAAAAGGTCTTTGTATTTTAGCACATAACTTTATCTCATTTACATTTATTTGTAGGCAGGTATGTTTAATCTTAATTATATCATTTTTTTAACTTTTGGGGGGATGTTTAGTATGTTCTTTTTTTAATAATTTAAATTTTTTTTCAATTACAGTTGACATACAATATTAAAAAGTATTAAGCCAAACATGGCAAAATATCGACATTTGTTTAATTTGTATCTGTGTTAGTTACACTATTCTCTGTATTTTTATGTGTAATACTAAAAAAAAGGTAAAGTCGATACATTAAAATATTTAAAATAATGTGAACCAGAACAATGAGAAACAGAAACATCTGCAAGAATGATATTTCTTCCAGAAGATCCCGTGCTTGTTTGTATACCTCTTACAGTCATAAGTTAGGCCAAAACCTTAAGAGATGTGAATTGCAAATGGAGGAACTTTTCTCTGTTCTCAGAACTAAAAATAGCTGCATGATGGGTATGTGGACTCCATGTGGACTCTAGTTGAAACTCTAAAGAAGCTGATCTCATATCCATTTTCTCTAGTTCAGTTCTGTTATCCCTTTTATGAGAAGAGATTGATCATGAGGCATAAAATATCACTTAAGAAACTTCAGGGTTTACATAGCAGGTGCCAAACAAAGCTTAGTGACAATTATCAGAACTTTGTCTCTGAAAGTAGAAAACAAACCCTCCAGATTAAATAAGAAGCTGTCCTTCTAATGTCAAACTTAAGCCCAGCACTGGATTGATGAGAATACTGCCAGGGCCTGCTCTGTCTACCCTGCAGCAAAGCATGTCATAATCCCATTATGAGCAGAGAATCCTTTAAGATGCTCTGGCCATATCTCTTTAGCCATGTTTTCTTAATATAACTGTAAGGCCTTTTGGTTATTCTAAAACTAATAACTAAAATAATTTCTTTATTTGCTTGGGAAGTGAGTAGACAAAGATTAGAATAATGCTTCCTGGAACACCTTGTTACTCAATATGCTGTCGATGGCCCAGCAGTATGCTCAAACTTTAATAAGCATAAAAAATATGAGGGTTTCTTGTAAAAATCGGATTCTGAGTCAGAAAGTCCAGTGTGGAGCCTAAAGTCCTACACTTCTAACAAGCTTTCAGTAAGTGCTGCAAGTCCACTCTAGAACTTTGCTGCTCCATGGCATGGTCCAGCATAGACCTCACTTGTGAGCTTGGGAAATATGAATTCTCTGTCCCCTTCTCAGATATCTGAATCAGCATCTACATTTCAGCAAGACACCCAGTCATTTATACGCTCATGAAAGTTTGAGAAGCACTGCTCTAGAACAATTTTCCCAAGGCTTTGATTGAACATCTCCTATTTACATAATGTAGCTACTACTGGTATCCAAAAGTCTTGAGATATGTCATCCTGCTGTAGCAGGTTCTAGCAATGCTCTGCCCATATCTCCTCTGATCCTTTTGCCATTTTAATACACATTGCCCCGGTGGACTTTTACTCTCAATAACTATCACCGGTGTCTTCCTCTGGATGCCGGGACCCTTTCTGCCTGCTATCAAGGAAAGCAGAAAGTTGCTGGGGATTTCCACCCTCTTCAGCAGCACTTAACCAAGACTAACAGGCATAGGGATCACCATACTCCAGGTCCCTTGATCCTGATTAGAAAACCCAACTTTGGGATATGGTCTACACAGAAAGGAATTAAAAGTTACCATCTGCCTGAGTTTGCTTGGTACCCCACCCTTCCCAGTCCTGCTTACTCCCCTATAATTTTACAGGGAATACTTTGTAATAAACCCATTTCTTATAAATCATTGTCTCAGGATCTGCTTCTCAGGGATCCAAGTAAGACACATGTTATTTTAGCTCATGTGATGGAGGCGGAGACCAGCACCCAAGAGTTGGGTTATTTCCAAAGTTCCCTTGGTCACCGCCTTTTCTCCCTCTGAATCTTTGTATACCTCTTGTATATCTCAAAAGGCTGTAGGAAGTTGATGAATTCTAGGAACTCCACACTTGGAAATTTAGATGTTCACATTCTCAGACTATGATGAAAATAAATCATACTTTACTTTCTGAATAAGCTAACTGGCTGTGGAGTAAAGGTAGTGATGGTGCTCTCTTACAGCAGACTTTATAAAGAATCCATAGAAAGAGCAAAGAATCTAGAAGACCTGCACTGACCAATGAGGCAGCCACAGCCACTAGTCACGTGTGGCTACTGAGTACTTGAAAGGTTGCCAAAACAAATTGAGATGAGCTATAAGTGTAAAATGCACACCTCATTTCAAACACTTAACACATAAAAGAATGTAAAGTATCTCAGGAATTTTATGTTGATTACATGATTAATGATGTTTTAAAATATTGGGTTAAATAAAATTTATTATTAAAATTAGTTTCACCTGTTTTTACTTTTTTAAAATGTGGCTACTAGAAAATTTTTAATGGCGTGTATAGTTCACATTGTATTTCTATTGGACTGGTTATAATAGAGGCCTTAGTTTTCAACCTAAAAGGTCAGAACCAGTTAAATCTCCCTAAATCTTTGTAATGCCTTCACTGTACTTATTTCTAGTGTGGAATCAGCCCCCAGTAAATATACAAAATGGTACATTGCCCTCAATTATAAATACTTTTACCAATGCTTAAAGTTGCCATGGAGCTAAAAATGTTTAAAGCTTGATCCTTAACTCAGAAAATATTATACCAGAAACATATTTTAAAAATCAGTGCAAGTAGTTATTACTCCTAGTTTACAATAATCTCATTAGAGGAAATTTTATTTTAAAGCTGTTAGAAAGTTCTTTCCATCTTTTTCTCTGTGTACATCAAGTTTGGTAGTCAATTAGTTTGCTTTATTCAGTTAATCTGTGCTGTCTTTCCCAGGTCCTCCACCAACAGTGCATGGGGTTCAAAGCCTCAGAACTTCCTGATTGAGTTCCCTTCTTTGGTTTCTCAGCCTCAGATTCATCCTTGACATGGCTGCCAGATGATCTCTCGAACACACAGTCTAGCCCACAGTCTTCCCACCCTGCACCCTAAACAAAAAGCCCTTCAGTGGTATCACATTCTTTTGCTAAATTATCTCCAGACACCTGAATAGACATTAAATACTCTCCATACTTTGGCCTCAATTTTACTTTTTGTCATTGCAACTTCCCCTCTCTTTTCCAGTTAAGATTAAACTATCCCTCGTTCCCTCTAAATCCTGCCATGTGTGCTTACCTCTGGTCTTTTCCCAACTTTCTCAGCTTAGAATGCCTTCTTCCCTCTCTCATCACTCTATGCCCCCATTTCTCAAGTCTCACCTCAAGTGTTAGATGAGGGCATATTATCACTGTCTTAAGTCAAAACAAAAGAAACAAAAGATCAACAACAAACAGAAATAAAAAAACTAGGTAGAAGAGCTGTTGAACTAAAAAATGTGATTTCATTGAAGAGAAAGCCAAGTCAACAATACTAGATAATTAGATGACTTAGCTCTCATATTATCTTCTCTCTGGTCTTTTGGACCAGAATGTTAATTGTGTGTTCAAAATCATCATCCTGAATGGAACTTCAACTTTATTTGTAGATTTGCTCTTTTCCGTTTTTTTGGAAGCCGAGTGAGATTACTGGTGAGTGGTGAGAAGGAGAGATTAAGATAAAATGAGTTATGGGGGATTGACAGAGTTGGAGGAGGGAGAGTACTGGCCATTGTATGACATTGTGACTGCAGCTGGCTTAGAGAACTTATAGAACTGTAACATTTAAAGATCCCTGGTAAAGCTGCTTTGGCTTACATAGTAAAGCGGGAAGATTACACCTGCACTGTGTTGAAAATATATTTGATAATATTTTAAGCTTTTCTATAACTCTCTATCTGTTTATAATGCAAGGAAACTAGTAAAAAGTGGTTATTGAAAGGCAACATACCAGGTCCCTATCAGCAGAGATTTTACAAAGCAGAAAAAAATTGTTTATGTGTAAAGAATATTTCCTTAGGAAAGGAGTAGTCACTCGGGATTTGAATTTAATTATGTCATTTTTACAAAGAAAGAGAAAAAAACTCTTAGGCATACAAATTGAACTAATTTTTCTTCCTGGTAGCCTAGCTAAAACATGCGTCTAATAACTGTACAGTATTTAAGCTAATGCAAGTGTGATTTACATTTTCCAGGAATGGACAAATGAGGTTTTCAGTTTGGCAACAAACCTGCTGGCTCAAAACATGTCCAGGGATGCATTTCTGGAAAAAGCGTGAGTAGCTCTAATTTTATTGCTTAGGGTGTTGCTTCTTCTGAGTCAGTTTCCTTTCTCCTTGGTGAGTCTGTTGTTTGTGCTGCATTGGCTTCTCACAATGATAAACATAAATTTCCCTTTGGGATTTGTTAGAGAACTGATACCTCCACTGTTTGAAACTGGAAGACTTCCAAAAAGAATCACTCTTTTCTTCAAGCTGCACATCCGTGTTACACTGAGCTCCCCTGAATGTCAGTGCCTTTGGCACACAATAAGGAGACACTCCCAAATCCTGGCATCTGTGCTCAGAAACAAAAATTATTCATTTTAAATAGTTCTCTGCTTCTACATCTGCCTGTCTCGTATCAATTATTTATCTGAGGGAGAGAAGGAACAATATACGGTACTCACTTCTCTAGAGTCTTAGATCTCTGTTAGATGCTACCATAACTTCTTGCCTACTTAAATCAATAGGCTGTTGTCCTGATTCCTGCCTTTACAATCACAGCAGTGTTAGAAAGAAAAGAGAAAGAGGAACAATATAAAGGAAAGCAGAATTAAAAGGAGAAGGAAAGAAAAGCAGGATTACTCAATTACTCTGGAATTACAACAGTCTTTCTAAAAATTATTTGACTAAGGAAAACAATGATTTCTGCCAGATGAGCAGCAAGGAATCATGGTGTTCGCTTTGGAAGCTGTGGATGTCCAGGAGGTTGGGAGCCTTGAAATCAAAACCACAGGCGGAAACTCTTCTAGATGATCCTCTCTTTTACTTGATAACTTTCTCTCTTCCCTCTTCTTCTGTAAGACATACCACATCATTCCAGACCTTAGATTCCCACCCACATTTCTTTTTTACTCTCCTATGAATTCCTTTTAGTTTGAGTCAGGACCTCAGAAATCTTCACTTAAATGTTTCTCATGTAATCATCTGCTGTAGCCATTCTAGAAGCTGTCTTTCGGTGAACATTTGTAAGCATTTCTGTTGCATATACACTTAGATATGGGACTGCTGGGTCATACTGCGTGCGGTTTCTTAACGTGGTAGTCCCAGTTTACTCGCCCATCAGCAGAGTTTAAAAGTTCTGTTGCTCCATCTCTATCCACAAGGCCAGAAGCAGTTGAAGAGATAAATACAGTTGTTATATTCACACGGTATAATACTATACTATGATGAGAATGATTAATCTACAACTATAAGCAAAAATATGAATGGATCTCAAAAACATAATATTGGCTAAAAGAAGCCAGACAAAATAATGTGATTTTATTTATGTATGGTACAAAAACAGGCAGAAATAATATATGTTATTTAAAGTTAGGATTATTGTTTCCTTTAGGGGAATAGAGTCTAGAAAGAGGCTTCTGGGATGCTACTAAAGTGATAAGGTTCTATTTCTTGATCTGGGTACCGACTACAGAGAAGTTTGTGAAAATTCAGCAAACTGTACATATTCATGAGCCCTTTCCCAATGTATTTTATTCTTCAATAAAAAGCTTTTTAAAAATTAAACATTTGTTTTTTTCGTTCCTCCAACAGCTATACTAAACTTAAGCTGCAAGTCACTCCAGAAGGGCGCATTCCTCTCAAAAAGTAAGCTGCGTGAGCATTTCTCATTATTCATTTTCTTTTTCTCAAAGATTTGAATTGTGCCGTGACTCTGTTTGGTGTCTCTACTGGCCCAAGTGGGAGTATGGAAATGTGTGGTCATCCCATCTTCCCTCACATTCCATGTTTAGATCCATTTCCTCATAGAGATTTTCCTGGGCTTCTCCTTCCTGTGGCAACATTTTCAAGAAACACTAAAGCAAGAAATGGTTGGAGTGGGTGGGAGGAAACTTGCTGATAACCCAAAAGATCATCTGAGATTAAGAACTATTCCAGTGATCACCAGTTTCTTTCTAACAAGATAACACTAACCTTAAAGCAGGCATTACAAACTCAAATATCAACAGAAGCCAGGCAGGGAACATAAAAGATGAAGCAGGCCAGGAGCAGAAAGAAATTCCAAAGAGTGAAATCTCATCTAACAGAGACAGTGACAACTCAGCTATATCATATTTCCTGTGGGACTGTTGGGTTCCAGACACTAGATTTTCTATTTTAATAGAACCAATAAATCCAAATTATTATATTAAAATGTCCAGTACTCGTTATATTTTTTAAAACCAAATTACTGACCAAAGAAAGCACATCTTTAAACCATATTCAGCCAAAAGTTTTAACATTTGATTTACTAGCTACCAGTGGGCTCCTGTTTATAAAAAAGTTAAATAATTATTATTAATCATATTAACAACATATACATTTAGAGCAATGAGTAGCAGCAAGAGGACAGAGTTGGCAAGGATATTTGTTTTAGTGCTTAATATTAGAGGCTATTCAATGCTATGTCCATTGTCTCAAAATGCTGATTTTTATATTAGACACTTTGATTGTAAAAAGCATAGATCTTTCAGAACATGAGTGCAACTGAATGGAGCAATGGGGAGCTCTTTTCTTTAAAGCTGAGTGATGAAGAGGTTTGAGTTCATGGAATATTGTCAGTTGCCATCATTTACAAGTACTGTGATCCATATGCCTTTTAAACATCTCTCACGTGTTGTGCTTTCACTTTACAGCATATACCGCTTGTTTTCAGCAGACCGGAAACGAGTTGAAACTGCTTTAGAGGCTTGTAGTCTTCCATCTTCAAGGGTGAGCATGTTGCCTATCTAAAATTAGCACTACTAAATAGCTTTGAATAATCATACCCCAAATTATGCAAACATTTTTTTAAATAAAGAATGCGGTGGGACTTACTTGTTAATATTTGCAATATAAGGGGTCACTGTAATTATATTTTCTTTTACTCTTATTACCCCAATACTTTAATCTAGAAAGATCCTTGTTCTTTGTAAATTAAAAAAAAAAAAACAATAACCATCTCATATAAAGAATATTGGCCAAAACAATATTAACATTATCAAAAATTTTAACTTCTCATTAATAAGTCTTTCTGAGAAAGATGGAGGATCAAAACAGTTTGGATACCAATCACTTCCTTTGCTTATATGGTAGAAAAATAGATGAGAGGTCAAGCATATAACATGCTCTTTTTTTTTTTTTTTTGGCCAGCACATTCAAGGCACTCGATATATATTAACCACTTAAGATAATTTGTCTTTAGTTCAATCTATTTCTACATACCCGGCTCTAAAAGAATTTATCATTGTTTCTGGGAGAAATGAATCTATGGTGCGAAACCTTTTTCTCTTGCTATATGCTGAATTCTCCTTTCTATTACAAATTATTTTTATCTGAGTATCTAAGCAACAAGTAATCACTCTTCCAAGAATAACACTTATACTATAGGCAGAACCTTTGAGCCTCTTGAAACACGCTGGCAATGTTCAAGTTGCACTGAACGAAGTTGAAGAGCCATTTTGAAACTTATGATTCAATTATGCAAAAGTATTGAGTGCTGTTATTAAATTCACCAGCCAATTCTTGTTGTGAATACTTTTCAGAGAAATGAAGTTTATTACAACTTCAGTAGGTAACAGGAGAAAAAAAGAGTGCCCTTCACTATCTGTTTCCTGCTATAGGCAGAAAAAAGCTGATTATATGGCAACAGTAAGACAGAGCTTTGGAAAGCCTCCTAAAACATTTTAGCCTTCATTTTAATAAGCAAAACAAAGTGATCCAAATTGCTTATTATTGTTCTTTCATTGCTTATTATTGTTCTTTCATCTAATGAAAGAAATAACAGTTAAGGAAAGATATAACAGTTAAGGTCCTATTGTTAAATCAACAAATATTTCTTGAACTCTTACTGTGTGCCCTCAAGTGCTAAGAATATGATAGTGAACAAAATGAAGTCCCAGAATTCAAAGACCACAGAGTCTGGGGGTGCTAGTCAAACACCTCGACTGACGTGTAAATTGGAGGGAATGCTATGAGCAAGGGGAATTGAATGCCGCCTTTGAGAATAAGGGAAGCTCATTCCAGAAAAAGAAAACAATGCGTGCAAAGCCCTGAGGCTGGAAGGAATTGACCGGTTTGAGTAACCGGAAAAAAAGACCACTGCATTTAAGCATTAAAAAAAAGAGTGAGCTTAATTTAGAAAGATAAACAAAGTTGTTGTGTTTTTTCCTCTGCAATTGCTCCTGATTTTACCTTTCTTGGATAACGTCTTGTGAAATATAATGATCAAAAATTTTAACTTATTATTATAAATCTAGCTAAGGGAAAAAAGGAATAAAAAATGAAACCAAATAAAGTCTAATTCATCAATCAATTCTCTGTAAATTGCAATTTTCTAAACAATTGGATTCTGAGAATTCAGTCAATAAATATAAATTGAGTTTTTTACAATCCACTATGTCTATTATAGGTTTACACTTTCAGACCAATGTTCACTGGAGACATTTTAATAGGAAAATGAGATTCAAATAACAGGAGTTATATTTAATTTTTAAAAAATATTTATCTTCAGTAAATTAAATGTTATAATGGTTTTCTGAAAACATACTGGAGATTTTTTAAAAATATAATCAACCTCTATCATAAAGTTTTGAAAGATTCATGATAAAATATGCTTTACGTGGAGGAGTTGTAGAAATGGAAAGCTCTAAAAGATCTAAAAACCAAAGACAGTTTCGGAGCTGGGAAATAAATGCTTCCGCAAACAGACTATATTTTAAATCCTTGTTGTAATTTCACATCTGCAGAACGGTAGCTCTAGAAAATATCCACTAATTAACAAAAAGATTCTGGTTATACTGACAAGAGGTGTTTTAAACACTACACAGAAGAAAAGGTTATATAAATGGTACTGCATTCTGGAGCCTCATTTCACAGCCGGCAGTCGTTCAAACTAGATTTAATTGTGTTCTGTAAATAGATACATTACCAGAAACACAGTGGATATGCTGTTGAGATTTTTTAAACATTATCTTTGTGCACATTGTTAAGGATAATTAATGCACTTGAACTTGTATCCTGGCCAACATGATCCATTGGAATAACACATTCCTTTAGAGGGTGCTCCTTTAGAGATTACAGTTGCTTGCCCAAGTTACCTTAATTGTTAAAAAGTAGTACTATATCTAAAAAGAGAGACAAAGCAATTACTGTCCTTCTATTAATAATCCAAACACATTTTCCAGTGAGACCTTTGAAGACCTTTGCATATTCAGAAAATTACCACTTTACCCACAAACTTTCTGAGCACTAAAAATAGTTTACTTGTACCAAATTCCCTTTGATTTAAGGCTTATTAACTTGAAAACAGCTCAGTGACATTTGGAATCGTAGTCTTCGCACAGCATCGGCATATATATTTGCATTTTAATGAAGAATATAAGGAATAAATTCATGTGTTTGTTTTAAATAATAAAGTTTTACTGTGGTTGTGAAGGTAAATGTAATACTGAAAAAAACAGTGATTATTTTGGATTAAAAGAATACCTTAAATTTTACTAAAGAATACTACGAATAAAACTTGCAAAAGAACATCTCACAGGATAACTATAGTATTTGCCATTCTCCTAGGCTTTACATCCCAAACGTAAATCAGAAATATAATCATTTCTGTAGCTATGATTCTTAAAATCACTGATATCAAATTTTCATTTTAAAACCACATTAAGTAATTCACTGTGAGTAGCTTACTTGTAATTATTTTTTGTACTCTATGGCTAACTCAACTTTTGGTTTATAGTTTTAGAACAAAAATATTGAGAATAGGTTGAAACTCTGAATTTGCTGACAAATAATCGATCATTTTTTCAAGATAAAATCTCTTTGTGGACTCTGGACCCATTAGAGTCTGCTGCAATAAATTAATATATCTTTAAATAATATTTTTCTGAATGTTAAGTACCTGTTTGTTTAGAATTATTTTTTAAATCAGAAATATAGAAAGAAGAAAATACTAACCGCATCTAAAAACTGATGTGACCCTTTAGTTTGCTGGATCTCAGTGTGAGTTATGGAATCAAGTAACTTGAGTTCAAATATAGTGCCCCCCAACTTGCTCACAAATCTTGGCATGTGAATATGCCATATCCAAATCTATGGAATCTGGAAATGCAAATGCCATAAGTACTCCATCAAGGTTTTTTGTCGTTTTGTTTTTTAATATTTTCTCTTTTGAGATTCTTTGTAAATAAGAATGGAATTAAAGCAACCCAGTTTTTAAAGTTTGCAAATATTTTGTAGTTTCTGGAATAAACAGGCCTGATTCAGATTATTCTGGCCTTCTTAATTCTTCCAAAAATTTTTGATAACAATAGCAACAAATAATCATTGAAAATCTGCTTTGTATTGGAGGCATGATTTGGTGGACCAAGTCTTGGAGTATAAGACAGAAGACCTAAGGTCTGGTCCCATCTCCTGGGTTTGTCCAACAAACATTGATTAGGTGTCTATTATATGCCAGCCATCATACTGGGGACACAAAGGAACTAAATATGAGATAGTCTCTTCACTCAAAAACTCAGTCTAGTAGAAAATCAGAAATATAAAAAATAAAGGGAAAACTGTGTGATGGATGCTATAATAATGGTATATAAGGGTGGATTTTGGACACACACACACACAAAAGAATGCGTCATCTCTAGCCAGGAAAGGTTCACAGAAGAGTATTTAAATATTGGGTATAACCCTTAGAGTATTGGACCTTGGGCTTCCTTCTGCTCATACAGGACAAAATGAATCTGTTCCATCCATTTCACCAAATTATAAGATCTAAGAAAAGAAAATATGTGAATGAGCTTTGTGAATTTCAACCTTGTTTAAAATATAAGGAATTAGGAAATGTCCATAGCTTTTTCCTAAATATCTCCCCTATACTCCTTCGCATTAGCTTTCAATGATGCTTATTTTAACTCATTTTTCCAAAATATTTTTTCTCCTACTTTCACCCACTGACCCCAAAGCCTTCAGGGTATCCTCATGAGTCAAGTTGGGCAATAGGAAAATGAGGCAAAGAAAATCAGCTATACTGAAATATTTTCCTTTTTCTATGTACTAACATCCAACTGGAAATGGTAGCAAATTATATTTATTCAGATTATCTCATTAATTTGTCTCCTTTAATAGGAAGTCCTAATTCACAGCTGGTAAATAAACAATAATTAGAGTTTTAGTAAAGTATATTATTCTATGAAATTATGTGTCTGGAATCTTATATAAATGACTTTTGTTGAATCTGATATTCTACGGGAAACATATAACACATATGTCCTTGGTACCAATTTCCACCTTTCTCATAAGTTACATTCATTTATTTGCTAATTATTTTATTGCATACCTGCTGTGTATTACACAGTGGAAATGGAACAGTTAACAAGCAAAACACAGGTGCTGGCTTATGAGATGTGCAAGCTGGCAAGGAAGAGAGAATTGTGCAGCTGGGAGCAAAATACAGTTAAATGACTGTTGAAATATGAGACAAGACAGGTATGATGGTGGCACGTAATGGAAGACAAAACCCAGTCTGGGTGGAGGGAAACACCCCTAGAGGAAGAGATTTTTAACTAAGATAAGAAGGGAGGAAAAAAGCGGGTCAGTAAGAGAAGAAAGACGATTATTGATATCCTTAGATAAAATACATTTATGAGTGTGTTGGGTGAGATTTAGGTGGTGAGAGGAGTGAGCTCTAAATAGTAACTAAATAGTAGGGAGACTGGGAGAACACAGCTGAGGCTCATAAAATCCATAAAGTTGGATGCTTGAGTTGGCAAACAGAGCCAGTGAGTATTTCCTTGCAATTGATTTTAAAATCTTTCTCTTCCCTGTGTCTCTCAGCCAAAGAGTAGGATAGAAAGGGTCATTTCTAGATACCTACAAAATTACTTAAAGAGATGTAGGTGTCTAACTCACAAAAAGGGTGACACTGAAAAATGTACATCTAGGCAAAGGAATTTTTTCATTTTGTGAATAAAATAGAATTTTGGAAATCAGTTTACAGGTTGTACTTGTCCCCATTTTATGAGTGGAAAAACAAAACAATAAAAAAACCATGGGAATTTCCCACCATTCTTGGATTTGGCCACTTGTGCTCATGATTTCAAAATTGGTGTCCAGGTAACTAAGCTTAATGGTGTAATGCATCTTGCTCTGTATTATATATGTGTTGTTTGGTTGTCTCAAAATTATATTTTGCAAAATATTTTTTTCCTGCTCTATAAAAGGATTTAGTAAAGAAAATATTACTTTATTTGTTCATTCCACCAATATAGGACTTCTGCTCTTTGCCAAGTGGTGAGCTAAGTTTTCTTATCTATTAGCAAGCAGTGTACAATTTGAGGCAATAATTTTTAGAAACTTCTATAAAAGTATATTTCAAAACCTATGAATATGGTAAAAGGAAGAGTATTTTCTTTGCTTTTAGGACTTGAAAATAAAAATACTCATATAAACACATACCTGAAATAGGAAAACGGCATGAAGAATGTCCTTCCTGTTAACAAAACTGAAATCTTGCTTCCGGTTTCCATGGCAGCCTGACTGAAAAGAAAAATAAGTCATAGAAGTGACTTTTTATATCAGTGACTTGCTTCCCAAACAATAGGAGCAGGAGGAATCTGTGAAAAATAATGATCAGTGCCGTCTTACTTATGAAAACTGTTTTACAGCTTATCAGATTATTTAAATCAGAAAAAACATTATTTGGAAAAAAAGACACAAAATTAGAATTTATGTTTTCATTTTGAAAATGTCTATCTCCAGGGTCTTTATTTTTTTAAATATCTTTTTTATTTTCCAATGATAGTTGACATACAATATTACATTAGTTTCAGTATTACAACATAGTGATTAGGCGTTTATATAATTTACGGAATGATCACTCTGATAAATCTAGGACCCATCTGACACCATACATAATTATTACAAGATTATTGACTATATTCCCTGTGCTATACTTTATATCATCACAACGATTTTGTACTTATTGGTACTTCTTAATTTCTTCCTCTTTTTTACTCATCCTTTCAACCCCTTCCTATCTGGCAACCATCGAAAGATTCTCTGTATCTATGAGTCTGTTTCTGTTTTGTTTGTTTGTTGATTTTGTTTTTTAGATACCGCATATGGTATTTGTCTTTCTGTGTCTGACTTATTTCACTTAGCATAACACCCTCTAGGTCCATCCATGTTGTTGCAGTTGGAAAGATTTCATTCATTTTTTATGGCCAAGTAATATTCCATTGTATATATGTACTACCTCTTCATTATCCCTGCATCCATTGATGGACATCCAGTTGCCTCCATAGCTTGGCTATTGTCAATAATGCTGCAATGAACATATAAATGTACATGTCCCTTTTAAGTAATGTTTTGGGTTTCTTTGGATAAATATCCAGAAATAGAATTACTGGGTCCTTCCTGGTCTCTTGTTACAGTCATTGTTTTAAAGTCTATTTTATCTGATATAAGTACTGCTAACCCAGCTTTTTGTTTGTTTCCATTTTCAAGAAATATATTTTTCTATCCCTTTACTTTCAGTCTGTGTGTGTCTTTTGATCTAAAGTGAGTCTCGTGTAGACAGCACATTAAGGGTCTTATTTTCTTATTCATTTAGCTAATCTAACTTTTGACTGGAGCATTTAACCCATTTATATCTAAAGTAGCTATTGATAGATATGTGGTTATTGCCATTTTACTATTATATTTTTGATCTTTTTCTCTTCTTACAGTTTTTCTTAAAGAAGTCCCTCTAACATTTCTTGCAATACTGGTTTGGTGGTGATGAACTCCTTCAGCTTTTTCTTGTCTGGGCAGCTATTTATCTGTCTTTTGATTCTAAATGCTAGATTTGCTGGGTAGAGTAATCTTGGTTATAGGTCTTTTCTTTTCATCATTTCGAATATGTCATGCTAATCCCTTCTAGCCTGCAAAGTTTATGTTGAAAAATCAGATGACAGTTTTATGGGAACCCCCTGTAGGTAACTAATTGCTTTTTTCTTGCTGCTTTTTAAGGTTTTCTCTTGTATGTATTTACTTTTGACATTTTAATTATGATGTGTCTTGGTGGGGACCTCTTTGGGTTCATCTGGTTTGGGATTCTCTGTGCTTCCTGAGCTTGTACATCTATTTCTTTCACCATGATAAGGAAGTTTTCAGTCATTATTTCTTCAAGTAGGTTTTCAGTTCCTTGCTCTCTCTCATCTCATTCTGGTAACCCTATGATGTGAATGGTAACCCTATGGTATGTTTGATATTGTCCCAAAGGCCTCTTAAACTATCTATATATATTTTTTGTAGTCTTTTTTCTCGTTGCTTATCTAGCTGGGTGTTTTCTGCTACCTTATCTTCTAAATTGCTGATTCAGTCCTTTGCTTCATTTACTGTTGTTGCTACCTTATCTTCTAAATTGCTGATTCGGTCCTTTGCTTCATTTACTGTTGATTCCTCCTAAAGTATTCTTCATTTCAGTTATTGTATTCTTTATTTTTGACTGTTTTTTTTTAATGTTTTCTCTCTCCATTTATGTTTCCTATTTCTTTGTTGACATTCTCACTGAGAGCATTAAGCACTCTTATAAGCAGACTTTTAACTTTGCATCTGGTAGGTAATTCTCACTGAGAGCATTAAGCACTCTTATAAGCAGATTTTTAACTTCGCATCTGGTAGATAACTTGTTTCCATTTTATTCAGTTCTTTTCCTGGAGCTTTGTTCTGATCTTTCGATTGGGACATGTTTCTTTGTCTCCTCACTTTGGTTGTTTCTCTGTGTTTGTTTCTATGTCTGCTATGTCTCCCAATCTTAGTAGAGTGGCATTATATAGTATGTGTCCTGTGGGGCCCAGAGTCTCTCTGGGCACCTGAGCTGAGTGCTTTAGGCATGTCCCTTGTATGTGCTGGATTGTGTGTGCCCACCTGTTGTAGTTGAGTCTTCATTGCTGTTTGCATGTCAGTGGGAAGGACTGACCCTCAGGCTGATTGGTTATAAAGACTGGCCATGACTACAGTGGAGGAGCTGTTGTACAAGAGCTGACCCCATGCAGTAAGATTTGCTTTTGCAGGGCTCTGGTGCCTGCTGAGTCTGCTTTTTGAGTGCGTTGTTTAAGGAGGTGGTTGGTTGGTGCTCTGGTGCAGGCCAAGATCAGCTGTTGCCTGTGCCCTGCTCAAGGACACTTGGTATGAGCTACAATGTGATCTGCTTGCAGGCCAAGATCAGCTGTTGCCTGTGCCCTGCTCGAGGACACTTGATATGAGCTACAATGTGATCTGCTAGTGGTTGCCACTTGTGCTGGGCTTGGAGTTGCCTGGGAGAGATAAGCTGCTAACTGAGGCTGGCTGCCTCTAGTGCCAGGTTTGGGGCTGCTTAGTAAGAGGTACAGGGCACTATGAGGCCAGATACTGCTTGTTTGGGGTTTGTGAACCATTGAGAGATTTTAGGAAAGTCCACAGCATGAGCCAAGACAGGTCATTTATATGGAAAAGCCACTGGAAGCAGCTTGGGTGGGCCTGCAAGTTGAGTGGGGCATAGTCTCAGGGCAGCATTAAGGCAGGATGAACAGTGTTAGCTACATTGATGGAGACTCCGGTGTGGTGGGTGCAAGCCAGGTTGAGGGAGAGCTCAGCAAAGTTACAATGGCTTCTCCCAGCACTCTATGTAGGAGAAAGCTGCCCTTCTAGTCCTCTCCCTGAAGCTAGACAATTCAATTCCTCCCCAAATGTCCTTAGTGCCTTTTGAGCTGCTGTCCAGCACTGGAGCATAGAATTTTTGGGTCTGTCAGAGAGTAAGTTCATATTTGGGCTCTTTAAGAGGAAAACGTCTAAGACTTCAGCAACCCTTTGTCTTAGCCATAATCTCCACTGGTTTTCACAGCCAAAAGTTATGGGTACTTCTCTTCTCAGCACTGGAGCCCTGGATTGGGGAGCCTGATGTGGGGTTGGGACCCCTCCCTCCTCAGGGGGCACTTCTGCAGCTGAGATAGTCCTCCTGATTTTTAACCACCATACATGGGTGTAGGACCAGCTCAGTTGAGTCTCCACCCCTACTAGTCTTGAGGTGGCTTCTTCTGTATATCCTTAGTTATAGGACTTCTATTCAGCCAAACTTCAGGAAGTTCTCAATTATGGTCATTCTGTAATTTAGTTGTAATTTTGAGGTGGTCATGGGAGGAGGCAAGCAGAGCATCTACCTACTCCACCATCCTACCTACTCCACCTTTAAAAAGTAAAGCCAAGGGTCTTTACTTTTTAAAAACATATTTATTCAAAAGTCTGCTCTACAGCACATAAACAAATATCAATGTGTAAACATTCCCATAAACAATGTGAATGCTCTTCCTGCCACTGGTCTTAAAAGTGGTTAAAATGGTAAATTTTGTGTTATGTATATTTTATCACAATTTTAAAAAATATAAAAGCCAAAGGAAAAAAGCAAACTTAAAAAAAAAAATCTGCTGAACAGATCCTGTTTTTACTAGGTCTAACTTACTTTAGTAAATGTACTTAAGAAATTGCCTTAATATCCCTTTAGAAGAAGAAAACTCTTAAGCTTAAATGATAATGAAAAAGCAACAGAAATGAACTCCACAGCTGGCCTCATAAATGTCTTCTGAATGTTTACCCTGACCTCCTACAAGACAGAAAAATGGAAGGAAGAGGGAGGGAGTGAAGGAAGAGGGAGGGAAAATGGGAGGGAGGAAAATAGGGAAGGAATAAGACCATTAACTGACTTGGTTGTTTTATTTCCTAGAATGATTCAATACCTCAAGATGATTTCACTCCAGAAGTATACAGAGTTTTCCTGAACAACCTTTGCCCTCGACCTGAAATTGATAACATCTTTTCTGAATTGTAAGAAAACACATTTTAACCCACTTTTTTTGGCTTGCAGTAGTTTTTAGTCTGGCTAGGGCAGGATTTTGAGCAAGAGAGAGAGAGGAATAACCTCTTCATACACTATGTATAGCATTAGTGCTTCTCTGTAATTTTTGGAGACAATCATGCATCCCCATCCCTGAGGTGCAACCACTGCTTTGAATGAGTGGAATTTTGCTGTGATTGGTTGCTGGGTGTAGATGTTTTTGTATGCTCAGGGGAGTCTGTGTGGTTTGAAGATTATGGCTAGAACAGAGAAGCATCTTGGCTTAGTGGTGGTAGACTCATGTTGCATAAAGAACTCTGAACTGGCAACCAGCCATCTTACCTCTTTGAATTGCATTAAGGAAAAGAGAAATTAGGATTATTAAGAGCCCTCCCAGCTGCAAATTATTTGCTTTAATGTTAGAAATTAAATAAGTATTAAAAAAATAAGAAACAAACCAAAACATCAAGGCAAATGAGGGGAAGTAGCAATTTACCTTTTGATATTCTGAATCCTACATGATAACAGAAAATCAATCCAAAATTGATAAACAAAATAAGGATTTCTTCATATGGAAGACAGGCAAATGATACTGCTGAGAATGACATTGGATAAACTCACTTGGTGATGTTCATTGCCATGAACAATTTATCAAACATTGCAATATTTTTACCATTGAACTTGACTTGGGGCTGTCAACAAGATTAAAATGCGAAGTTTGAATCACACTATGTTGAAGAGTTATAGACTCTTGCCGGTGTAACTTTAATGAAAATAAAAATGTACCTAAACCGACTGTTTACATTTTTTTAGTGTTGAGTAATAAATACATCTTGAAATGATTACTGGAGATTTGGGAATTTGACGGCTAAAGCAGAAGTTTAGTGTCATAATCAAAAGACAACCCATACCTCTGTGTTCAATTCAGGCTGGTGCATCTATATACACAAGATGCAGTGCTTTCCTCCTGTGAATTTTCTCATGCATTTGGTACTGTTCAAGGCCATTGGGATTTAGTGGTAGTGATTACAAAAGATATTTGTAGCCCTTAGAGATGTGACAGTTGTGGTGAAGCAACACAGTGTTTTTAGGGCATGATAGGAATTTCAATATAGCATGCTTTTACCAGGTATGGCAGGATTATGTTTAATAAACAAATAAATGAATGAGACTTGGAAGGAAAATATTCTAATTTCTTGGTTTTTTAATTGTTTTTAGTGGTGCCAAAAGCAAACCATATCTTACCGTTGATCAGATGATGGATTTTATCAACCTTAAGCAACGAGATCCCAGGCTAAATGAAATACTCTATCCACCTTTAAAGCAAGAGCAAGTTCAAGTATTGATTGAGAAGTATGAACCAAACAGTAGCCTCGCCAAAAAAGGTCAGTTCACTTTGTCCCACACCATAGGGAAGCTCTGGTTTTTAATTGTGAATGAGTCACCCACTGGTAGTTACTGGCATCAAGGATTATTTAGGTTAGTCTCCCACTTTTGTATGCTTGCTTTCCTTTCTGTTTTAAATCACTGGCAGATCAATCTGAAGTAGATTTTTTTTTTTTTACTTTAGCATGTGATTTTTGTTGTTGTTATGTATGTGTATGCATGTAACACATATTTTTTTTGATGTCTAATCATTTGTTTTAAATTTATTCAGTAACCAAATGTGTCTTTCTCAGACAAGAAATTCACTATCTTACAAGTTGCCCTTTGGGGTCTGTTTTTAGAAGTTCTGAGAAGTAACCCACAGATTTTTCTAAATCTCTAAAACCAAAGAGAATATTCAGTCTATTGGTCCCGTATATTATTCTAGTTTATACTATTGACAAATTTTTCTACTGAGGGAAATATATAAAAATTTTACTTTCTGTGTAAAAAACTAATGATTCTAAAAATTGATATTAGAAAGACAGCTCTAAGTTGTCTGGAAGTTATTAAGAAATTTATGTTTTTGATTTGGGAGAAATCATGATGATTTAATTGCCAGAAGTCTTAAATTATATGTCACATCATTGTCCCTGAAAAGAATTTTCAGCCTTTTTTTACCACTAAGACCAAGTCTCATTTGGACTAAAATCTTTACTGAGAATATTGGTGTGTTAGCACCGAGGTTATTGTAAATTTCTTACATATTCCATAGGGAGGAAAATAAAGTACAATTAACCAATTATTAAGAAGAAATAAATTGCATGTTAGTATGCAGGCAATTTATAAGTATAAGAAATAGCTCTAGCAAGCTGATAATCATTAATAAGAATGGTTTTCATAAAAATAGATTAAAAGATCTTTTACCCATTGTATTTGTTCTGGAACTGGTCCTCTAAATGAAAAATGAAAGTATTAAGTATAAATGTAAAATCTTATAATTACTTTTATCCTACATGTTATTAGTTGGGAATTTTTAGGTGAAATTTTTTAGTTTGTGTTTATTTTCTTGGTCAAGCTCTTTGCCTTCATTGTTGTCATAATTCTTATTGTTCTGAGGTCAGTCAAAGGAAAAGAGTGACCCAGCAGTATATGTTAGCATTACCAGGTCTGTCCCTCTGATCTTAGCTATGATGCCCTTTCTGTAGGTGTCATAAAGACTGAATTTCTCTTTGTCATTAAGCAGGGAACAACTACTTGGAGATGTCACCTGAAAGCTTGACAATTCTTTTCTGAAATCCATACTTCACCCCAAATAACTACCAGTGTTATAACAAATCCAACAAGACTTCTAAAAACAGTTAGCCCTTGACACTAGGAAAACAAAAACTTTTATGAAACCAGTGAGACACTTCAAAACCTAAACTTTGCCTTTTTCTCCTCCCTTCATATCACACTGCTCATGGCCCATGCTTCAGCTGGCATATGATGCCCCCATACGTCATACTCTGATGACTTGGACAAAGTAGAAGATACAAAGGGGAAAAATTACAATAGGTTATTGTAAAACTCTACAATTCTGGAAAAACCAATTTTGATCTAATGAAAATTAAGACTATGTCTCTTAGCATTTGCAAGCATGTTTAGTGCCATCTTAAAGATGTACCAGTTATGAATTCTATAATTACAACAGGCACACAAAATTCAGGTATATTTAAAATAACAACTTTATTTTTTTAGAACTTAATATGATTGATCATGAAGCCTCCATGTCAACGGTGATGTGATTTTTTAAATTACAGAATTCATTTCTCACCCCCAAAACTGCAGTAAGAAAACGAACTTGAGAGGTTTCACACCAAGTCATTATATTTGCTGTTTTGGCTCTGTTTATGGGAACAAAGATTAGAGAAGATTGTTTTATTGTACTGATTGTTATTTCATAGCGAAAGGAATAATGATTTTGAAATCTTTATTAGTAGGAATAAGAAATTGTTGGATTAGACCTCAATTATTTAGTAACTAAGAGTTTAAAATAGTTTTTCCAAAAATAAGGATTGATTTTTTTTTATTTGATTTTGCAGTTCGACTTTAAGATTTTTTCAGGAACTCCTTTTGTGTCTTCTTAAATACAACAAAATACAATTTAAGAAAGTATTATTTGACTTCATTGTGATGACTGATGAGCAAGGAAACTTTCAAAATATACATTATCATTTTGCAAAGAAGCAAACCAAGGCCTTGAGGTCAAAAGACTTATCTAAGATCTCTTTAAGAAAGATGTTCTTTAAGAAAGCAGAGTTTTTAACTGTCAATCAATTAAGTAATATATTTTGATCAATCAACATATAAGAAAACAAGTTGGGAAGTTAAATATTACATTACAATTTATTTCTTCTGATGCTTTAATTTTGACTAGTTCTTTAAATGTGCCCAAGCATTAGTTAAATTGAACCACAAACTCTATTTTATTTATTTAAGAAAGACATTTTCATATTGTCTATATACTTGGTAAAATGCTAGGAATAAGATACATACATTATATATACTAACATGCATAATTAATAAATACGCATATTCTCTCTGATATGAAGAAACATATTTTAAACAAATAAATTATACACAAAGTTGACATATGCTAATATTTTGTTTTTATATGTACTTTATATATTTTATATAAAAGATAGCTTAAAATTAAATGAAAAAATTTCAATGTGGCCAAAGCCTAAATGCTAAAGATGACCATAAGTTAGCTGACTAAAAGTGCAGTACATGGAAGTGTGAAATGAATACAGAAGAAATGATTGATTTTGATGCTCTGTGGGCCTGTTGTCATTAGAACGTTGGCCATATTTCCATGCTGTAATTTCTGTTTCTGGAGAGTTACATATTGGTTATAAATAACAGATTTCTGTGTATTCTCTGACACAGAGGGGGACAAATATTCATGTATTTGTGTTCCACAAAAAAAAGTGTTTGAATTTTGTTACAGAAGATACTATTATCAATGGAGTTTGGTGTATTTTTACAATTTAAAATGACATATTGGAAAATGCTGTGGCCCCAGGTCAGTGAATGTGTCTTCTTTGCCATGTTGTTTGCTCTGTAGACCTAAATATGCTTAACACAGGAGTACGCAATGACTCCTGATTCTTTCCGACAAAAAGGTTATGAATACCTGAGTTTGAAGATTAATGTCTCCTGAGTAGTTATTTTTTATCACTTAAACTCTTTAGAAGAAAAGCAGTGAATAAAATTATCATGAAAAATAAAAGTTATATTGATGCTTTTGGTAATAAAATGCAGACTTCTAGATTCAAGTGATATGCCTGTAAATAAAGGCCAAATTTTGCTCAAATAAACTGCCAAACCAAAGGAAAACACTTCAGTTTGTTCATATTTTTATTTTCCTGTGAAGAGCAGGTGTTCATGAGTATTGTTAAACAACTGAATTAATGTAATAGATTATAATATTAGCAGATGTATCAAGCTACATTATTTTAATATTAATTCTTCCTCTTAAATTTTTCTAATGCATACTATGCAAAAGCTTCCCCACTTGTTGCAATTAAATCATAAAAATGAAACTGTATAATCTCTTTTAGATCAGTACTCACTGAGTTAATAGTATAATAGTTGAACTCAATATTAATAATAGCAAGGCAATTTGGTTTTCAGCAAAGCAAATAAAAGTTTGGATGTAGCAAGCATTCTCACTTCAAATAGACCTAAGCTAATGATGATTGCATCAGTAGAAATCACCTTACAATATTTTCAATATTGTTTCATTTTTAAATACTGATACAATTGAACTATATTGTATTATTATTGTTAGCGGCAAGAAGTACCCAGAGTGTGTTAGAGAGAGTACTAGACTAAAGAAGCTTGCAACATGTATTAGGCAGGAATCCTTCAGTTGAAAAAAGACAGAAGCTTAACTCAAACTGAAGCACAGAAAGGAATTTACCATTGGCATATAATAAAGGTGTTAATAACTTCAGTCATAACCACATTCAAGGGCTCAAAGAATGTCATCAAGAATTGTCTTTCTTCATCTTCCATCATTTTCCTGGTTCTGGCTGTAATTCTTGAGCAACCTCTCCTGAAGTGACGAGAAAGCCACCAGCAAGCAACTTTGGGTCTACTAATCTCAATGTGCAGAAATTCTTTTTACTCATATTTCAACCAAAAGTCCCAGAAACCAGAGCATGGCTTAAGTCACCCCACACCCCCCCTGAACTAGGATCACTGTAGACTGAAGGATGGAATGTAATAATTGAAGAGACTTAGGTCACATGACTCTCCCTAGAGACAGTGAGAAGAAGTCAATTGCCTAAACCACAAGGACCAATAGTGGGAGAGAGGTGGTTCCCTGAAATTCAAATGGGGCGTGCTTCTTAGAAGAAGGAAGAATGGTCATGGGACATGTAAAGACAGCAGATCCCATTAAAACTGGGTCAGAAGTCAACAATTTATCATTACTGTTTATCTTACCTTAAGAAGCCATTTAACTTCTTTAACCAGTCTCATACCCTATTTTTCTCATCTTTAAAAAAATTCTCTGAGAGAATTACATAAGTTGATCAGATAAGAAGATTGCATAGATTAATTGTTGCCCACTAAGTCTTTGTTCACCTGAACTGATGAAAAGTGACAATTGGCATTTACACCAGATAATTTCAAACCATTAATGGATCTGGAAGTGAGTTTCAGAACATTGGTCAGAGGCATTCCCGAACATTGCTACCTCTCAGCTAATGGCCTATTTCACTTACTAAAATTAAGACTATGTTAGAATCATTTGATGACAAAACCTGAAAAAATATGGCATGTTGTATCTGTGCACCAATGTTTATTTCTGGCTCAGACATTCTTTTATATATTTTTTATTAAAATGGAATTATATATTAAGATATAAATATTTACACTGGAATCTTACTGTTTATTTCATCACTTAATTTTCTAGCAGATTTTTAAAAATCATTATTTTTCCAACACCACTTGTCTTTACTAGGTAGGAGTTATAAAATATTACAATTATTTTTATTATTGTCTATTGTGCATCCTTGAGAGAGCAAACATGCCATAATTAAAGAAAAAGGCTGGCATCGTCTTATGGTTAAGCTAATAAACCTCAGGCAAGTGACTTGACCTGCTTGAGCTTCAGGTTCCTCATATATAAAATGGGATGATATTGACACCAAAAGATACTAGTGCTCTTCTCATATCCCTTGATGCTCATTGTTCCAACACAGTCAATAGCATCCTCTGCAATTCTCCAGGACTTTCAGCCAACATACAAGTACCTGGAACTCCACAGCCCTAGGAGTGGTTTTCATCCAGGAAGTAGTGCCTCATCTTTCCTGCCCCTGGGACAGTTCTGATGAATTTTCTCCACTTTCTCATGGAGTTCCCCAGTAAGATTGAACCTTTGTTGCCGGCAACTGTAACCTGCTTGATAACATGCCCGTTATTAGCTCTCTTTCTTTCTCTTGTCATTTCTGCATTCCTCTACTGTTATTTCCTGGAGTTACCTCCCAGATAAACTACTTGCACTCAAATTCTTATCTCATAGCCTACTTTTAGGAAAACTTGAACTAAGACAAGTAGTTTTCTATAAATGGCCCTAACGGAATCAACAGTGAAAGGTGGGTAAGGCCAGAGTAGCTGAGCATTGAGAAGAGAAAAAAATAGAAAGGGGTTGTGCCCATGGTTCATCCCTTCTAACCTGTCACATTACTGCTTTCATTTTTACCATTCATGAAGCCCTGGCCAATGGCCTCAAATAATGAGATCTGCTGTCTACAGGTGACTTAGCCATTTAGCCCAAACTCTCAGGTCATAGAAGAGGCATCTAAGGAAATGACCATGTTGAGTCTAGGACCATATCCTCCATGTCCCAGTGTGGAGTCCTCTCCACAACTCCAGATTCTGCTTGGGACCCTCCATCAGGACATGCTGAGAAAAAAGATGCAAGGCTGGCTATTTAGAAGTTAGCCAATGACATCCATAGCAGTGGTTTTCAGACGTGTCCTTAACATAGTATCTTTTATTTGTGTTTGTTTCATAAGAAAGGCCAACGTGGAGGATAAGCCTTTAAAAGCAATATTTTGATTGACTAGAGGGGAACCTGGAGTGTAGCTGATGATTCCTGCCCTACTCCTGTTTCTTCTGCCCTCCCTGTTCCTGCAGGCACTTCTGCCAAAACCTTGGGAGAGTCAGGATGTGCAATTTAAAAACCACTCATCTGGAGGAAATATTGACTGGTTTAAAGATCTGCCTCACAATTAAGATGGCATCCATTTAAATATTTTAATATAGATTCCCTGTAAGAAATAAAAGAACTGAAATAAATGAACAAAGTCAACTTAAACGAGATGGATTTTTCTTCCCAAAAGACAAGGACAGATGAAAACTATATGACACAGCCTATTCTTTTCATACCTTAATTAAGTTACTACTAGGAAAGCTGCCGAAAAGCCACTCTCGTAATTTATTGATTAAAATCACTTATTGACTTTCTAGCCTCTGTGGAAGGTCACAGAAGAATGACATTATCATCTGCGAGTATACTTCAAGCTCCTCTTAGCTCTGTATTTCATATGTTCATAGACTTCTCCCAAGTATAAGAGATGGGCTAAAATGAAAAAAACAAAACAAAACATTTTTTTTCAAGATAGCCATTATGAGTCCATTGATCATTGACTTGGTTCACTTTCCCTTCTTTGATTGCATTTCTTCCTTTCTCAAGAAGCAGGAACTGGTCTGAGGAGTTACAAATGCTTAGCCCTGAGTCCTGTTTTCTTTTTCTTCTTCAGCCTTTTATTCTGTGACCTCAGAGTCTGTTCAGGAGCATGGCTCTAGCCACAAAATCACAACCATGTCCATTCACAGCTGAAATTGCTTCTGTTTAGAAAACAGCCAATTAGGAAAAATATAAATAGTAACAGACTAAGTCAAATGCCAATCCCAAGAGGTGGGGAAGTGACATTGGTAGCCTAATCCACCCCAGTTTGCTGAATTTTGTTAAAACCTCTTACCTCATTGGGGCATACCTTCCTGAGATTCCTTGCCATTTCATGTGAGAGCTCTTGGGACAAAGCAGATAATGGCTATTTTTCCCCCTAAATGTAACCTCCCATCAGAACATAGCATTAATAATCACTGACTATCACACCTTTACCCTTCTCAGGAGGGGTCAAGTAGGATATGGCTCAGTTAATAGGAACGGCTTGGAAGCTTGTACTGTGCTGGAAAAAGGCCACAAAGCCACAGGCATTTGGCCCCCAACATCTGCATTACCCTGAGTCTAATATTGTTAGCAGTTGATTTTATGCCAAATCAGTAGGAGGGAAACAGATCAAATGCAGAGAGAATCAAGTCCATGGAAAACAAACAGCAACCGCAAGAAAGACAAATGAGGTGATGTGTGGACTTTCTACCCTAATATTTAAAAGAAAAGCTGAAAAATGTACAATGGCAATGAGTAAATAATGTCAGAAAGCTGAGAATGACCAATAATTTCATTAATTCATTATAGAGATTCTAGGAGCTCTGTTTTAGCTCTGAACCACTGCAATCTGTAGGACTCCAGATGCAAAAGCGAAATTATCTACAGAGTAGGGGTATTTGAAGAGAACACCTTAACAGAGGATTATTGACAAAATTAACCTTCTCACTTAGCACTCTACATTAACACATAGAGAATGAGCCAAAAATGCTCCTTATTAACATCACTATTTGTCTTTGTTTGGGTTCCCCCAGAAGCCAGCCTTGGGAGAAGAATTCAAGTACAAAGAGTCTGAGAGAGGTGATCCCAAGTAGCAATAGTAGAGCAATTTTGGAAGTAAGAATGAGGAAGAGAAGGCAGGCAATAAAGGTTGTGTTCAAGCAAATTACGAATGTGCATAACTGGATTGCAGTCCTGCGGCAAACTCCAGAAGCCAGTGTAGAACACATCCTTGAGCTTTCTAGCCACAGTCACTGTTTACAGGTGCTCTTAGGAAGTGTTCATTCTCAGCCACTTCCAGCTTACTCTACAGAAAGTAAGCCATCAGACAAAGACATGAAGATGGAAGTCCAGCCCAACCCTGTCTCCTGGGGCACCAATACCATCTGCTACAAAGTCATTACCAACAAAACAACATTTACCATGATCACAATAGTATAGAAAAACATTTCAGTCCAGCTCTGCAGCTATAACAAGAATCGCCAGCATGTCGAAGGAGATATCTCTAAAATACTTGATGTGCATTGGACTCTTTTTTCTAACTCATACCAGATGAAGTCGCATGGATATTTTAATCTACAAACATGTATTGTCCACCTAAAGAACTACAAAAAAAAGTGAAATGAAATCAAGATAAAATTTTCATTCTCAAGGAAACTATAATTTAGACAGGTGATGATATATATCACTAACTATAATACAAGATAGAATGTGATACACCTCCATTTGTTCATTCAGCAAGTATGTAAAGAGTGTTCCTTATGTGACAGGGAAGCATGGAGAAAAGGAGATCTTTTATTTACTGAGTTTCTAGGGACTGTCAGGAATTGCTTCAGGCTCTTTACCTGCTAATTATTCTGTATAAACCTCAGAACAAATCTTTGAGTTAGTATTATTATCCTCATATTACGATGAGGAAACTGAGTCTTTAAATGGTCAAGTAACTTTATCAGTTTTTTTGGGAAGAAAGTAATGAGAATTAAGGCTAAAAGGCCATGAATACCTTGATGCTAATCTTGGTTCACTCATTCATTCATTCATTCATTTAGTCAATACACATTTTTTGAGCCTTACTGCCTATGTCCACCCTTGAACTAGACAGTATAAAGATGCCATTCTTCTCATGGAGCTGTCAGTGTAGCAGAACCTCCTGCATGAGGAAGAATGTCATGAAGGTTTTTGAAGAGGAAAGTGACATTCAAGCTGAACTTCAGGAATGCTGCAGAGTAGAGGTCTGGATGAGGGACAGGTTAGAATCAATGGCATTTAAGGCGCTAAGAGACAACATGTGCTAAGTTGTTCATTAGAAAGCATTAATGAGCACATATTCTAGACCTGCCTTTATGCCAGACACCTGAACAGATGTAAACAAACTGAAAGTCATGGTCCTTGACCTTAAAAAGCCAATGTCCAGCTTGACCAAGGAACTTGACATTCTGGTTAAGGATCTAGAACATTTTTTCCTCCTTTGTGTTATGGTCAGGAACAATTGTGAAGAGTCTCCTTTGGTAGAGTAATGTGGCAGTATGCCAGTAAAATGAAATGAATTTCTTTCCTACCCTCTGAGAACCTTTAACCCTAAATGATAAATTAGTCCTTACACAAGTCTAGTGGAAAGACTCCAGGCCCCTGTTTAAGAGAGTAGGGTTCTAATCTGGATTCTGTTTTTATGTAGCCATGTCAACTTAAAAGGACTGTTTAATCTCACTGTGTCAAAGTTGATTTATCTGTCATGTTAAGTAATAAAACTTTGTCTTACCTACCAAACAGAACAGTGAAGAGTAAATAAATTGCAGATGTGAGAATATTTTGAAAAAGGGAAAGTGCTAAATCAAAGTTAGGTGTTAAGAACTTTCATACAAAAATCACCTTAACAAGTTCAAGTTAATACAGAGGGAACTGCAGGGACACAGAAAGCCATGAAAACTGATTAATGGGGTTAATCTGCAAAGACTATTGAGAAGAGCGCATAGCCATTTAGTGGACGTTATCACACAGCATCTTGGACTTGTATTTGAAAATAGTTATGGTAATAGAACAGTTTTTCAAGATAGAATAAGAATGAATGACACTTTTCAACCTCAGATAAAATACTAGAACAGGCATAGAACATACTGACTCCAGGACTGGAAAAGAAATTGATAAAATAGATAAAGAAACCAGCAAAGTTCATATACTCTACAAAAGCACAGTTAGTTAGCAAATGTAGTAGGAAAGCTTGTGCCCAAACAAAGATAATTGAAAAGGAAATCTCTGATAGTCTATTTCTGAAAGCAGGCAAATAGATTTTGGTGAGCCATGGGATATTAAAGACATCTGCACTTACTTTACTGAGCTATCTAGCAGAACTCGCAGTCACAGCACCTGGCATAAACGTGGGCTTCTCAGCTTTTCAGTGCTGTGCACAGAAGTGGCTTAAGGAGGTATTAAGTAAGCTACTGGACCAATAGCATTCTAACAAGTCTGGTATTATTACATTAAGAATAGGGATTGAATGATAATGAATGGATTCTCAACCACCTAGTCTGAGTGACATCCAAAAATTTGAGTGCCAGATCCTTCCTAATTGGCATTTGGCTCAACATAATGAGGCTAGTGGCCATGTAAGTTGGCAGACACATTGTCCAGTTTGCCTATCTGAACTGTAAGATGACTCTGTGGATTTATAGGCCATCTGTCTTCCAAGGCAAAATTTATAGAGAATTCTTTGTGTTTCCAGGCTTTGGAAGATGTTAGTTGCTTGTGTTGGACTATTTTTATTCCTTTAAGCTAACCTGCATATTTTTTGCAAAACCTAAAAAACAATGTTACATCATCTATTTAGCATTTCTTTTGTCCTCACGTTGACATAACAAGTTTTCTGTGGCATTTTATCTTTCTTCCTAAAAGTTAGACTCAGGAGTTAGAGGGGAAAAAAATGCTAGAGGATGCTTTGAAAATACTTGCAAAGACTAGAATGTAAATCTAGTCTGGAAAATAATTTTAAACCGTGATAGACAAATCCAAATCAAAGAGCTAATCCTCATGCCTCTGCCAGATGGGTCATTTGTCCTGCCTCAGCCCAGCTTCTTTTAACGGAAAGATTAAAGTAGCACGTTTTAGTGAGATAAGTAAATCACGGGAAAAAGCTCTTCCTTAGTCACATTCAGGACTATTTTTAGAACTAATCCAGGATGCCTTGATTGACTGCCACAGTGGCAAGACCCTCTCCTTTCCATCATCCATGTCCCTCATCCAGGCCAGTGCTGGGAAAATTATGTGGATAAACATCATCAATTGTACTCACCACTATCTCTCTTCCCATTGCCCTGGAATGGTCTCCAGATCCAGCTCTCACACTAAGTACCCCTGTAACCTCAGACAAGTTGCTTACCTTCTCTAAGCCTAAGTTCGTTCAAGTAAAAATAGGAGTTTAAAAGTACCTCTCTCATAGGATTTCTGCGCCTGGCACATAGTCGGTGCATGAATAATGGTAGCTCCTCCTCCTCCTCCTATTATTATTATTTATTATTATTGTTGTTGTTGTTATTGTTATTATTTACCTTATCCTGTACTGGATTATATAGAGTGTCTTCTATGGCAGCATAGCATCGTGGTAAATGGCATGGAACACAAAGCTTAACTACCTAGGTTCAAATCCCAATTTATCCACCTACAAGCTGGGCAAGCTAATTGCCTTGGGTTTCTCATCTATAAAATAGATATGAAAGCAATACTCACTTCATAGTTATTATGAGGATGAAATGAGTTAATATTTGTATGTAGCAAGCAATATATAAAGGTTTGTTAAATAATACACTGGAAATACATTAAATTCATGAAGCTCTTCAAAGACTGGCTCTCTTTCTTCATTTCCTATCTGCTCATACTGATACAACATATTTCCTTTAAAGTCAGAATCCGTTCCCCGAAAAAAGCAGAAAAACTCCCATGTTTGTAAACACATCCAGCCACATTTTCTTTCCTTGACCCTCCAGAGCATTACTTTTTTTCTTTAGCACTTTGCTGCTGCCACCTCACACCTGCTTTTAGGACTATATCAGGAGCAGTTCCACATTGTTGCTTTGATGCCACAATAGGGTGATTTCCAAGGTAACCATCCTGGTAAGAAAAACACATACTGAGCAGGAAAGAACATGACTTCAAGGCACCATAGTAATGTGCCATAAATTCTATTTAGAGATTCTATTTAGAGATTAGCGTTCGATCATGCCCTGGTGTACTTTTTCCCTTCCCTGGATCACTGAGCTCGTGTAAAGTATCATCAGAGTGTGTGGTCCGGAAGATTCGCCACCGGGTTCATAAGGTTCAGGGCAGTAAGAAACATCGGCTTGTGCGACCTTATCAAAAGTCACTTTTGTGAGTAGAAGGTGAGGACCTATGGATTTATTTCAAATAAACTTTTTTACTCATGTAATTCTACCAGAGCCGATCAAAGATGTTAAGAGGAGAGCGTATTAACAGGGCAGTTCCCTTGCCCTGCGCAATGTAATGATGTACAATCAATTCTTCTATTGTTTAAGGATTGATTTGCCCTATCCTGAATCATCTTAGTCTCCTTTTTCTAGTCTATTTTGATGGCTTTATACATTTAATGCAATTTGATTAGCACTTCTGCCAGGGGGTAGGCAGAGGGAAGGAGTAAAGATAAAACTTGCAGTCTCTCCAGGATTCTTGTTTGGGACTCAGCTCTCCACACCCTCCCTGTAATTCTTAAGTGCATTTGTTGACATCAGGTACCATCAACCAAAGCCAGACCAAGCCCCATGGTTCCATTCTATAAATTATCATTGCATTTCTTTAATATTTTTGTCTTAATTCTTCCTTTGCAGTGTCATTTACAGCTGAATTCAGAATTACATTTTTAGTTCTCTAAGATACAAATTGGTTTGAAGGGTTTACTTGCCAAGATAATACACAAAACCACTCATGATATGTATTAATACATAAATGTTAATATTTGTGGAACCCAATGTCATTCTTTCAGCTAATATTTATTATGCACTTATGTGTTAGGCACTGCTCCAGTTTCTAAGAATCAGCAATACGAAAGCCCCGTCTGCTGGCTGGACTTCCCACTGAGTATGTGCATCTCTTTGCTGGACGATTTATTTGGCTCATGGAGCCCCCTCTTCTCAAGAGTGTAGTGGCTACAAGTAATGGAGAATTAATGCCCCCTGAAGCAATTAATCAACCAATGACTGTTGGGACTTAGTGTATAAATACTCCAGCTTCCTCTTCCCTTAGCTGCAAGTACCTGTTCTACTCTATTTCCTAGTGGTTCCCCAAAGATATTAAATTTCAGTTGCCTACAGTGGTGATTTGCTTGATAATGTGCCATTATTTACTGCCTTCCCCACTCTCCACCAGTGTTTTCAAGAGAACACCTTTTAAATAAATTAATACCCACATCCTGGTCTCAAGGTGTGATTCAAGAGAAAACCAGAATAAGACATTCTATCCTCATGAAACTTACAGTCTTATAGGAAGAGACCCAAACTAACAAACCAGTAAATATGTAGAATGACAGATGGTGGTAAATGTCATAGAGAAATATTGAGTAGTATATAATAAGAGTATCAGCACAGGAGGGTTTGCTATTTGTATCAGGTGGTCAGGGAAGGCTTCATGTTATGGTGACATTTGAGGAAACTGTCAGTGTACTTGAAATAAAATTTATACTCCCACCTCTTATTTTCTATATTTAAATAACCCAGGATGGTATCTAAATGCTAAGAGCCTTACCGAGTGCCTGGACATCAGAGGAGGAATCTTATATTTGGTCATCTCTCTAAGCTAATAGCCTCAATGTTGCCTTATTCCTTCTGATCTTGGCCACTGCTCATCCTTTTCAGGACCAGGGGTTCAGCCACATGCTTGCTAGTCAAGGGTGAATCAAGAAGGAACTCTCTAAGTCTCAAGTTGTTTAATTTATTTAGACCCAGCTCCTGCAATTTATTTATTTAGACAATTCTGCTCCTTCTGTTTATGGACGCTAGGGAACACAAGATCTTGCATCTCCGGGGAAAGGAACCACAGGCTTCTCTCTTCAGGGCATCAAACTTGTCTGGGACTTGCCCTAGACTTGAGGACAAGGAAGCCCTGGTAGAAAAGTGGCTTCGAAAACAGAAGACATACCTTTTAGTTCTCCCTTCTCTGCCATTTTTTTCCCCCTGAGGCAAATTTTGAATGCCTGTGTTGCTGCCTGAAGTGGAGAAGAATAGAGGAACTTCAAAATAATAAGGGAGGAAATACCGGAAATACCTCATTTGTTAAATACTGCCAACTACTACAGTATGAATACAATATGCAATTTATTTCAGCTGTCTTAGAATTTAGTTCCAGAAGTCTCTATAATTTTTTTTTTTTAGATTTGATTGTTTAATTTCTCCAGCAGTGCTTTGAATTCAAATTGTAACTTTACATAAGAGAGTTGGGAAACAGAATTGCAAATCTGGACATATATTTGCTGACAGAATGAGATCTTGAGGGACACATCCCATGACCACCATGAAGGGCATTGGACAATTCACCAGCACTCATAAAATCAGAGGTTGGCTTGACTCAATCATGACTCCTTTAGAAACTCAGGATGTTGACAGATCCTTATACAAATTACCATACCTGTTCTACACAAGCAGCCTATGGGATTGGCAAGAGAAGCCAAGAGGTTCAAGCAGCTTCCCACCTTATAAGTACCTAAGAGCTCAAAATACCTCTGTGACTCTGACTACATTCTACCTGGGAAAAGATGTAGCGAGGAAAATCAGATGGACAGATTATCCATATAGTGCCATCTGTAGTGAGATATTAGTCACTGCATACTTTTTATTAAAAAGATATAAATAAAAGAAAACTAAGAAACCCCGTTATAAGTCTCTAACCAGCCCGAGCAGGTCCACAAAGGAAAACCTTTAGTTCTTTCCTTATGATTTGATTTTACCTAAAAATACTAACATGTGTAACACATGTAAAATCTGACTTAAAACATAATCAACAAAAATCTCTGCATTATGGTAGAGTGGAAAAATCATGGAACTTCAGGACAAATATGGTGAACTGAATATATTCATCTAATTAAACTCTTTCTTGAAACTACACTAAAATTTTATTAAAAGAGATATTTTTTAAAGGTATAATCTGTCAAGAACAAAGATCATAGGATAAGAGACAATTACATGATTTGGGCAGCTAGCTATGTTTACAGCTAAACAGATCTGAGAAAACTGATCAAGGATCATTCATGTGAAAAGCTAGGCACCAATCTTAGTTATTCTATAAAAACCTTTAAAGTCTCAGAAATTGATAGTGCTAGGGTCTTACCAAAGTGGGTTTGGAAATAAGGCCTAAAATTAGCAGGATTAGTTAACAGCTGTTTAAGGAATAGTCAGAACCCCCACCTGGGAGAAGACTAAGTATGTACTTCCTACAGATAAGAAAATAGAGGGTCTGAGGATGACACAGGCCCATGTGAAGGCACTGCTGCCATTTTAAAAGCAAAGAAATAAAGTGATCATAAGCATACTGAGTGCTAAGACCTCCAGCCTTTTTTCCTCATTTGGCTCTAGAATGATGGCATCCAGATCATTGCTTTCCCGGAGAGTAATTAAATTTTCTCTCAGGTCTCTAATCAACCCAAGAAGAAACACCTAAAAGTACTGACATTAGGCGTTACTCCAAAGAGACAAAGATTGATCCCTCTACAATAATGCCTTATTAACTCTCTTACTTTTCAAGATACATTGAAAAGTCAATCAGCTTTTTAATACACCAATTTGAAATAAGAGCAGACAATTAAAAATTACTAGATGTGTGAGGAAAACTTCTTGAAAAATTATAAATAAGCAGGAAAAAAGTAATCGGGAAAAAATGACTATATAGTAAGAAAAAAAGTTTAAATATACATATATCATTAACATCCTTAGAAATAAAACAGAACATATTGCACCCCCTGAAAAAAGAACACAATGTGTATTTTTAAGGAAATGCCAGAGAATAAAAACGGCTTTTAGAAATTAAAAAGAAGGTAGCAGAAACAAAAGCCTTAAAGGCATATTGAAAATAAAGTTGATGAAATCTCTCAGAGAGTAAAGAAATAAAATGAAAATCAGAGATAAAATGTATAAAAATTTTAAATTTGGCCAAATAATATGCCAGAAAGAGGAAATTATCATAGATATAATTCATAGAAATTTTCCCAAATAGAATGATGATATCTTTCAGACTGAACAGACTCAAAAAGTACCCAGCGCAGGAGATAAAGATAAACCTATGCCAAAGTACATAATTTGAAATTTCAAGAAATTTGGACTAAATAAGATGCTAGAAATTTTCAAAAAGAAAAAAGAAAAAAACAGGCCATGTTTTTAGGATGACAAATCAATAAGTCTTCAAAACTTTTTATAACCACATTTAGAATATTATACCCAGCTAAACTATCAATTGAGTATGCAAATATTATGAAGCCAATTTTAGAAATTCAAGGATCAAAAAATTTAATACTCATGAACCCTTTCTCAAGAAGCTACTGAGAAATGCGCTTCCATTAAAATGAAAAAAGCTAACCATGAAAGAGAAAGACATGATATACAAAAAAAGAGAGAGAGGAGATTTAATGAAGAAGTAAAAGAAATGAAAATTAATCAATCTAGATTGGAGCAGATCATAAGGCTCCAGGGAAGACCTTTAAGAAAATGATACTCAGAGAACACTTACTGTGTTTGAACATATTGCATAAAGGTTTAGATAACTGGTGGAGATCATCTGAAAATTAGATTAGAGATATGTGCAAAAAAGTTAAGCAAATGACAAAACAAGACAAATGCTAACACCAGGGAAAATTTAAAATTGCACGTGAAAAGAAAAATAATCTTTGGTCTACTATATGACTCAGCCCTGAATAAAATACACCTTCATGATAGTATAAGTACTGATTACTGATCTGACTAAATTATAATATAACTATTTCAAAATGATAGGAAGACTGTGTATATGGGGTAAAGAGAAGTAAGAGCAATGTCTTTATCTCCCATGGTGAGAAATCAAAAATAGTAATACAAGCATATTATTTTGAGATATAGAAGCAAATATCCAAAGCATTAACTAATAGATTTGGAAGCATTTGCTTCTACCCAAGGGGAAATGAGGGAGCTTGTTTCAAGCAACCAACCTAGTAGAAGTAGTTCTGGCTAGCAGCTATAAAAATAGGTCTAAATTTAGAAAATAACCCTATCTTATGGACCATGCTATTTTTTTCCCAGTCATCTCCTGTAGTAGTATCTGTACATCAAGAGCAAATCATATGGGGGCACCTTAGCTGCACCTTGGCCACTCTACCCACTGGCCACACTCAGATCCTTACCACTCCCTCCATCTAAATTCATTTCAACAGCAATTAAATTGACTGATTTTCCTCTATCTTCTGCCAGACTTGGGCAGCAGAAAGGGGAAAGAGAAACTGGAGCAGAACTGGACCAAAATGAGTTGATCATCTCCAAAGATTCTTGAAATTTAAATTCTTAGGAAGCCATAAAGCTCCTATGTGGCCAACATGAAGTTATGTTTGTCTGCTGTCTGGGCATGTTGCTCTGACTATCTACTATGTTGCTCTGACTCCAAGCTCTTTAGCTACATGTATGTTAGACACTCTACTAAATAAATAGAGACCTGAACTGCACATCAACAGGCATCAAGAAGGAATTTTCTGTGGTATGTGGTATATGGTCAGGCTCTCATGAACATATCATTTGTTATTCTCAACCTCTAGCACATAGAGTTGGCCCTTACTAAAAATATGTTCATTAATAACCAAAAGAAGGAGTGCCCTAGCTTCCACGTAAGTTCAAGATACCTTGTTCTTTCTGAAGAGACTTGAGCTTGAAACATCTTTTCTCAGATGCCTAGTACAGAATGATTAAGTCAGAAAGTCCTGTTTGAAAGTTAATTTCTAGACATCATTAGATAAAGCATTCAGGACCTGAAAACATGGGAGACCCAGTCCGCAAAGCTCTTTAGACCATTCTTCTGTTCTATTGTCCAGAGCTCCCCTTTCTGGACACAAATGTTCCTCATTCTTGATGTTTTTCGTGAGGCCTCAGGTTTAGAGAAGGCATCAGAATAGCTCGTAAATTATTCAAAGGCCTTTTTGAATGCACTTGTAAGCTTGAAAGATATCCATTCAAGTGTCAATGGAAATGCATGGTTTTAAAGCATCTTTGGAAGCTATCATTTTTGCCACAGCGGAATTTCAAATTTCTGTCTTCCTGACATGTTCAGGAGGCCACCAGTGGAGCTTCAATCATTATCTACCCTAGGGGAGGGAGATAAGCAGAAGGAGGCAGAGGTACAGTTACTGCCCATGCCATTTGTGCAAAGCCATGTGACATTCGAGAGTTTTCTTTGCAGCAAAGATATTGCTGAAGTATGAGGAGACATGTAAATGGCCATTGGGGACCATCATTTTGTGTCTCTTTGGAGATTGTTTCTCCCCATTAAAGTCAGATCTTTTCACTTTTGCATCACTAGTTTCTTTTTTTGTTGAACACCAGAACTTCTTTTGAATGGAAAAGCTTCACAGAACAGGGTTGTTTTTTTTGTTTTGTTTTTTTCCATTCCTTGAGGGATTTATATTTTTCTTACTTTGTCTCTAACTGGTATAAACAATATACATCCTTATGAAGATCTTTAGGTGCCGTTATATGAGCTACATATTCAGTTAGAAGCATAACAATATTTTATTAAGAAAATATGTAATGGGCTCTATTTTTAGCTTTTGTCAGCTGGCTATATCCTTCTGAACTTCTTTTCCTGTTGATTTTTTTTCCAGAAATTGTAGCATTGCTTTAAATTGTGGTTTGTTGTTTCATAATCTCATTTTAATATGGGATGTTTTGTTTTAGCTAGTAATCATCCCTAATATATATAAACACTTGAATTCATAGGAATTTAGAGCTAGAGGAGACTTAAGAGCCCATATAGTTTATTCATCCTACGATTAAGGAATTTGTCTTTGATCAGTTACTGCTGGAAGTAAGGGAAGCTGGATTTTTTCTGCTGTTATTAATTTGTTTAGAAAAGCAATACTTTTCTATCTTAATTCTCAATGTTTTCATTCTTCTATGCTCCTCAGTGGACCAGAAAAAAAATGTAAGCAGTTTCGCAAAAATAGTGCAAGGTTGGTGGAAAAGGACTGAGGCATTTAATATAAGCAGCAGCAAATATTCCAGCTGTAGGTTATATCCAACAAAGGAAAATTCTGTATGTTCTACTTTCTGTCCCAAAGCCTTTACTAGTCAGATCTATTTGGAGGGCTAATTCATTATGCCAAAAACATCTACAATTTTGCATATGAACTCCAAACTCTTTAGGCGACACTTTGGAAATTATAAACTGGCTACTTCTTACCCTTACGTTTTCATAGGCTTTTCTTGACTTTGGTACATCTTTGCTTAGTCATTTGATGCATCACAATTTTGCTCATTTGTTCTTTTAGTTAGCAAGGCAAAGCTTTGGGGTTGAAAGATGTTCCCGGTGTCTGCTTACCTATAGTCTGCAATCATATTCTGAACTGTACTCTAAACTTATTCATTGTTTTTATTCTGGGTTGGGTAAATTTGTCACTGGGGATTTTTAAATTATTTAGTATAATTAATTGTAAATAATCTTCATAAACACTGATTCTGAACTCTGATTCAAATCTATGCTAAAAATTATCTATGTTAAAATTTTCAATTCCTGTGAAATAACAAAAGTAGGGAAGATAACCCAAAGGTTATATTTTTTTTGACTTACAAGACATTAATCAGCTTTGTATTCAATTTTGCAATATTTTTCTAAAATTTGGGGTTTCTTATTTATTTGCTGCCACACACATATATGTATATATTAGTCTCTCATAACCTTCTTTGAAATGGCTTTGTCATCTTTCTAGTTTCCTCATTGATGAGTTAAATAAAACTTTGACGCATTGCAGATTACAATTTGACTTTAATTATAATATGCTTATTTAAGGATAACAAATATATTTCTTATATACCCCCACTTTTCTGTCCTATACCCATGACAGACATCAAAATTAATCACAAGCAGGGTTCAGAACCTTTTTCAACACAAGGACCCAGAAGGCACTAGAGGCAATAAATGGGAATTGATGCTAAATTTAAAATTAATTTGTCATCTCTGCCATATTGGCATATTTGTTTTCATTGCTTTTAAAAGTTGTTGATCAGACCAAAGAGTATTTATTTTTACAAGATGACACAAGCTGATTGTCTCAGGGTCAAATCCAGCACTATAAAAATGGTACCTTTGGTCACACAACATTTTATTGCTATCATTTGCATTTGTGAGTTTTCCACACCCCACAGTTCCTTGATGCACACCTTATTCCAGTACTCACATTATTTTCTTTTGCTAGCCCTTAAAGACATTTGTTATTTACTGCTGGTTCTCTGAGGAATAGCTATAGTTAGAGGTTGAGTTGTATGAAGTTGTCATTTGCATAGGTTAAAAATACTAAGCATTAGCAATTTCATATGATTTAACCTAATCAGAAAAAAAATATCTAACAAAATTATGCTATCCTTGGTGACTTCCAGGTTTAAAACAATTTATTTTCTATTCTGAGTAACAAATTATCAAAAAGAGGTGCTGATTTAACACCTACTGCACACAAAGCATTGTGGCAGATTCCAGGGATGACAAAGACATAAATGCATACCCTGCTTTAGAGGAGCTCACGCCTGGTTTTCAAGGTGTGAATTGTCTTATTTCCTATTAAATTACGGGCTCTGAAGGCAGAGGCTTTGCTTTACTGTGTTGTGTTTTTTATCACATAGCAGATGTCCAATAAATCTTTGTTGAACAGAAAGTAATGAGAGGGGAGAAGGAAGGAAGGAGGGAATGAGAGAGGAATGGACACTCGTTTGAGAAGAAGATAACAAATCGACTTGTTATAGGAAAAAAAGAAGACTATGAAGAAATTATATATTTTTTAAATTTACCTCTAAATGAATTTTATACCCAAGTTATTTTTAAAAGCTATCTACTGAAATAGCTTTGACCCTAAGTGGTATTGATTTTGGTTTGTTTTCAAAAATTGAAACCAGTCCGAAATGATATATGCATTCTGCCATAAATGAATTTTTTAAAGAAGGCTTCAAAGGCAGTAATCAAAGTGCTCTCATCACTGGCAGCATGATTGGAACGATCACTTTGTTAGGTGATGGTTATTTGGAGGTATAAACTAGGCACCTATTAAAAATTGATCATACAAACATACCGAGATGAAGACCCTTTTTGTCATATTTCTTATTTCTAATACAAGAGACCTTCTTAGCACTTTTTCCTTTTGTCATTATTACAGTTGTCAGGATATGTATTAGAGTTGATTTGTAAGATGTTCATAGTATAAATAATTGTACCCATTTAAAAGTTCGTTTAGGAAGATTTTTCATTTTATATAACTCACCTCCTCTCATCGAGAGTCAATAACCCAAGTTCTTTTTGTTTATTTATTCCTGGAAAATATTAAAGTTTACTTAGCTATAATGTTTACAGAATTAGGAAAAGTACTCATTAGTCATTTTGAGAAATTTAATGAATGTAAAAAGATTTACACTGTGGGAAATAATCAATACTAGCTTTGCTGCTTACAGATGATGTATGCCTCTTACCATTCAAGAATAAAATAATGCTCAAATTTGTAAAAATTAGAATTATTAGAAATCATGTTTTTTACCTATGAGTTTGGTGTAGGGGTAAAGAGAAGGAAAACGATTGAAGAAAGAGTGAATTGCTAGAAATTTTACGGAAAGCAAATTGGCCATGTGTACTAAAAGCCTTAAAAATATACATACTCTTTTAACCAATTCGATTTCCAGGAATTGATCTTACAAAAATAATTGAGTTTGTACAAAGAGAGAGTTCATAATGTATTTTCATTAATATAAACAAAGGAGGTTACTAAATCTATCTATTATTACATTCTTCTAAAGTAATTATAAACGCGTTCTCACATATTTTTCCTCTGGAAGCATACATACCCAAGATTTTAACAGTAGTTACCTCTGAAAGAAGAGTTAAGCATGTTTAGAAAAAGTTTTGCTTATTTCATTTCCTAATTTTTCTTCAGTGAACATATACCATTTTTATATTAATATAAAACTATTTCAACAAAAAAATAATTAAGATGGCTATGTATTCTATAAAAATTACTATGATAAAGATAAAAAATTATCTCAATATTTAGCATTAGTCACCTCAGAAAGTTTACCACAGAAGAAAAATTGCTAAGTAGAATCTGAGTGAAATAAATGGAGTATGAATCATATTTTCTTCCATTTGATGTAAGGTCATTCTAAATAAGAAATATAAAGATCTTTTTAATCAGCATTTGATTTTTTATTCCTAGAACAAACTCATTTGTGGTCATATTTATTTTCTGTTTCAGGAAAAAAGATCATTCTTTGAAAACCCTTTTCACTTCATTTTAAATAAGAAAACCACTTATGAATAACTTTTTTGATTATACAAGTAACATAAAAGGATATATACAACATAAAGAAATAAAAAATAGAATGCTGATAAAAAAGATCTTTATATTTTTTATTTAGAATGATCTTACTTCAAATGGAAGAAAATATGATTCATAATTCATTTTACTCAGATAATAACCCTTTTCACTTCATTTTAAATAAGAAAACCACTTATGAATAACTTTTTTGATTATACAAGTAACATAAAAGGATATATGCAACATAAAGAAATAAAAAATAGAATGCTGATAAAAAAGATCTTTATATTTTTTATTTAGAATGACCTTACTTCAAATGGAAGAAAATATGATTCGTAATTCATTTTACTCAGATAATTCTTAGCAATTTTCTTTTGTGATAACCTTTCTGAGGTGACTAATGCTAAATATTGAAATAATTCTTTACCTTTATCATAGTAATTTTTATAGAATACATAAGAGAGAGCCATCTTAACGTTTTTTGTTGTTGTTGAAACCATTTTGTGTTAATATTTATAATAGAAAATTTGGAAAAATCACCCTGTATTCTATTACCCAGAGATAAGCACTAATAACTTTTGGTATTCATCCATGAAGTTGATAACCATTCTTATATTTAAAAACAGGAGATTGGTGTTCAGGTATTTAAAAACCTCTGAAAGCCAGTGAGGCTCATGCAACTATACTTTTATCTCTGGCATTTGGAGATAACTGTAGTGAAACAGAATGATCATAGACTACTATTTATCCATATTAAAAATGCAATTGTGGCTGCCGTCTTCTACTTTGGATGTTATCAGAGCTTTCAGGGGGAAAAAAAATGCTATCAGCAACCCATAAAAAGAATACATTCACACTCTTCATAACTCTTCATTTCCTCCAGGACAGATATCAGTGGATGGATTTATGCGCTATCTGAGTGGAGAAGAAAATGGAGTTGTTTCACCTGAGAAACTGGATTTGAATGAAGATATGTCTCAACCCCTTTCTCACTATTTCATTAATTCCTCACACAACACCTACCTCACAGGTATGAATTTATAGTTCTTTGACAGTTACTTTAGCCAGTCTCACCAAATTTCACCAACCTCTACTTGCTATTACTCATAAGTAAAAGCATATTTTTTGTTTGTTTGTTTCTTGTGAAATGCCTCTGAGAACTGGGGCTCACGATCAGAGGCTCCACCTGTAAGCAGTTGTGTCCTTATTTGTGCAACAATATCATTTCTTCACACATATCTCTAATTTTTCAAGTCTTCTAAAATGTATCCATGTCTGGTATCTTCAGATCCAGAGAAGTTTTGTGTAACCAAATTCATTCTTCAGTGGACTTCAAGTCATTTACAGTCCTACTTAGTTCTTTGGACTTCTTTTATCTACAGAAAAATTCTGAAGGCCTTAATAACTTCTGCACAAAGCACATTGTTAATTTGCTCAAGGTAGAACAGGGCTTTAGATATAAACATATTGACCTGTAAATGATTTTATATAATTTTATATTCAGTTGCACATATAATAGAGGAAAAAACAAAACTATGTTTCCTAATTTGATCTTAAATTGAGTATCGCCATGGTTTTTAGTAGATCATTAAATCAAAAAATATAAAAACATATATATGCATACATATATGCATATATATTATCTCAACATAGTTTAGAATGAGTTTTTTATAAATACATATTTTAATAAGCTTAAAATGTTTTTATAATCAAAGTACACTTCTAGGGTACTTTCTGTATGGCAAATCTTGAATCACTAGGCTTGAGAAGAATTTGTAGAAAATATACGTAATAAAAAGGAAAAAATAAGGCTTTAAATAAATCACATTGCTCTCTTTCTTCACACAGTCCATCATCCAAATGAATATAAGATAGACAGACTATAAGACCCATAGCACAATCAAAGTCTAAGTTCTCATTCAGTATCTGTGAGTGCTCACCATGTCTTGGTGGGAAAGTTTTGATGTTCTCATCACTCATTGTCCAGGGATGTATGATTTGTGTTGCAGTGTTGAACAGAAGAGCTATCTAAATCATGACAAGAGAGATCCAGACACTGAATATTCATAGGCATGTCCAAGGGACTCTCACAGGGTTCAGCCAACAGGCAACTAAGCAGTTCTTCCTTCTAAATTCCTTAAAGAGGCCTACTCATCCTAGATCAAATGCATGTTGTGCTAGTGTCAAGTCCAGTATTGGCCTGGTATTACACATTCCATGAAAAACAACTTAGAATGGAAACGACTCTTGGACAGAGATAGCAACGTAGCCTCCAGACAGCTGGAATGGGCTATCTCAGGATGATTCTATATGATCTGAGACCATCTAGGCAGTCTTATAGTCTGAGTTCTACAGTCATTTGAACTGCAACTTGCACGTTCTTCAGGAAAATTGGATTGGCTTTTGGGCTATTCATGGTCTATTTCGTTTCAATTGACATTATCTACTAAGAGAGATTCATGTCATAAAACTAACTAGATTAGTGTTTGGCTCATCCTAAACCCTATTCTATTCATCTCTTGCTGCATTAGCAAATCACTCCAAAACTCAGTGACATAAAACAGCCACCATTTTATTTTGATCTATATTCTATATGTCAGAAATTCAGACAGGGCACAGAGGGGTAGCTTGTTTCTGCTCCCTCATGTCTTGGGCCTCAGCTGAGAAGGAGAAGGCTCAGGGTAACACAAACAATTTGGGTGCTGGAATCATCTGAAGGCTTCTCTCCAACATGTCTGGCACTTGGGCTGGGACTATGCAACAGCTAGGCTCACTTAAGACTACTGACCTAATTGCCTAAAAGCCTCACCATGTGGCTTGGGTTTCTTCACAGTATGGCATCCCCAGTATAGGTATACTCCTTATATGGCAACTAACGCCTTCAAGAACAAGTGTCCCAAAGAACAAGGAAGAAGATTAATTAATTGCCTTTCGACACTTAAGTCTCTGAAGTCCTTTATGGTCACTTCTTATTTGTCAGTCACAAGCCTACCTACATTCAAAGGGAGGCGCATAGACCACAGCTCTGAATGAAAAGAGTGCCAAAATATTTTTAGCCCTGTTTTAAAACTACTAACTTTAGGAAGAGAATATCCACTTAGCTCACTTCCTTGGATTCAGTTTATTAAGACTACTTCAAAAATGTTGCAACTCCCACTCAAATTGATAAGCCTTTATAAAGGATTTTTTTTTCTTCCTCAGGTGTTCTTAATTTTATTTGGTACCAATGACCTATTCATCAGTCTGGTGAAGCCTATGAACTTTTCTAATAGTGTTAAATGTATAAAATAAAGTACATAGGATTAAAGAGGAAATAAATTATATTCAAATATTTTTATCAAGTATTAAAAAACAAATTTATGATAAAATATTTTTAATTTATTTAACATAATTAAAATTAGTATGCATAATATGTTGTGATATATGCAACAATTGGATTATAATATCTGTCATTTGTGACAGTCACAAATCCTGCTAATACAACAGTAATTTGTAATGTACATTCACAAGTCCTGCTAATACAACTGTAATTTGTGATCTACATTCATAACTGAAGAGAATGTCAAATTTCACATAGAGGTTAAAATTAAAGATGTAATCTTTTTCTCATTCAAGTTTAAGGAAGTCTATCAAACTTCAAGTTAAGAGTCTAGATCTTTGACTTGATAGAATCCTAAGAACTGTAACTTCAAAGACCTTGGCACATGGTGGAATCTTGCATCTATTATATACTTAGGACCATAAGACTCTTAAAAATACTTAAATATATGTCCACTTAAATTTTGGACACTGTGTGTGGTTTCATCTATCTGGAAGTCACTATATGTGGTAATTTCAACAATAATCCTTTTAAGTCCAAAAATGCTTCAAATTGATTTAATCGTTTTTCTGTTACTTGTCATATAATAAATAATTCAGTAATACTTACACAATTGAATGACAAAACTGCCTGACATATACATTCTATTATTTTCATCTTCTTTCAGAATATTTTAATTTTTCTCTTTCTGTGTATCATTATGAACTTATAGTTTTCAGATTTTGTGTTTGTTTATTCAACTACAGCCACTATATTTCTTAGGATGCTCAAATTTTCTCAGCTTTAGTTGATGGCAGTGTTTTTTAGGCTGGCTTCTATGTGCTTTTGACATGACCCATTGATCTTTGAAAATATCCTTGCTTTCTGGCTCATAAAAATCTTCCAGACTCATCTTGTTTTTTTCTGCAAAACACACAGAATCAGACTTTTCCCCAGTGAGCCCTGATTTCTTTTAGTGGGAAAGAAATTGTATGAGTAACAGCAATTTGGACGCTGCCCTATGGAACATTGTTTCTAGACCTTTTCCATAGTCAAAACAATAAAAGATAATTTTTTTCTTGTTAAGGCACAAGTTCACAAAAGTATTGCCTCTCTTATTTTCCAATTTAAATTCTTGATTCTATAGCTGTGCTTCCTTTATCAATTCTGATACTTAACAAATTATACATAATTACTCCTTTGCTTTCCTCAACACAGTAATAGTTCTAAGAAAATTGTTTAATATTTATACAGACAAACTACAGAATACTATTCAAATTTTTCTCTGAGGTTCCTTTTTAACTGCATTTCACTAAGGATTTTCGGTACAATTAATTTCTTCCAGAATCAGTCATTTGCCCTCCCTCTGAATAACTTGGTAAGCACAGATGTGGTAGAGAATTTGGCTCCATTTGTCAGTTTGGTTTAGGGTGTTAGAAAATTAATGGCCAATAGTTTTCAAAAGGTGGAGCATTCAGTACTAGGAAAGAGAAGGATCCACTCTTTATTTGATGAGGAAAAAAACTCAAAGAGCTGTCTCCAAATTTCTGCACAATGGTCTCATATCGCCACTGCCCGATTCATATACATGATTTCTGACCTAGTCAACTAATTCTCTCTCCAATTATTTAATTTCTAGTAGTATTAGATTTCACATATTTTCAAATATTTAATTTTTAAAATGTTACTTATATTAAATAATGTTCTGATCTTTAGGGTTTTTTAAATTTATTTTGCTCACTTTCTATTTATTATTATACCAAAGTTTACATTATATAAATCCATATTCTAACAATATTACCTTGTCCTAGTACCAAAGTCTTTTCTTTTCCTGCAGTAGAATTGAGAATTCCATATAATTAGCTCCCTTCTCCCCCGCCAAAAAAAAATAATAATAAAATACTATTACAGCTGTTGAGGTTTTGCTCGATATCCTCTTCTGACTTACAGGTAAAATTTGGTTTTGGTTTATATAATATTTGTATACTTCTTTTAATAATAGATAAATCTAATGTAAAACTCTTATTTCTCAGGGGCCTTAGGGTAAATAAAAACATCAATGATATAGAAATTCAAACTTCCCAAGGCTAATTAAGAAAATTATAAAATAAAAATATAACCAATGTATGTATAACCCAATAGAATCTAGTTAAATGTTAAAATCAATACCTAGAAAATGAGTTCGATTTTATACTTTACGGCCATTTCCAGAACAAGTGGGAACTTTTTCTGTAGAAATATTATTTTATATAAAGGGTGTTCAGTGGGAAAAGGGAAGTTTTCTTTTTCAAAGGAGTTTGAAAAATGCTAGGCATAAACAAAGATTGGTGCCTACTGTACTATGTTTTTAATACAGGAATAAAGGCCTGCAGATTCACACCCTTTAAGGTTATGACAATCCTCTTCCCCTCATCACCACCCTATTTATTTTCTTGGTGCATTTTAGGAACTGATGTTCCTGAGAAATGCCAATCTTACTTCAAGTAAGGAATATTTTGATATTTGGAATGTTTTGAGCATTCAAAGGAACTATAAAAATTAAATATACAGTATGAAAACCAATCAATTTAACAATGCATTATTATCGTTATTATATGTCTACTTCTCTACTCGTTATTGTTTTTTTGCTTGAGAGAAATACTTGCACAGAATTAGTTGATTTTTAATTATGATGGTCATATTCTAGGGTTTGGATAGTCTTGGCAGTACATCAAGTAGTGATTACATTTTTGTTTTTGTTTGTTTTTTTCTTTTTTAATATTGTTTTATTTTTCAATTATAATTGGCAGTGATTATGTTTTAATTTTTTTATTTTCCTTGAGAAATCTACCCTCTTGATTCAAAACAAAATTCTCTCAGGATACAACAGTATGCAGTCATTTCAACCTATAGTTTTTCAGTTCTTCATAAATCTTCCCATATTCCAAACTGTTTGGGAGATAATGGCAAAGTGGTATAACTAAGTAATTAACATCTTAATTCAGCTTAAAATGAAAAAAAAAAAACTTTAAGTTTTAGTTATTCCTCTTATGCATCACATTATCTGATCAGATGTATCAAATAGTCATTCAACTCCTCTCCTCATATGTATGTTCTTGGCTGCAGACTTCTAGAAATGATTCAAGGCATATTTTTGCCCTTGACAATTATCTACTGTTAACCCAGTCTGAGTGTTACTCTTTCCTTTTACATCTGCCCTACTCATTTAGCTGTTAGCTTAGGCAATCTTTATAATTTATTCTTGGTTTAAAGCACACACAAACCTATGAAAATTGCGGGAAGAATGAAAAGATGTGCTTAACAAATAAACAGACCATGTTTAAATTTGTCCCTAAGTAGATTACATGCTTAATTCTTTTAAGCCTAATATATCTTCATTTGTCACATGAAGATATATTAAAACAGGATATTGGGGGTTGTAAGTGATAGGTTACCATTACTTAATGGTTTAAATATTAGGGAACTTATTATCTCCCACAACAAGAACTCCAGAAGCAAGGTGCTTGGGGTTGATTAAATCAGGAATTTTTTGATGTCACTGAAGACCCAGATGCTTTCCATCTTTTTGCTCCCTAATGATTTCAAGATGACTGTATACCCTGAGCCTTGCCTTTCTATGAAATAAGATCCACATGTGGCACAGGGAAAGTCCCTGTCTTGTAACCCTTTGTACGAGTGAGGTCTCCTCAGCTGTACCCAGTAGACTTTCCTTTATGCCCTGTTAGATATAGACCAGAGTTAAACCACACAGCAATGCCCACATTAACCACTTACGTGGGTCACAGAACTACTGTGACTGGCTGAAAAGAATAAAGATTTACCCTAGTGCTGGGGAGGATAATTTGAAGCATGTCAGAACCTAAATAGAATGTTCTGTTACCAAGAAGAAAGAGGAAGAGCAGAAAGAAAAAGCAACCAGAAGTATAACATTGGGGTGAGTTTACCCTGGCATGTAAGAACCTTCTCCTTTATTTACACTTGCCTCCCTACCTAGATGGTGAAGGTAAGGAACATATCTCATGACAGTTTTGTATCCCCCAGTATTTCGTCTCCTACAGAGAAAATGTTTGGGAATATACACAGCCCCTGATGGTGAGGTTCCTATAATTAGTAAAGCATATGCTTAAAGTTGTTTTCCCACTTTCTTACCTAAGCCATTTCATGGCAGTTGGTTTTGGATCTATATTCAGGAGAGTTTCATGGTCTCATTGAGGCAGCAGGCAGACACCATGGAAGAGAGAGATCATATCAAACTGATGCCCCTCGAAATAGTCAAGATGAACAACACAGCCTCTGTATTTTGGACAGTTTTCTCAAGTGTAGCCATGGGACTGTGACCTGAATGAAGGTCACATAGCATTGAAAGCAAGGAGAAATAGTCCCCATTTCAATTTATTGAAGGAGATGATATTTATTTAAGAAGGTCACTGAATTAACAAATGTATCACATTCTGGAATCTTCTTACACTGGAGGTTAAAGAGAAAACAATAAATAATGTTAAATATAAATATAGTCATTACCCTTGCAAGATGAGAAATTCCTCAGGAGCATGTGTTTATAGAGGGATTGTTATTTTCAATTTTCAATTTTCTGCTGTCTTCCATCCGTGGATGCCTTGGGTAACCTGAGACAAAGCTCAGGTGATGTATCCAGCTGCCCAAAATGAATGCAGTCAAGTGAGAAGTTGCAGATCCATGACTTGGGGCGGTATTACAAATTAATCTAAGATGGAACTTCAGCTCCCAAGTTCCATTACAGCCTTGGAATGTATTCTAGAGGGTGTTCACAGCCAGGCAGAAATGATGTCAAATACTAGTTTCAGAAATAACACAGGCTGAATGACTCATGAGATATTATTGATCTCAACTCCCAGCAATACCCAGGCCCCCAAAAGCTATGTTTATTGGCTCTGATAAAATGGAAATATAATGAGGGGATGGGATATAATAATGAGTTAGAACTTTAAGAAAGAAAAATATACTAGCTTTGAGGCTTTAGGCAGAAGAGAGAATAATGAAAAATATTAATACATATATTTCAAAAAAAAAAACCTTCCATAAATGAAGAAAAACACACAGGGAACTTAATATGTGTTCCAAGGAATAGGACAATTATAGAAATATGTGAGTTTTCTCAAAATATGCTTTCATTGGGAGACTTCCATTTCTAGTAAAGATTATTCATTATAAGAATGAACAGCAAGTTTACTTTGGAAGAACTCTGTTGGGTTTAGGTGTTGGACAATAAAAACAACACACACACACTCACACACACACCCCTCTACCCTCCCATTCTTTAGGTTTTTTTTCAGATTCCTTTGCATTTCACAAACCCAACCCCATGCCTTACTGTGTTTTTAAAAACATAAACTAGTCAACATTTTAAAAATACACTAAATTTCTTCTATTTGTTCTTTGAATCATTAAAAAAAATTACAAGCACATTCAAATAAATGTTTCTAGAAACTCTTTGAATCTTTCATGACAGAGCACTAATGCGGGTTAAGAATTTATCTACTTCAATCTTTCATTAAACCTTGTCTAGCTCATAAATCCATGGAAACTTCCCTACTAAAGTTAGTTAACAGGCAACAAACTCAGAAATAAACTCAGAAATTGCACATTATGTAATGGTATTGGATATAGTCGGAAATACACTTAAACAATTTCCTAGATAGTATACAAGATCTGCTCAATTCTTTAACAGCAGTGTAATTTTCTACAGGAGCTATCATTTTTTAATGAGTTAAACTGGGAACTACTTGAATTCTTCACTTCTCTTAGCTAAAATAGCCCTCCCTTAAGTTTACAAATAACATGTAAATAACTATCTTTTCCCCTTCACTCCCATGGCCCCTTTCCCTTTATGTAAAAAAAGACCTTTATTACAACAAACTTTGAGGCAGTTATAAATGGCAAATTGATTATCTAGCATCAGGAACTTTCTAGATTATTTGGTCAACATTTCTTCCTTGGCAAACACATTTGTGTGTTTAAAATGCCCTATTTTTCAAGCAGAGAAAAATGATTATCATTAATCACTCTTTCAGTGAATTTACTAGGGCTCTATAGAACTCAAGAATGAGATCCTTTTGTTATGCCGATAGTGGGTGTTGTGACATGCATAAAACAGTAAAATTAAGCCAGTAAATTTAGTCCCGTTTTCCTTGTCCTGTGTGTGTCTCCATCAGGCAGATCTTGTCTATTTCAGTCATTTTGACAGTTTTCATCAATATGTCACCTTTTAACTGACTTTTTAAAAAAAATAAAACAACAGCAATGGAGGCTTATGGAGTATAAATCAGAGAAAATCTATAATGTGGAAAAGCAAAGACTTCCATTTGTGTGTTGATGGTGGCCTTGGCTCGGAAGTTATTTATTATTAATCTTATAAAATAATTGATCAAGAAATTAGTGCCTTCCATTCACTTCTTAAGTGAAACAGAAATAGTTTGGCTTTCATTTCTGCCTTCGGACTTCTCGGGTGCCTTGATTATTACAATTCTCATCACTTCGCTAGAGTATTTTAGTTCTGTTCACAAAGGTTTTTAATTTTGATGAAGTTTATCTATTTTTTTCCTTTATTGCTTGTGCTTTTGGTATCATGTCTACAAAACCGTTGCCTAATCCAGGTCACAAATATGTTTCCCTCTAAGAGTTTTATAGTTTAAAAAAAAAACCAAAAATATATATATATATATTTTTAAGTTTTATAGTTTTATTTTTTTAACTTACATTTAGAAACTTAAGCTATCTGAGTTAAGTTTTTCATACATGATGTAAGATAGGGATCCAGCTTCATTATTTTACATGTGGCAATTCAGTTGTCCCAGCACCATTTGTTGAAAAGGTGATTCCTTCTGCAATGTCATATCTTGGCACCCTTGTTGTAAATCAATTGACCATGAACATGGGGGTTTATTTCTGGACTCTCAATTCTATTTTAGTCATCTATATTTCTATCATTATGCCAGTACCATACTGTATTGATTACTGTAGCTTCGTAGTTAAGTATTGAAATTGGGAAATGTGAGTCCTCCAACTTTGTTCTTATTTTTCAAGACCATTTTGGCTATTCTGGATTTTTTACATTTTCATATTAACTTTAGGATCAACTCGTCAATTTGTGCAAAAAAAGCCAGCCAGTATTTTGATAAGAATTGTTAATAGAAATTCCAGAAGACCCTTCTGAGAGGCAAAAGAGAGTTTTATTCATACATGCTTTTCAAGGCAGGGATTTGTGGCATTCAGCATAGACCAAAAGTACATTCCAAAGAGGGGAGGGTAGAGCTGAGTATTTAAGGGCAGTAACCACAGAGAGCCCCTCTTGCAGTGGATTGGTCAGGGCAAAGAGTCAAACTGTGTGTACAAGCTGGATAAAGATTGGTCAGGGCTACGAGTCATCTCCAGTTTCTGTTGACTCACGGTCAGTGGGTAGAGTCACGAGCTATGGCCAAGGCTGGGGTCATAAGACATAGTGGGGATGGTCACAAGGCATGGGCCAAGACCTCAGTTTCCCCTGGAGTCTACAAAATAAATTGGTTAAACAAGTTTCGTGGAAATAGACAATAAAGGGAATGCAGTTCACCATGTCGTCAGAGTTCAAACTGCAAAACAGCTTAATCATTTGAGCAGGGCCAGAGATCAAATTGCAGAAAGGTCTAGACATTTGATCACAAAATTATTTTATTAGAATCCTTGGAATTAAACTTTACATCAATTTAGGGAGTAGTACTATCTTAAAAATATTAAGTCTTACACTCCATGAACATGGGATGTTTTTTGATCTATTTAGGTTGTCTTTAATTTTTTAACAATGTTTTATAATTATTAGATTTTATGTTTTTCACTTCTTTTGTCAAATTTAAAATTTATTCCTATAAAAGAGCACTTTTAAAAAGAAAATGTTTATCTTTTCTAAGCATTTGTGCCTTGGACAAATATGACAGGGGGGTTGACTTGCATAATAAAATAACCTGTCAACAGTACTCCCTCATAGAAAGTCAGTCAGAATTAAAAGACTGCCTCCTAAGGTAGAAAGTCACAGTGGTTATTTTGAAGTTATAATCCTCGATCCTCCACTTACCAGCTTTGGAAACTTAGGTGAATGAAATAATCGATGTCATTTTCACTATCTGAAAATAAGTATTTTTTTTTAAGTCGTTATACCAGAGAGATTTTTGTGAAGGTTAAATGTAGTAAAACAATTAAGGTTCAAAGAACTATAATTGGCACATGGTAAGTTACTAAACATGAATTATTGTTATTGTTACAATGCTTTCTTTCTGATGTTCTCTCTTCTGCCAAACCACTGCTAAGGAGTCACAATTACATTTGTGATTGTCCCACTACCTTCTGGTATGTTGAGGTAGAAGGAAGGCTGAAAACAACTATTCGAGCTCTTAAACCCTTTGTTTGCCTTTGTTGAAAAACTTTTCTAGGAAGCCACCAGTGTCTTTCTGGCTTCATGGGATTCTGGGGTCCTTTTTGTTGGTGTTTTACAGCTGGCCAGCTGGCTGGAAACTCTTCTGTGGAGATGTATCGCCAAGTCCTCCTGTCTGGTTGTCGCTGTGTAGAGCTGGACTGCTGGAAAGGACGGACTGCAGAAGAGGAGCCAGTCATTACCCACGGCTTCACCATGACCACCGAAATATCCTTCAAGGTGGAGTAAATGAATTGGCTAAGAGAGGCAGCTGGGGAGACTGGACCCTGTAGGGTAACGCCTCCTAAGGTAGAAAGTCACAGTGGTTATAATTAAGTCCATAAGCCATTGATCATCTTTGCCATTCCAAAGAGGAATGGCACAGTTAACATTTAGGTTAAAAGTTAGCAGTTTATCCATGGGCAATCGGCATCAGGTGAACGGATTCATGCTAACCAAATATAAAGAAACTGTCTTATGAAAAGAAATATCAATTTATTTGTCTATTTAGCATTCTTAGTCATTCAGAATTATAACACACATAACAAAGAATATATACAACTTATCTGCACAGTTTACCTAATGGATATAAAATGTACGCCTATGTAACTACCATTTAGGAACTTACTAGCACCCCAGAAACACTCTGTGCACCCATGCCTATGAGAATGAAGCCTGTACCCCCAGACATGACCACCTTCTCAACCATTACAGTGATCACCCCTTTGCTTTTCTTTAGAGCTGTATTAGTTTATGTATAGCCCTAAACAATGTAGTTCCACCCTTTTTCAACTTAATATAAATGGATTCATACCGTACTATGCATTATTTTGTGTCTTGCTTTTTGAGTCCACAACGTTTAGGAGATTCATCTATAATATTGCATGTATCTCTAGCTTGTTTGCTTTTATGATGATAATAATGATATTAATGATTACTGTTCACAGAATGGAATATTATATAGTAATAGATGGAATGGAATATTGACTAATATATGCCAGCATTTGGCACATTGATACCTACAGGTCAAAGACTCCTAGGAAAACACCTGTAGTTAAAGTTGGGTTTATCGGCTTATGAAAGGAAAGAACACACATGTCATGGGGAGCTGTGGTGTCTCAGTAAAAATGTGTTAGAAAGAACTTACAAGATTTGAGCTTGTATTAGGTGATGGTGGGGGAGGCTCAAGGAAGTAAGGTTTTGCTATAGATTAGATGCTGTTGAAACAGAAATAATCTTATGATTGGGTATCTTAATAAGTCCTATCTAAGAAGCAGGACTAAAGCTGCAATTTATATAAAACCAGTAACCACTCTTATTAGTCAGGAATGAGGGTGTGTTTGGTCCTCTCCCTTCTCGTTCCATCCATGGCATCCGTCATACACCCTAAAGAGCCTCACATTCATTTATATGGACATCCAACCCCAAATAACCAAGTTCTGCTTATACCCCTGCAAGGAGCCATCCTCAGGAGCTTGGGGGCATTTGAGTGGGAAACTCTGAAGTCCTAGGTACCCTACAAAGTAATCTAGAAAGGGGATATGTGGGCTTTAGGGGACGTGTTTTTTTGGCTGACTAAGGTTTCTCACCTCTTTCGAAGAGAATTAGCAGAGAAGGACCAGAAGGCAACCTCTAGAGCACAAGTCCCATGGTATGAGCCCCATTACCTGAATTACCTGGGTCTCTGGGAAAAACTGGCTCTGGGTCACTAACTCTTGCCCTAATCAACCAAAGAAACAGAGCCCAAGTATTTGGGTAGCTAAGGTAGAGTGGGACAGAGCCATTGAGTGCTAAGAGGCCAGAATATTGGGCCTCTTAATATAGATGTTACCATCACCAAGATTGGTAACGAAACTTTGGATGAAGAAGCCAACCATGAGCCACTTGCCAAAGTCTTTGCTGAATAAAGGAGAGCTCAGTAGATGGCAGATATGAGGAAGTGGTTAAATTGTGTTTGGCTGCTTCACGAGGACTGGATATTTGTTTGTTTTTTAAAATAAGAAGTGTGAAAAGTACTATTTCAGAAGTAGCATTGATAGCAAATAATTCCCCATCTCCAGCATTTTGCCCTGAGGCACTTGCAATGTGATAAAATAAACAGCTATTACTTGAGGGAACAGTGAAAAAAGAAAGATTCTTAAGGGATATCCAGGTTTTAGTTGAGGTAAGTGGATTTCTTGATCAAAGGTACCGTGCTTGACAGCAATAAAAACATGTTCAGAAGTAATATCATTAGCACCTTAAAGCATGTTTAGTATTGTTGTGTCTAGAGAGTTTGACTTATCATGATTTCTTAAATTTAAGCTACGATACAATAATTAGAGAAAAATAGCGCCCTTCACTAAATTTTACAACAAAGTTTAATATGGGGTTGACCTTAATTCTGATCAGGATCTTTGTATCTGCTCTAGAAATTGAGCACTCTTAAGGTCTTTTGATTTTCTTAATGGAAAATCGATAGGTTTTTATTTCATTTCCATAGTTTGTCACCCTCCTAGTTCCTGCCATTGTCCTTTGTTAGATACCTAAGGTACCAAGCCTAAACTGGTTGGGCTGTTTAAGAAAAAGTCGAGGACAGATAACCCTGGTATGAGGTGAGTGCAATTCAGGTTCATCTGTCTGCTGATGAATTAAGCAGTTAATTATTATACCACTGGTGAAGTAGGGAGACAGCACATCCTGATAGAGCCATTACTGAGCTAAGGGACTGATGGCCTTGTACTCTGACCCAGTGCCAGGAGGACCCACCCACCCCCTTGTTAACTATCCCCTCAATTAGTGGGAGGGGCAATTATATTTTCTTAAAATTTTATAATCCTAAATCTATAATCTATAATCTTTGAGTTCCTTTGCAGGGATTTATGGGGGGAAGGGTGGAGAGTGAGATGTGTATAAATGCCAAGCATATTCTAAGACATATTTATTTTATTTTATGTGAAACATTGGCTTTTTGGCTTTGGTGATCAAGTTAGCTCAGAGTGACTCTCCCTATGCACTCAACAGTACAAGCGGTTCTTCAATCACATTTGTGATCCCAGAGCCACAAACTGATTGAATATCTATTCCTGGGCTCTAGAAGCACAACTTCTCAACCACATCTACATACTTGCTGACAGATTTAGAGACTAAGAGACTAGATCTAGCCCAGAATACTGCTGCTTCTCTCTCCCATCCAGTGTTGGGGATATGGGCAGGAAACCCATCTACCCTGTTGGTCAGTTTGTCCAGCCATGCTCCTTGCTAATTTGCATTTTGCAAGATAGATCATTCTTGCAGAGATATGGGCAGTAGTGGAGGTGGCAGGCAACGATGAGGGTGGGGAGTAGAAATGCCAACCTATTTTGTGGACAAATAAACAGAGCAAGAATTCTCTACATCAGGATTAGGTCTAGGGTGAAGCAAGGGAGGCACCTTGCTTGAAAAATTTAGGGAGGCGCTTATTCTCAGTGTCATGTAAATACAGAGTTGTCACCTGAGAATGGTGTCTCTAAATTTCGCATTTAGATACCTCACTTGCCTAGGCCCGGTCCTGCTCTGCATGGTTATCAGCGTGTGCTCTGCTTTTCTGGAAACCGCCGTGTACAGTGACTTTGTAAGAAAGGATAAGAAGAGAAAGGAGGGACAAGTTTCCCCCAATTACCCTCTCACTCGCTCAGCTACAACTCAGCGGGCCTCCTTGCTGTTCCTTGACAATGGTAGGCAGCCCCCCCACTCCCCCCCACCCCACTCCTGCTCACAGCCTCGTCACAGGTCAAGGCTGCCTGGAATGCTCTTCCCCCAGGTATCTGCATGGTTCGCCTTTACTTTCTTGAAGACTTTCTCAAAAGCCACCTTCTCAATGAGTCTTACTGGGACCACTCTATTGAATACTATAACCAGCCACCACGCCCACTCCCACACTCCTGATACAATCCCCCATCTCTTTACTTTTTCTGTTTCTCAACTAGCACTTATCACTTTCTACTATTCTGCTTAATTTACTTAATTATTATGTTCCTTGTTTATTGTCTGTCTACTTCTACTAGTATGTAAGCTCCAAAAGACAGGGATCTTTATTTTGTTCTCTGATCTGTCTCAAGCACTTTGAAAAGAATCTGGCATATAGTGGGTGCTCAATAGATGTCTTTTTTATTTTTAAGTGATTTTTCTCATTCCAGAGCAAATACACAAATTACAGCATAGCTTTCATTTTTAGTTTTTCTTGCTTCTGTTTATCAGATAAATGAATTTTGTCTTTATTTTCACGTGTGAAATTCCATGTATAATATATTGGAGGGCAGTGAAAAGATTCTCCTAACTCTCCATATATTTATACCTGACCTTCATGGTGTACTTAGACAATATTCTATTTCCACAGCATGTATCGCAGCAGCAAAATGAACTAACTACAGAAGTTTGTCATTTTTATGTCACATAGTTTATCTGCTCTTGGTCTATATAATCGAGAAAGCTTCTGTGCGATATATCCCCCAAAGCTAAAGTTCCTATTGGCATTTACCTCTTATTTATTGTATGGACCAAAATAAAAGGTTATGTTCTGAGAAAGAGGACATGCTGTAATTCACTCTCTTTCTGGAGGGCTTTTTATTTTGCACTCTGGATTTATTTATTATTAATCCCGTTTAGCTGCTCCTCTCTTTATTTGCCTCATAGCTTTAGCAGTTCTATGGCCATGACATAGTAATTCGCCACTCAGTCTTCATTATCTCTGCTCCCACTTGGTCTCCTTCCTCCGAACAGTGGACACCCACCCACCCCATCTTCAAAGGGCTCCTTTTTCTCCCTTCCTGTAGCTCCTTTGTAACCAACAGTCGTTTAAGATGGAAAACTGTATAATGTGATAACATATATGGTGAAAATATATTAAATTTGAGTATGTGGTTAAATGGAGCATTTCTGAAAATAAACCTTCATTCTCTGAGAGAAATAATAATTTAGGATGCAGTTTAACGGCTCCATAAATGCTCACATAAAATGGATATCAAATACACCCTGCTGTTGTCTGTCAAGGATAAAGGATTTCAAGGGCAGTTTTTCCCACTGGAGGTTAGTAATTGAGCCATATGGTTTATAGATTATTGAATCCAGTGTTAACAGTCTCTGAAAAATGATTTTGGCTTAATAAGGAGTAATTGCACAGTAAGGTGCTTTCACATTCCAGTGTCCACTAATGAAAGAACAAAATATGAAAGAACGAAACTTAAAACTTGTAACTATTTTTCTCATCCTGAAGGATTATGGGTACTATGCAAAATATCGTAAAGGCATTTAAAAAAAAATCCTACAATGGAACTTCTGGAGTTTTCGGGTGCTCCCCACTAAAATTATTAGACGAAATTCAGTAACCATTTTCTTTGGTTTTAAAGATTCAAATAGGTTTCTCCTAAGCTGGTGGCTAAATTTATGGTAGAGAAGGAGAGAGGGAGGAGAGAGAGCATGGGAGGAAAACAGAGAAAAGGGTCTGTAGAGGGTAAGAAAGCAGCTCTGGAGCTGACACCAGGGTTCTAATTTCAGCTCTCCCATTCGCTGGCTGCAAACCTTGGAGAAGCACCCTTACCAGTCAGAGCCCCTTTCTTATGAGCAAAATGGAGCACCTCCCTAGGGTTGTTACCAGCATTTAAGGATGCTACTTAACATACAGACATTGCTTATAACAGTGCATGGCACGCAGTGAGTACGCTATAAATTTTAGCTACTGATATTATAATTGAAATTTAAGAATTCACAATTCAGCTTCTCTCTATAGATATAATGGTTGTGATATTATTTATGCAAGGCATTATTAAGTCAGGGTGAGGGCAGGGGTTGAATTAAGTCATTTGTAAGGCTGCTGTGGTAGAGGCTGTGGGTGCCCTCCACACAGAACCCCTAGCATCTACTTCACCTCTAAGAAGAGACCAGAAGCCCAAACTGTGTGGCAAATTAGGGACCCAGTGGGAGCTGAGAAGGCTATGGCATATGAGCTTGGAGTCTCCACTGCAAGCATAGGTCTTCATTTAAGTGCACAAGACCAGAAGTGCACAACACTAGAGGCAGGAAAAGGGAGAAGCAGGAGAAGTAGGTAGGCCATTTTCAGCAGTAAGGTGGGAGAAGGACTTTGATTACATGACATTTGAGCAGAGACACAGACCCCCCATTACGGAAGTAAGCTTTGCTTTCAGATAAGAGTATTTCTGACAAAAGCAACAAAGATAAACATAGACATGAAAAAGATGAACAAAGAGATGAAATTAGTGTATTCAAGGAAAAGCAAGAGAAGGCTGGTAAACTGTATCAGGGTAAGCAATAGTGAACAGGAAAAGGAAATGATAGCAGGTGCCAGATCTGATAAAGAATCTGTATTTCACTCTGTGAAATAGAAGGCCAATGAAAAAATTTTACTCCAAAGAAGTGAAATCATCTGATTCATGTTTAGGAGCAATCACTCTGGCTGTGGTCTATAATACATGAGGCAAACATAAGAGCCAGGAAAGCAGTTAAAAGGCTCTATCAGTCAGCCTTTGCTAGGTTTTGCTGCAATAACAAAAAACTCCAGAATCTCAGTGATTTAGAACCACAAAGATTTATTTCTCACTTAGGTTTGGCATTAGCTGTTGCTCTGACTGATACTGTCTGCAGTCCATATGGAGAGAATAGTCCCAATCTGTGATATCGCTGGGTTTGTGAAAGAGGGAAAAGAGAAATGGCAGAACCACATAATGGCTCTTGAAGACTGTGCAGCAGCAGAACATGCCATTTTTACACATATTTCACTGGGTAAAACCAACAAATGGCCATGCCTAATATTGACAGATCTCAGAGAAAGAGGTAGTGAAATATAGAAATGATGATAAAATCTACCACAATAGTTATTGCAAAGATTTTTTAATTAGGATGACAGAGGTATGAGTGCTGAGATGTGGTTATATTCTGGATATATTTTGGGGAGGATTGCTGATGAATCAAAAGATGTAAAAGACAGAGAAGTCAAGAATCGCTCTAATGTGTTTTGCCCTTAGCTGACACAATAGAGCCAATTTATTAAATAAACAAAATATACTCCCTTCCCCTTTTCATCCACTTATCACTCACTTCCTTTTTGATATCCATTCTCAATTATTCAAGGGCTCTGATCTTATGTGGTTAAGCTCATTAGCTGCATGGAAGTTACTGCAAAGGTTCAGAGCATAAACTCTAGAGTCAGACAAACTTTCATAGGGTTTACTAGGTACTTCTCTCTGTGATCTTTGGCAAATTGGTTAATATCTCTGAGCCTCCATTTTATAATCTGTTAAATGATTGATATTATTTTTCTTCTGGAATGCTTATAGCCTGAAATAAGATATGCGTTTGGAACACAATAAATGCTCATTTAATGGTAGCTCTTGTTTGTATTAGTAAGAGCCTAGAGGTAAGTTTTAGGGTAAGTGGGGAGGGAGTCACCAGCAAGGTAAGAAATTGTAGTTGATTTGAGAATATATGCCCATCATGAGCTGGGTTCTTTATCTTCTCTCAATGCATTCTCACAATAGGCTTGTGGAATGAAGTTTATCACCCCCACTTTACAAGTCAGTAAGCCAATGCACAGAGGCATTAAGTGATTTTTCCCAAAGTCACACAGCTTGGAAGGCTAAGAAGTAGGACTCAAACACAAGTCTGTTTGAATCCAAAGCCTGTGCTCAAAAAAAAAAAAAAATCAAATAAAGAATTTAAAACCTTGGTGTAGCTCGCTATTTATAGTGCACTCATTTTTGATGGCATCAACTATTATAAAAGTTAAACTGATGATGTATGAAAGGCAATCTGTGAATTCATTTCTAAAAAATGATGAGAGCGATGCTTTTGCTCCGTGCAGGCAAATCTTTCTTGCAAATGTAGCACAGAATTAGAAAGCCTTATTTATACTCTGGGGACAGGGAAATAGCTTTCTGGCTTGGATGTAAGGAAAGCTATGCATTGTTTAAAGAAGGTAGAGAAGGTAGAGGGAAAGGCTTAGACATAAGGAATGAGAGTGGACATTCCTACTTGAAAAGAGAATACGAAAAGAATAAATGCAACTAAAAACAAATGTTTGAGTATGTGAAACCACAATAGTACTCACAGTGATATAATTAAAAGTAATGAGATTGTACTTTAATACCAGTTCAATAAGAAAAACATTTTGAAAAAATAATGCCCAAAGCTGGTGAATAGCATTGAAATCTGGTTCTTCATATATTATTCTAGGCAATCAAAGATAAGAATTTGGAGACACACAGGAGACTTCAAAAGTATTCATATTCTTTAATTCAATAATTCCTCTTCTGAGAATTTATTCCCAGAATAATTCAAATATTAGGAAAAAATGAAGATGTGCTTTGTACAATTACTTCAATGATAACTTTTAAAATACGTCCCACAATTGGGTAATGGTTAAATCAATTATGATACTGCTACTCCCTAGAATTTTATACAGATATTAAAGCTTATGACATACACTTTTTTAAAATACAGATTGAGGAATGAAGTACAGATACATGTTACAGCATTGATGAATGGAAGTACGCTACATGAAAGATGTCAGACATAAAAGGCCACATATCGTTCATATGGTTCTTTTATATGAAATGTTTGGAATACACATATCTATGGAGACAGAAGTAGATTAGTGGTTGCCTAGGGCTGGGTGTGTGGAGTGGGAGTGGGGGAATGGGGAGTGACTGCTAATGGGTACATGATTTCTTTGGGGGGCGGGGGGTGAAAATGTCCTAATTTAGGTTCGGATGGTTTTTGCACAACTCTGTGAATATGCTAAAAATCATGTAATTGTACACTTTAAATGGGTAAATTAAATCTCATAAAAATGTTTGAAAATACAAAGAGCACTTACTATAGTGAAAACTTATACAAATACATGAAAAACAAGCTAGGAGTAATATAACCAAATGCCAACAGTGGTTTGGTTCAAAGCATGAGTTTATGAGTAAAAATGTTTGCCTTCTCTTGTTGTCCAACATTTTAATAATATAATTAGATTTATTTCATTATTTTAAAAAGTAGATATAATTAGCAAATAGAAGAACCCTTCTCCTTCACAGTTGCATCACCCCCTCCACCAAAATTCATTTTTCTTTTCAATACCTTGCTAAGAGTCAGAAAATTTATAGTCCAGCAGCTTTCACAATCCCTTCCAGCCATTTCAGACCATTTGAGACAATTTTATGAATGAGAAAGATAGCCACATAATGGATGTAACCCCAAAGAAAAAATCTACACATTAGAATTCTGGCATATTGAATGTGCATGTGTTCTCATTTTTAGGAGGTGATAGAAGCAATCGCTGAGTGTGCATTTAAGACTTCACCGTTTCCGATTCTTCTTTCCTTTGAGAATCACGTGGACTCGTAAGTATTTAAGACATTCAGTAGGGAGTCCTTTTCCCAAGTAGGGCATGTTTAATAATTGTTCATCCAATGTAAAATTATATGACATTGTTAATGGTGTTCTTCGATTATGTTGTATATTAGATGGCATGTTTTCATCTGAATGCGGTGGAATTCATTCATTTAAATCTCATTTACATTAAAATAATCCACTGGACTTGCGAAATCTATTTTCATGCTGTAGTAGGATTTTTCAATTAAGGACTCCTTTTTTTACAGTGCAGTGAAACACTTCTTTTACATAATACATGTCTCTTTTGTAGTGGGCCACTTTTCGAATCCTCCTTCATTAGCTCCTTCTGTTGCATGCAAATTTATAGTCAGTTTTGCCATACTAAAATAACTAGTTTCGTGCACATTGGAGCCTGTAGAGGGACAGCTGTAAATTCTATTCTGCCACTCTGCACTTAGACAGAACTCAGACCACAAAATGTTCCTTCCATTCTCTTCCCATTGGTTTCCCCTGTTCGTTAATATTGGCAAATATTTTCCTATTTCAAAATAGCCTGCACTTATTGCTGAGCTACACAAAGAAAAGGTAATTTTGACTGAACTTTTTATATTTCATGACAAAGGACCAGAGTCAGACACGTTTATATCAAATATGGGGATATTGGTTTTTCATGTAGTTATTCAATTTAAAGAGATTGAAAATGAAAAATTTTAATCTATATTGAATTAAAATTCAAGAAACTAAAATTCTCATCCATGGAATTAATGTCTGAAGACTCTGTAGTATTGACCACCATTGCTTAAACTAGCATTTGTGCAATAGTCCTCTTTTTCATTTCAATGACCTAAGCTGGTTTCCTCAACTATAAACCAACAGAACCTGTTCTAATCTGGCTCTCAAGCCCCTTTTTTACTCCTTATTATTGAAAGTCTTTCCCAGGTTACTAATTTCCTTTGTCCAACTAATTCGAAACACATGCTTCAATTCACTAATTCTTGTAATTTAGTAACTTCTATTACTAAATCTTAAAAAAGCAGTTTGGTCATGACCAAATTTCAGCTTGAGGAATTTATAAGTAGTTAAGTATGATCATTTGTTAATGCATCTGTGGAGAGAGACCTTCTTTTGAAGCAACCGATTTTATAACTGTCGATATTTTTAGTTTGTTTTCAGTAAATTCATATTACATTTACCAGCTCGCGATTCTGTTTCATTAGGAAATAGACATTCAATGAATGCTGCCATAATTTGGCACATAGTCTTTCTCACATTTCCGAGGATCAGTGGAAGAGAAAAGAATTTATTCTGTTTCATTGCTATTTCTCTTCTAACTAAAGGGAGTATCTCTTTAATCAATGTATTTAGTACCTCATTTGCTGTGACAACTCTGATTTGCAGGTGACTTTCCTGGAGCATTGTTTCATCTCTGCCCTTCCAGTCGTATTTGAGCTCTAACAATGCTTTAGTATCTTTCTTCCAGGTACTAGATATAGTTCCCAGACTTGTCGATGCATTATTTCTTTTTTTTTTGTAGAAATATCTCCAAATCTAATGTATTCATTTTCTCCAAGAAATGTTTCTATATAAATTAGACAAAATGAAAGGCTATTTACAAAATTTACAAATCCATCCTTGATTGTTACACCTGTTACATTGAGCTCTCCTATAAGGTAGCCAGAGAGGTATCAATAACCAAGCATGACATAAGCGTGACAACAGCTAATATTTATTATGTCCCAAGCAGCGTTCCAAGCATAAACTCATATAACCCTCACCACAAACCCAGGTGCTCTTAAGAGTAAATATTATTATGATTATCCCTATTTTACAGATAAATAGGGATAAATCCCAAAGAGGGTAAATAACTTGTCCAAGAATCTCAAAGAAGGTAAGTAACTTGCCCAAGGCTTGTGCAGTTAAAACATGACAGAGCCGGGATTCACATCCCCCTACACTGGCTTCAGAAGTCACGCTCACAAGCCTTTAAAACATTGAATGAAGACAACCAGAGCATCCATCAGGCAACTGCTTGCAAACGTTCACATTTATGTGGTTGTGCCCTTAACCACAGGACATTTCATGCAGTCTTCAACACCAGTCATACAGAGAGCCAAAAGTGGGCATGAAAACTAAGCCTTACATTGTATACACACACACACACACACACACACACACACACACACACACACACACACACACACAGAGATAATGCCATAATATTACTCTTTCTGGTTTAAAAATGAGAAATTTAGCTATTAAAAGTTTATTAATAATTCATACATGGCAAAAGAAAACAGGAAAACGGCCTTCCCAGGATGCCATGATATTTATTATTAAACTATTGAGATAATCTCATGGCAGTAAAATACAAAGATAATTCTGTTGTGGGAGGAAGTTGCTTCATATTTCTGTTGTCCTTGAGCTCCACGTATCGAAATTGCTCAGCCACAATTCTTTTTTGGGAGGACTGTCACACACCCAGAGAAAACCGATAAGCTTTCCCTTTGCTGGTAAACGCTTTGCTTGACACGTGAGCCACCTCGCCTCATTGCTAAACCTGGTGGCACACATCATACATCAGCTGCAGCACACTCTTTTTTTTTGATATAACCTCAGAATTCTTCTCAACTCAGTGACTCAGGAACACACCTATCAAAAACGTCTGAAATTTATTTACCATTTCTAGTGAACCATTTTATTCTCCTGTGTACTGCAGATGCAAAATGCTGGTCTCAAAATTCTGGTCCCAGTTCATTTGAGCCACACCTCCAAAACAAACTCACACTGGAAAAAAAAGAAATCCACTGAACTTTCTGGTATTTCTCTATTTGAAATCACCTATTTGTGGACAACAAAGGAGAATCTGCCATTAGCTGCTGGCAACTTATCCTTCTCTACCTGCCATGTCAGAATCCCATAAAATGCAGATTCCTAAGACCTGCCCCCACTCCTGAATGCGAATTGCTAGAAATAAGACTTTGTAAGGCCCTAGTTAACTCTGATGTGCCATCTAATTTGTGAACTAGCACTCTCATAAAAGAAATTCTACACTGAAGTCTAGGGAAGTAACCTTTAGCCATGGTTCAGCCACAGACAACGTGAGATTTTGGACAAAGTTCTTAATCTCCATGCATTGTACATTCTTCATCTACAGAGAAGGAGGTTGCTTTCGTTCAGCTTGGAAGACTTACCCCATGGAATGGGGCACATTCCTAGGTCAGAGAACTGACCACTTTGCCAGGTGCCTACAGTTCACCAAAACATTGCAGGTATTTTAATATGTCCAGATGTGTCTGCTGTGGCCTGAAGCTCAAAATGTATTTGTGAATTATTTCCTTTCACCTCATCTCCATGGTAGCCACTGTTGATGCCCTAAATGCCTCAAGATTTCTTTTTCTTTTTCTTTCTTTCTCTCTTTTCTTTCTTTCTCTCTTTTCTTTCTTTCTTTCTTTTCTTTCTTTCTTTCTTTCTTTCTCTCTCTCTCTCTCTCTCTCTCTCTCTCTCTCTCTCTCTCTCTCTCTCTCTCTCTCTCTCTCTCTCTCTCTCTCTCTCTCTCTCTCTCTCTCTCTCTCTCTCTCTCTCTCTCTCTCTCTCTCTCTCTCTCTCTCTCTCTCTCTCTCTCTCTCTCTCTCTCTCTCTCTCTCTCTCTCTCTCTCTCTCTCTCTCTCTCTCTCTCTCTCTCTCTCTCTCTCTCTCTTTCTTTCTTCTTTTTTTTTTGCTCTCTAATTGCAATTTTAATGCCTTTTATTTTTGCAGTTCTAACCCACAATTCCAGTTGGGTTGTTTCCCACTGACCTTTTCTATTTAGTTCGCTCTCTTTTCTGATTTAGTTTCTTGTCAGGTGGACATGTGTGTTTGTGGAGAACATGAATTGTCTGACTACCAAATAGCGCATTTTACTTTTTTCTTGGATAACTACCTCTTGTTCTCTCCATCTCAGTGGATTTTGAGGCAGGTTTTTAAAAATGTAGGTCAGACATAGATCCTTGCTGTACAAAATTCAGTTGATCCAGGGACCAGCATCACTGGGATGCTTGTTGGAAATGCAGAGTCTCAGGCCCCATCCCAGACTCTGCCTCCCAATTGTCGTTTTCTTAAGACCCTGGTGATTTGAATGAAATATTAGAGCGCTGCTCTAAACACCGCAGTCTGCTAACCACTTGCATGAGAATTACCTGCCGGCTTGTTACAAATGCAGGTTCCAGGGCTCCACTCCCAACTCTGAATCAGGAGACTGGGAACTAAGCCACTTGTAGTTTTAGCAGCTTTAGGTGATTCTTAAGTGGAATCGAATTAGATTGTCCCCCAGCAAATTCCTTCTCGAGCCTGATTTGGGGACTGCCTGACAGAGGACAGAGAACTCTGCCCGTCACCTGCTTAGGGACACCTGGACCATCTCCCTCTACTGGTGAGAATATCTATCGTTCCCTGAGTAATCCAGAAAGCAGGGCGTTAGGGTCAAACCTTTCTCTTCACTCCAGGTCTCTGATCAAAGGAGCTTGGGGGTCCCATGTTCCAACACTCAAGAAAAATGTCATCTACTTCAGCACCTGTTGACTTACTTTAATCTATCACAGCAGTTTTCAAACTTGAGCATGCATCAGAACCATCTAGAGGGCTTGTTAAAACAGACCCCAGTCCCCACTTCCCCGGAGATTCTGATTCAGAATCTGCATCGGAGGCCTTGCATTTGCAGTTCTAATCAGCTCCTGGTGCTGTTGATGCTGCTGGTCCGGGGACCACACTTGGAGTAGCAAAGCTCTGTGACATTTAACAGCATTATTCTGTGAATCTGAAACGGAGGGTTTGGACAGTTTTCTGTAAGCAACCTGCAACTTCTGGGCCCAGCACAGGCGGGCTTGTTTCAGCTACAGCCACAGAGCCACCTGGCTTGGTTGAGTCTCTAGGCCACTTATCCATTGAGCAAAGATGTCTGAACAGAGAATGCCGAAAAAACACATCTCTGCTTGCTCTCCAACTTCTAATAACTTGCATCCCCAGTGTTTTCAGGATCACTTCTCTGACTGGCAGGTTTTGCCTCCCTGATACTGCTGGGGAATGCTGCAGTATATTTTAGGGCTGCATAAGCCATGTACTAAAATCTCATATGGGTCTAGAAAGGCAAGTTGGGAACTGGGGAGGTGGTTATAAAGGGACTTGCAAGTTCTGTGAATCTCTCCTTTACCTCTCCCTGCTATTCCAGGAAAGCAGTGACCTCGGACTCATATTTGAAACCCAGAAAACTCAATCGACCCCCAAAATAGATGCCTTGTTTTTTTTAAAGGGATGCATAAAGAGTACTTTTCCCTGTGGACCATTGCAGTATGATTTGAACCCCTAAAGCAACCCCCCTTCCAGAAAAAAAACAGACCACAATCCAGATTTAACAGTCATGGAAGAGCGAGTGAAAACGATAACATTTTATAATTGCTTGGACTTGCTGAAGAGAGGCTTGTCACTCACTTATTCTCACGATAGTCCCAGGTCTGCTAGGCTGCGTTGACGTTGTGGCACGTGGGGACAGCTATTGGAAAGCGAGTTTGGCAGCCTGTAGATCAAAATCACAGTCCATAAAACCCGATGGAATTAGACACCTTTATACTGATATTTAACATTCTACAGAATGAGAAAAAAAATTTTTTTATTGCTTTGTGAAAGGTCAAGGGAAGCGGGAGTATTGGAAGAACGTGGATGTGTCCTCGTATCAGCCATGTCTCTTTGTTAGCAGACACAGGAGTGGTCTAGTCTGGCTGGCGGTGCTGTCTGCTAACATGGGTCATCTTACGTTTGCCCGATCTTTTAAAGTTTCAAAGGTGTTTTCATTCATTCCTTCACTTCTTCTTCTCAGCATCCTCCGACCCTTTCCAAGAACAGTTATTACCCTCTTCGTTTTACAGATCAAGAACAGTTGAGAGCCTGGAGCTCGGCGCAGCAAACGCTGCAGCTGCGGCCTTTTGCCATCACACCAGGTTCCTGCTGGCGCATAGTCAAGCTGACACCGCCTCTGCCTCCCTGTCAGGCAATAAGAGTCGCAGACACCTTCCCCCAAGGTGCCTGCTGCTTTTGTTTTTCCTCCAGGACCCGCTCCCAAGTGGACACACTTCTGCCTGTCTGCCCTTTGTCTCCTACATTTTGAGATATGTTCTCTCTCTCTCTCTCTCTCTCTCTCTCTTTCTTTCTCTTTCTTTTTCTCTCTCTCCCCCATCCCTTCTCTATCCCCATCTCTCTCTCTCTCTCTCCCCATCTCCCCCTCTCTCTCTCTCTCTCTCTCCCCCTTCCCTTCTCTATCCCCATCTCTCTCTCTCTCCCCATCTCCCATTCATCCCCTTCATTCCCTCCTTTCCTCTCTGCCCACATCCTTCCTTTCCTTCCTCACCTCCTTTTAAATGCTCCTTTGCAGCATAGTTCACTCTGTTGTTTGGACAAATTTCACCCAAGAATTCACATGAAGTCATGAACAAGTTCTGCCCCCAAGTGTCTTGCATTTGACTTAGAATCAGAAAATTAAACAAAAGGGACTGAATCTCTAACTCTAGGACGTTCAGGAATCCAGTGACAGGCAAATGACCTGTCATCCCCTCCATCTGTGTCTATGCAGGTCAGCCTTGGGAATAGGCTCTGCCATCCACCTGTCCGTGGTATTCATTCACATAAGGCAGGATAGTGAACGAGGACTTTAGAATGATACGAATGAATTCTGAAGGGCAGGATGAGGGCATTCCCTCTTTCTGTACTGAATAACGCGAAGTAATCCTTCCTGTCTGACCTCATGAATAAGCTTCCTTGCTCTTTTTCCTTTCTTTCTCGTTTTCCCTCAGCCCAAAGCAGCAAGCCAAGATGGCAGAGTATTGCCGACTGATCTTTGGGGATGCCCTTCTCATGGAGCCACTGGAAAAATACCCAGTAAGTAGCTTTGCTGTTTACCCCTGAAGGAGCACACATATTATTTATGATTGGAGTGAGGAGGAGGCTTCCTTACATCCTTTCCACATTTATTTTTCTTGGTAAGATGATGCAGTTAATACTGAGCCCTTTGACGAGGAGGATGCCAGCAGTTTGCCCTGCTGAGGGTGGGAGACGCGCCTCCACTCTCTTCCTCTGCCCACAGTCTTCTCCCTCCCTCACTGCTAGATGTGACCCAGTCAGGACTGCAGTATTCCCATAATCACAATCAGCCCACAGAGACAGTCCGAGAGGACAGGGCTCCGATCACCTCATCGCACCCCTTTGAGAGAAATGGGTCAGCTAAATGGGACACTGCCAGAGGCACAATGACATCTGGCCTGTCCCTGCTGGCCACTGTTCACTTCCTTGCATGAGCCTCTTGGTGTAGAACTCAGGCGTCCTGTTACCATGGAAATATCCCTGTTTGGGGAGAGAAAACAGCAGAAATACCCTAAAGTAGCCTCTTCTCTCTCCGACCCCTTCTCCCAGTCTCCTCACATCTTACATAATTTCATACCGGTCCCCAGACTCACTGAAAGCAAAGAATACGGGAACAACTTACGGGAGTTCACTATACTTTCTAAAAATAACCCATCTTGGGGCTTGCGTGTGTGCTTTCTGATACAATATCTAATAACCTCCTCAGGGGAAATTGATTTTCCCACTAGATGTGCAAACTTGAAACACTAGAAATGGGCTTGCAACGAAGGGTAGCTTGAATCTCAGGGCTGCAAGGAAATCTGAAGCCACCCGGTCCACTTCTGCTGATGCCAGTGAGATTGCAACTGAACTACTAGTGCCAGGAGGGCACTGTTTTTAAATTGCATTCTACAGACTTGCCTGGAAGCTCTTGCTTGTCTTTCCCAACACTTCCTGGCAGACACCACTTTACCTGGCTTCCCTCCTCTGAAAATCCAGGCCAGGGCCCCCTTATCTGTCCTAAATCGAGATGATTGGATTTATATAGTCCATTGGAAAACTCATGAAACTTCATGTTAGCACACCCGATCTACTACTAGTGCATTTCCGTGATCTTATTCATGTGGATTTCGTTGTGAGAAAATGAGTACAGTAGTCAAAATATACCTTTTATGTGGGAAAAATAAAAGAAAAGGCTATGCGCCAGCCCCGTTGCAGGACACACTTAGTACGGGTGATAAAGAATGACCTAGAAGCCCTCGGTATGCAAAGCTGTCCTCAGGGGTTGGAGAGAGATTCTGAAAGGAAGTGGAAGTCAAAATATACCTTTTATGTGGGGAAAAAAAAAAAAAGGCTATGCACCAGCCCCGTTGCAGGACACACTTAGTGTACCGGTGATAAAGAATGACCTAGAAGCCCTTGGTATGCAAAGCTGTCCTCAGGGGTTGGAGAGAGAATCTGAAAGGAAGTGGGAATGTCATTAAAGAATCTGCTTTCTTTTTTCCCCCATTAGCTGGAATCTGGAGTTCCTCTTCCAAGCCCTATGGATTTAATGTACAAAATTTTGGTGAAAAATAAGAAGAAATCGCACAAGTCATCAGAAGGAAGCAACAAAAAGAAGCTCTCAGAACAAGCCTCCAACACTTACAGCGACTCTTCCAGTGTGTTTGAGCCCTCGTCCCCTGGGGCAGGTAAGGAGCTGGCAGGCTCTTGTTCCCTTATTATGTGTGGGTTTGAGAATTGCTGCTCTGAAATTAGCTCATAAGGACTTTTCACATTCTTGTTTGGGCGCAGCTTTAAACTGCATTGGTTTTCTTTTGCTGCTACAAACTCGGTGGCATAAAACTACACGAATGTCTTATCCCCCACGTCAGCCCGTGCAGTCTTACTGGGCTAGACTCCAGGGGGCCACAGGCTGCGTTCCTTTCTGGAGACACTAGGAAATCCTATTTCTTGCCTTGTCCAGCTTCTAGAGGCCACCCTCATTTGTCATCTAATGGCCCCATTCTTTCATCTTCAAAGCCAGCAATGTCACATCTCGCTGGCCCTCATTTCCCGCTGACCACAGCCAGGAAAGGTTCTCTGCTTTTAATAACTTGTATCTTTACACTGGACCCAGCCGGATAATCCAGGATAATCTCCCCCCATCTCAAAGTCCTTAACTTAATGTCATCTACAAGGCCCTTCTTGCTGTGTATTCACAGGACATGTATTAACAGGACATGTAGTCACAGGACACAGGACAAAGTCACAGGACATGGACATTTTTGGGAGGTTATGATTCTGGCTACCACATAAACCAAATAATCTTTGGAATGACCTCATGATTTTAAGCTTCTCAAAGGCAATGATCCCTTGACGTTAATTATAAGACTGGACACAAGGTGCTCACCCAATTTGTTCTCATTGGTGATGCTGAAGAGTTCTGGGCAATTCTGTTTATCCATATTTTAAAGAACCCTTTTAAAATGTGAAATGGTAAAGTTACTTGAATATCTGTCAAAGCTACTGGATGATGCTTAACATCATTAATTTTCCATTTAGATTTAATTTGAAGTAATAAATTTTTGTGGTTGATGATAAAAGAATTCTAAGTGGTCACCGATTTCCTTTGACTTATTTGTGATTTAGTCTATTTTTCATGTTTAGTCAGAATCTCAGTAATCTGAAAAGTACATTGCAAAGATCTCCTGGTTGGAGGGTGGACAGTGGAAGAAATTTTAAGTTTGAATGTAGAAAGTTCTTCAATGAAAAGTTAACTAACGTTGGAACAATCACTTTGGAAAATTGCTTGGCAGTATCTACAAAAGCTGAACATATGCACCTCCCATGCCTGAGGGAATTCCATTTCTAAGTATATGCCCAACAGACATGTACATAGATGTTCAAGGGACATGCACAAGAATTGCTTAAAGCTGTACTATTCAGAACAGCCACAAACTGGAAACCAACCAAATGCCCATCAACAGAGAAATAAATCATGGTACATTCACACCATGGAATACTATGCAGCTATAAAGTCTAAAACTGCACACAACAATATGGATGAATCTCAGAAACATAATGTTGAGCAAAAGAAGTCAGATACAAAAAAAGTATCTACTGTGTGATTCCATTTATATAAAGTACAAAAACAGAGAGAACTAACTTATGCTGTTAAAAGTCAGGACATGGTGACCCTTGGTGAAGAAGTGACTGAGGGGAGGCTAAAGGGGTCTTCTGGAGACTGGTTATATTTTGTTTCTTGATCTGGGTGCTAGTTACTAAACCTATGTAGCTGGTGAAAATTTATTGCACTGTACACGTATGGAATCCATACTTCTCTGAATATGCATCATACAGCAATTAAAATATTTTTAAATAATTTTTAAAATTAAAATATAAACTCTATGGCAATCAGGAAAAAAAAGGTTGGCTAAGATTCTAATTTATTTTTTCTTCTATTTTTCTATCTTGATTGTCAATTCCTTTTATTGTTAAGATTAAAATCCTTATCAAATATTATATAATTCTTTGAAAGTTTTTTTTTTTTGGTAGTTCTTGAATGTATATTTCAAACATTATTATACAGTTCTTACATTTTTTCAAAAATAACTTTTGTTCTCAGTAAGAATGTTCTTTTTGAAGTTTTGGAATGAATATTATTAATAGGCCACCTACTTCCAAGCTCAATTCTACTCCTTGAATGCTAGCAAGTAAACCATGTCTTCCTTTGCCTGTGGGAGCTTGTTTTACCATCTGCTGTTCCCACTACCAGCTCTCTCCCTTATTAACTGGATGCATGATACAAATAATGGTTTTTAGAGGCAGTGAACATTGTTGCTTAATGCAGAGAAAGAGCAGCAATCTGTTAGTAATCGGTAGATTTCCTAAGATAGCCCCATATTCTGTTGCGCAATCTTTTTTTATTTCAATGGAAAATTTTGGACATTTTAATATGTAGGTAGGCCCCTGAATAAAGAGCACTGTTAATTTACCATTTGGTTTGTAGTTGTTCTCAGTATTGGGAACTCAAGTAACTTGAAAAACATGAAATGGTTCTTATTTCAAAGCTAACTTATTTCTCATGGCCCTTGTTAGCCAGGTGCCTCTACAGGATTCAGCCCTTTGCCAGCACACTTGTCTTAAAGACTTTTTTTGAAGTAAGATTTTTTTATGGTTCAACAGGCTTCCTCCAACATCCCTCCAAAGATTTATAAAGGAACAAGCAGGTTCCTGCTCATAGAGTGAAGGAAGACAAATTATTTTTTTCTCGCATGAACCAAAGAATGACCTGATTATTTAAAATGACTGGTTTATTGTTGTGCCCCATGAAGCATTGTGCAGAAGATTCTGCAAAATAACTTTTTAAATTACTTGACAAAAAGAAGCTCCTCTCTAATTAAACAATGAAAAATAGTCACAGGAACTTGGAGCAGTAAATATTTGGGACAAATTTTGGGACGTGGTTCCATAGTGTAGCGGTTAGCATGTCTGCTTTACATGCAGAAGGTCTTGGGTTCACCCCGCAGTGGAGCCATGGTCCATGGTCTATGGCTATGCCACCCTGAACAAACCTGATGTCTGATCTCATAAAGCTAAGCAGGCTCGGGCCTAGTTAGTACTTGGATGGGAGACTACCTAGGAAGACCAGGTGTTGTAGGCATAAATAATAATAAATCATTTTTTTAAAAAAAGAAAAAAACAAATTTTGTTTCAACCTCTTAAAAGAATGTATTCCTAACAAAATAAGACATATTTTCTATCTAAAATATAGTGGATTCACCTTATTAACTAAAACAATATCAGCTTCATAAAGTGGTTGCATGTGGCTCTCTTTAATTGAAAAAGCCATAAATAATAAGCCTTGTTTGTCCCAGTCATCTTTTCCCTTTAAAGATACTTCATGAATACTTTGCTCATGGCTGTCATTTAGTAATCGATTCAACTTCATCAGCAAAATGAATACATTTATAAGCTTCTTGGAAGACAAGTGCCGTGGGCACTGTGTCATTTATATAGATTGAGTAGGGCAGCTAGCTAAGTTTCAGAAGACTGCGAGAGATACTTGTCAATGCAAGTTGACTCATTGTTGAGCCAGTGTTGCCATCTACTGGGCTTGTCATGCTATTGCACCATGTGAACTCAGAAGTACTCAAATCAATGTAGAACTATGCCTTTTTTACTTGAAAATCTTTTTACATAACTGTTATTACTGGGTCTGATTAAGGCCCAGAGATGTAGAAGAGTTTAATGCTTCATACTAGTGAAAATATTTAATCTAGCAGAATCATCCACCAAATCTTCAGAGAGAAAAACAACCCATTGAAACGACTGTTGAAGCTGAATTATGTCTGAGTATGCTAGATTTCCATAATGCAGAATGATTTTAAGAATTCACTCATTTTATCCTACCCTTTTAAATAGAATTTTACCATTTTTCAAGATACTGTATGTATAGTGTTTAGACAAGAATATATTCAGCAAATAAGCCTGCAAGCAAATAATAGGATACAATTGGTACCTTAACTGTTTTTGTATAGTCAAGTGTATTATCATAGCCCCACCATTCCTGCACCAGCTCGTATCCTCTTTCTTGACTTCTGCGAGGTCCTCTATGGCCTTGGAAGAGTAATCGCAAGGTCACTGAGTGCTAGCCAAACATCATATTGAAGAATCAGGAAAGAGAAAAAGAGAGAAAGATGGGAAAGTGACAGTTTATCTCTTTTAGGGTTATACAGACCCTGAAAGAGAATGTATACATCAAGAAAGGATACATGTACCATAGAAAACTAACTGTACATGCCATATTTTTTAAATAAAGATAAAAAATGTTAAGCATTTTTTATGGAATTTGGAAATTTCAAATGGTATTCACGAATAAAATTTAGGAAAAAAGTCCACTTCAAATCGTCAGTATAATTCTCTATAATTTATAAAATTTAAACACCCAAAAGAATAATTTTAAAACAAACCGTGAAAGGCCAATTTCCAAGGAAATTTTGGGTAATGCATATGTTATGTGTGCCTCAAACCTGTAAATGTTCACTTCATGATTTTTTATTAAAATTTGACAGGGGAAGCTGATACAGAGAGTGACGATGACGATGATGATGATGACTGTAAAAAATCTTCAATGGATGAGGTAGGTGTCTAGGGCTCGACCTCTAGTCAGAGGCATTCTGCTCATTTGCCAGGCCTCTGGATATAGTCCGTGATCACCTTCTGCCATCTAGTGGTCTAAAGTCACAGTTCACCTTAAAACTTTTTCACTATCCTGTAAACAAAATGATGCAGACTTAGGTCACTAAAGGAATAAGCAGGGCATTGAGAAAAGTTCTCTAGAATAAACAATGATGTTGAGATTACCTTTCACCAAATGGGATACCTAGACGGTAAATTCACAATTCGTGACATACAACTGCCTGCTTCAGTTTTTAAGACAAGTAAATCGATCGTCAAATGGTCCAAGTTCAGAGAAGATGTGAGGTTTGGAGAAATGTTCAGAAATATGACAATTTTGGAACTGCTAAAGATACCTATTGACATAAGCTCAAGCATCCCACATAACTTCATGGGCTCAGAAATGTTATTGCACAGAATCTAGAAGTAAATCAGAGCTAGGTCAATTGGAATTTTAGAACTTTGTTTTAGCAGCAGTCCTGCTCAAAAAAATTATACTGAATCTGTTTTCAAATATGTTGGAAAGTATCTGTCTCAGTACTTAAATCTTCACAATTAAGTAAGCAAGGGTAAATGACAAATAAGATACTGTTCTTACTTGATATTCTTCCTCATAAATATTTTTTGTAATGAAATCTAAATTTTTAACTATGTTTCCTACTAAATTCCAAGTTACTGTCTTGGGAAGAAAATTGTTACAATGCCTGGTAAAGTATTTCTGCTTGAGAATTATTTTAATTATTTATAAATTTTTATCAGTGAATTTTTATAATTTAAAAATTGTCTGACTAAATAGATGGTCCATTTCCTAATGAATACTTCTCAGTTAATGTTTAACTTAATATTGCTACAGGAGTTTTCAAAAGCAACCTTGTCTCCACATTTTCTCATTTAAAAGTAGGAGAAAATATATTAATCTATAGAAGTCTGTCTATAACAATATTTCAGTGTTCGTTTTCTTCTTTATCAAAAACTCTTTCAAAATAATATGTAATAGCTAATAATAATTAAAGTAACATGAGGTTTTACTATGTGCCAAGCAGTGCTCTGAGCTTTTTCACATAAATTAATTAATTCAATAATCGCAAAAACCCTATATGCTAAAGGAACTGATTTTATCCTAATTTTACAGATGAGTACATTGAGGCACAGAGCAGTTAAGTAACTTGCCCAAGATGGCACAGCTTCTAAGTGGAGGGTTTGGGACTTCATATCAGGGAATCTGGCTCTAGGACCTGAGCTATTTACCCCTACATTATACTTTACTGTTTGCCTAATAGGCACACGGGAACCATGAAGGGAGGGAAGAAGGGATGTTTATATAAAGAAAAAGAATAGTTGTTTGCCTACCCCAAACCATTTCTGCAAGGTAACCTTTTTTAAAAAATAAATAAATTTAGTTCATTTAGTGGTTACCCATGTGCTAATTTTCTCATTGTACAGTGAGTTCTTCATTTATTAACTTGAGACATTCTCTATGGACTTTGCTATGGCAGATGAGTTGTATTTGTAGCCAGTGCTTTTCAAACTTTTCTGTGCATTTGAATGACTGTAGTAAAATGCAGATTCTAATTTGCTTCATTTCTAAGGATCTTCCAGGAGAGGCTGATGCAGCTGGTCCCAGAGAACTTGGGGATTGCCCCCAGACCTCTTTCATCCCGCCTCACACTTGGGTAAAGTGAGGTTTTGCTTTTTCTTCCTCCTGTAATGAACTTTCTATTGGTAATAATCATCTTCAGAAGAGGAAGGATGATTTTCTGCTCTCATGGGTCACGTGATCACTGCCCTGGGAAAATAACCATCAATAATATAACGTTGACTCTGGAAATGTTATTTTTATCCATGCTTTCAGGGGACTGCTGGGAGCGAGGCTATGGCCACAGAAGAGATGTCTAACCTGGTGAACTATATTCAGCCAGTCAAGTTTGAGTCATTTGAAATTTCAAAAAGTAAGTTTTCCTGGAGAGAAACCTCTAATGTAACATATAAAAGTATATTTTAAACAAATGGTAATTAGACTGAAACGTTACCCTTCATAAAACTATTCTGTGCTGGTGAAGTCTTTAACATATGCATGAGTTGCCTATCAGGTATATATATATATTATATATTATATCATATCATATCATGTCATACATATTTTAATAACTATATGAGAAAGTATTCCTTGATGTTTCTCCAAAATGCTTACTAGGACTAGGGGCTATACATGGTTACCAGAAAGACATTAGAGCAGAGTACAGCTGACTGAGAGTTTCACATTTGTTTTTTGTTTGCAACAACACAGTGGACTCCACCCACTATATAAGGGACAGTGTTGAAATAAACTACCTACCCGGCCCCTAGAAAGGAAGCAGCCAGAGAGTGTTCAGCCCTGATAACTAGAAATAGAACCAGATCAACCAATTCACCCACATTCCATTTGTCCAGTCTGTTTTATATATTTAGGAAAATAATCATTAGCTTTGTATCACTTTATGTTTTCTTTTCATCCAACTACATATCCATATTAGGTACAAGAAATATATATATATCTTTCCTCCACCTAGGGAAAAGAGCCCTTTTATGAAATTGCATGAAATGTAAGATGCTGTCAGGTTAAGAGAATCCTTGGGACTTTTTAGCTGTTTCTAAGCCTTTGCTCTTAAAAACTAAATTTTTGCTTCAACACAGCAGCCTTTTATAAAGGATAGTTTTACAGATATATCATAGTCTAAGCTTCTACATAACACACATGTATAATTGTATAATTTTACCCAGAGTCCTAACTTAGTGGCATATGGTATCTAGATCTCTACAATAGAGAATTTAATTTCCAGTACAGTTTATATATAAAGATTTCAACATTTTCTTCGATGTTAACAATTACCGATGCTGCTTAGCACTGGTTGTTGAATTTGGAATGTCCTTTTTGTATTACTGCAAATTTCATTGACTGTAAAATGAGCTTTCTTAATTCATGAGTCAAAAGCTCCTAGAGGAGCTGATGCATTTGAGTCCTTCAGAACCTGGTAACAAGGGTGTGAGCTGAAGATTTACAAACAAGTGCTTTTATCCTTGTGTTTGATATTATTTTATCACTTTTTTTAAAAAAATGGTACTGCACATATTTTACAAAGCACCTATTAAATGGACTTAATTTTAATTAGCAGTCATGACTCAAATAGTCATATGAAAGTAGATTTTTGATAGGCAAAAATAAGAGAAGAGTTTACCTTACAGATTATTAAATTCAGAAATGTGAAGAAATAGGGAAAGTAGTCTGGGAATGATTAGGAAGAAGTGTGAGGCTTTAATTGTGGAACATAGGTGTCAAAGAGGGGAAAAGGCCTCAAAGGGAACTCAGTTTTAAAAACTGAGTGGTATCTAACCTCTCTGGATGACACCTGTCTTAATACTATATATAACAGTTTGATTTTTTTGTTGGGAATTGGACAGAGAAGCTGTTTGACTCTTAATCTTTCCAAACTAAGAAAACTTTGTTTTGTTGCTTTCACTTTAATTGGAAGCTTTGATTTCACTTTCAGGATGTTGCTCTGTGTTCAAGAATATTAAGACATCTAGGACATTCACCTCTCTGACCCTGTTATATAACCTGAAAATGAGGCCATCAGACTGGGAAATTTCCAAGGATCTTTCTGCTCTGAAATACAATAATTCTAGTGTCACGTTAGTTGTTTGAACTGAAGGGTACATACAAACTGAGGCGGGTGACAATTGTGGGTATAAAAGAGATTGTCAGCTTCTAGGAAACATACCCAAGGTTTCTTTTGTTAATCCTCAGCAATGGCCGCAAGAAGTCAATCTGGAATTAGAACAAAAGATGTATGAAGGGCCTAAAATTAATTTCTCCATGCTAATGCCACCATGTCCCTAACTTGTATAATCATAAGCATATCTGGCCCAGGTAGTACATACTAGAAGAAACAACTAACAAGACTCAATTTTTGTTGCAGGTAAATAGTTCACCGAAAAAAAAGAAAAAGAAATATGAAGGTCACATTGAAAATTAAGCACCCTAAATTCACCGAATATTTGCCTACCTCTTTTATGTTATAATTTATAACATTGAATTTATTTCTCACTTTTTTTGTTGTTATTAACTTAGAAAGAAATAGAAGTTTTGAAATGTCTTCTTTTGTGGAAACCAAAGGACTTGAGCAACTGACGAAGTCTCCAGTGGAATTTGTAGAGTATCCTTGATTTGACGAATGCCGACTGAATTAGCACAACTGAAGTCATGTGCTATTTAATTTTTGTTTTAAATAAGCAGAAGAAGAATGCATGAAATGGCTTAAGCCAGTCACCTGAGCATGATAAATAGTTACAGGTTTCATATGCAACTCTGAATAGGGTAGCCTAGCCTATGGAAAAGAGAACCGGACTTGGAGTAAAGGATTTCAAGATTAATTTTACATCATCAAGCTCTCTGTACTTTGACAATTTGCTCAACCCTTCTGAATTTTCTTGTCTGTAAAACAAAATAATGATACCACTTTATGGCTAGCTGTTCAGGTGAGGGACAACATATGTAAAGTGTGTATGTGTGTACTTTATACCTGTATAAGATATGTGTAAAGGGTGTGTGTGTGTGTGTGTGTGTGTGCATGTGTGTGTGTGTGTGTGTGTGTGTGTATAAACCTGATGACATCTTACATCTTGGATATGTAATAGATGTTCAATCAAAAAATAGTTGGGACAATGATATGAGAATGTAAGTATATATTACTAATAAAGGTTTTGTTAATACTTCTGACAACAAAATCTTTTTATTATTATCCATGAACCAAAATAAAATGAAACAGGTCTTTAAATATTTTTGATAAAATTAATACTAAATGTCCCAAAGAGCTCAATTTCATGAAGCAAGTTTTGGAATAAAAAGTCTGTTTTAAAATTCATCAATAGGAGAGAGAACAAATGTAAACTCCATAAACACAGTCACACTATAAAAATCATAATCATTAGTATTCATTAAGTAACTGTCTATGTGATACTGCTTTTATTATATGTTTAATTTAATACTTACAAAAGTCCTATGATATAGAAAATGTTCAATCTATTTTATAGAAATACAGAATATAGAAAGTGAGGCACAGAAAAGTAAAATAATTTGACCTAGACTATACAGCTGGCAAGTTCGGGAGTTAAGGTTCAATTTCTAGTTGGCCTACGCCCCAGCCCAGGCTCAGAACCCTAACTAACCTCTGCCTAACTTGGTGATAGGAACAGTCATTTGTGTTTTAAAGATATAGTTGTTCAATAACTAAAAGTTTCTCAGGATGGAAAACTGATGACAGTAGGAACCAAAATACAAAATGAGGTCAAAATCTTCTGAGCTATATTCACCTTGTTAACATTCCCAAAGATAACTATATGCAGAGAGCATTTGAAAAATAGCCATACAGTTCATATTATCTGTTTCTGCCAAACACAGTATCATTCTCACATGACTTGACACGTTTGAGCTCCCTTGTGTGTCCCTAGTCCCTAACCCTGTCCTTAGTAATCTCCCCAGAATCAGGTTGACTTTGACTCAGCCATTTTTGCTACCTTATTAGTTTTCAACTACAAGGCTCTGCAAAGGTGATGCCACGTTTATATTATAAAAGCATATTTTTTCAGTTTGTTCGGCAAGCTTTTTACATATTTCGCCCACTAGCTCAATGAGATCATCGATATTTAGTTCATTTTGCCAAATGGAGAAAGATGGAAGGTGGCCTCTCGGTTAATATTTTTGGCTAATTGTTTTTATAATTGTATTCACTACTTAACATGATGGTCCAGATATAACAAAATGCAGCTTAGCAGGATATATCCAAAAGGAACACGTGTGGATTCATCTAACTATATGCCTCAGCTCTTCTGGAACGCGGGTTGTCAAATGGTCGCACTTAACTTCCAGACGATGGGTAAGTAGCACAGCTCATGCTCATTTCCATTCTGTTATGAAGTCACCTTTCCAAGTGTGCACAAACCATTCCCAAGGAGAAGAAGTTGCCAGACTTGATTGAAACAAATATAAGCAAATTTCAATGAAAGAATCATCAATGTAAGAAAAGGTGAATTTTGAAAATTGAGAAATTGTCTTCAATACTTGTAAACAAGTCTTTATTTCTACTGGTTTTGCATTATTTTCAAAAAAAATTGTTCTACTTTTTAAAGTAACATTTTTTTTTGTAGAAAATTTGGAAATTCAAAAAAGTATCAAGAAAGAATAAAACTGCTAGGAACGCTACCACTCAGAAATTCAACACTGCTAACTTTTGGCTTTGTAATCTATAAATATTTTTTTAAGCTATATGTATATATACATGCTTTTTCATTTTAATATACAGATATGAAACTTCATATGAAACTTCTGTATCTGTATATTAAGCACATTTCACAATTTACTAAAACCCATTTCCTATCACTGAACGTTAGGGAATTTTTTTTATTATAATGCTCTGAGAACAGACTTGAATATAAATTGTCAAGTCTATCTCCTAATGTTCTTTTGGAAAAGTTCCTCAGAGCGATTCTATTAAAAGATGTGAATGTTCTGAGAATCTTTGTGCAAAATGCCAATTTGTCCATCAAAAATATTGCTCTAGATTTCTCCACCGACAATGTATTATGTGAGGTGTTCCCACTCATTTGACATATTGGTTAAGTATTATTAATAAATAATATTAATACAATTTCAGACAAAATATTATCTCACGTGTTTTTATTTCATTTCTTTGATTATTATTGAAGGCGGATGTTTTAAATGTGTTTTTTATTTTTATGTTTCTGCTTTTATAAATGTGTTTTGATTTTTATATTTCTGCTTTTATGAATGTGTTTTGATTTTTATATTTTGGCTTTTATGAATGCGTTTTGATTTTTATATTTTGGCTTTTACGACTTGCCTATTCATAACTATTGTCAGTTTTCCTATTCATCTTTAACAGCACTTTTTATATAAAAGTCATGTTGTCTTATTTAGTGAAACAGATGAGATCAGATTAATGTTTTGTATATGGAGTCTTGGCTTACTTTTATGATTGAAGACTCCCCACCCCAAACCAGATTCATTTTTATTTCTCTTTCTCTCATGGATTTTTTTGTAATTTATAATTTTACATTTTCACTTATCCAAATTTAATTTTGATATATAATCTCAGTAGGACATCAATTCTTTTTTAACACTGACCTGGAATTACAACTTAATAGACATTTATGTTGTTCACTTGGGTCCATTTTTTTAATTTATATTCTTCTCCATCAATAAATTTATCTGCATTCTTGGAACCGGTAACTCACTGTTATTATTGTAATGTTTAATATAATATTACTTATTATTGTATTAAAAGTGGAAATTCTTCTTCGAGGCTATTAATTTTCAGTTGTTTTCTTGCCATTGCCAGTAAGATTCCTGTTCCAGATGAATTTACTTAAATTATTATATTGTTTCCTGCTCCCTCACAGGAAAAATAAATTAGATTGTGATTAAATCACATTAAGTTTATAAATCTATCTGAAGAAAACTGACATCCTTACATTTTTAGTTTTTTTAATCACCGAATGTTTTTCTCTTCACTTTAAGCATTGTTATGTTGTCCCTCGGAAAAATTACTCATCTTTATTAGAAATCTAGTTTCTTTAGATGAGATACTTTTTTTTAACATTATGTTTTTAACATTGTTTCTAGATATTAATATTTGTATATGTATATTATAAATAAACTTATTTTATAAATGACTATCTTCCTAAGCTCTTATAACATAGTCTATTTGCAAGCAGATTCTATTGGTTTTTTCAGATACACAATCATAATTTAATCACATCTACTGTTGCCATTTTCTTAAGACTTTGGACTGACTGTTCTAGGATAACATAAAATAATAGTACTAAGAGTGGGCACCTTTCTCTTCATGTTGACACTAATACAAATTTCACCTTTGTGATATCTCTGAGTAGATGTTGGCTGTGACTACGAGACAGATATTCACACATTAAAGAAGTATCTAACAGTGTATTAGAAATGTATGTTAAATGTTATTAAATGTCTCTTTGACTTCTATTGAGATGATGATTCTTTTGTAAGAAAATGTGAAATTATATTAATAGATCTCCTAATATATAATTATCCTTGTGTTCCCAGGATAAAGTCTACTTGTATATTATTTTTTAAAACATATGATTTGCTAACATAAATTTTTAGGCTTTTTAATTTTTTTAGTATGAGAAGTCCATCATTTTCTTTTTTTTTTGTACTTTTCTAATTATAATAGCTTAATAACACAACAGATAAAATTTCACTTATTTTCTCTGCTCTAAAAGTTATTTGTTTTATGGAACTTTGAAATACGTCTACCATCACCTCTTTATTGTTCACCTCAATAGAAATGAGTTGTGACTCAGATAACCTGTAATAAATGACAGCTTCTCAAATTCTTGATTACTTTAAAATGTTGTTTTTTTAAACCCTAGTAATTGCAATTAGTGTGGACATTCATTTCGTACACTGGGTCTTAGGAAAACTTTGACCAGTAATCTTCGTTCATTAGAAATGAGTCAATATGTAATTAGGAATGCAGATTTTAGAAAGGAAACTTTTTTCTATAAATTAATAAAAGGAAAATTATAGCATCCACTGTTGGTGAGGTGTGGGGAAGTCCATCCTCAAAAACATGGATAAAAGATTTAAAATGGTTTAAACTGTCTAACGGGTATTTTAGCAAGATTTATTTAAAAGATTCTTCAACATGCATATCTTTTGACCCAGAAATTTCACTCCTAGGAAGATCATTAATGATATCGTTAAAGATTTCACCACAACCATGTTTATCAAAACATTGTATGTAATGGTGAAAATTTAGAAGAGACTTATAAGTGTGTCCAAAGAGGAGCCTGTGTTAATCCATTTACTCGAATGTACCTATTCAAAAGAATTTTATACAGCTCTTAAAATTGAAGCAGATATTGAATGAAATGAACATACTGCATGCTCAAAATATATCTGGAGTAGAAAAACAGAATGTACACCAAACTGTTGGCAATAGTTTATCTCTGGATTTGTAGATTACAGCTCAACTTCTTTTTTTTTTTTTCTTATCCGTGTTTCCTAAGTTTCTACAGTGAATAAATATTTCTTTTTAAAGGGGGGACAAATTGGACTGTAATACAATCTTACCTTCTTGCTCTAAATTTAAATAGTCACATTAAGGGTTGTGTTTCTGATATGCAGACCTGGCTATGCAGATAAACATGGGGATGTATGAATACAATGGGAAAAGTGGCTACAGATTAAAGCCAGAGTTCATGAGGAGACCTGACAAGCATTTCGATCCATTCACCGAAGGCATTGTAGATGGGATAGTGGCCAACACTTTATCTGTTAAGGTACGTACATCTCTACTATAAAATTGTCACCTATAAAAGTCTTGAACATTACTTATTTTACATAAAGAAGTAGTCACTCTGTAACAGTTTCACTAATTAATATTTATCCTAGGTTTATTGAGCCCATTTTTACTTTAAAATTTATGTCATTTTATACTGAAGATTACAAATTAAATTTCAATGGAGTGTTTCACAATTATATCTTTCGAAATTATTTCACACCATATATCTAAAGAGTGGAGTTGGCAGAATTAGAGCTTCAAGATTATATTTATTTTAGGAAATTGTTTTCAGCAAAGGATGTTTAATTTATGTCATTTGATTAAGATAAACTCTCAGGCATCACACGCAAATAGTGTTATTTTTAGGATCCTTGTCAATGTTGTTATAGTTGGTCAAACTAATAATATTTTGTCTTTGTTTGCCAGTTCATCTTGTTTCATACATATTGGCTTACTTATTTATTCTTTCTTGAAAAGTCTACTGTGACAGTGTAAGTGCTTATAAAACAATGACATAGAGACAGGAAAGTAAGTTGAGGGGAAACAGTTGAGTCCCAGAAAAATGTAAACTGCTACCTGAGTCCAGAATAGAGACACTGTTTTAGAGTTGTCAGTTTCCCCTAAATGGACAGGTGTGATGCAGTAGAGACCTGCCTTTTATATTACAGCTGGAACCAAGATGTGGCTCATATCTGTCCAGTGGTGCCTTTGTTTCGATCCTCTGACGTAGTCTTTATAGTACCAGAATGGACTTGCAAGCTCAAATGGTATTCCGCCATCCTCTTGTACTGATAAGAACATGAGAGTCCTTATCATTAAATTTAGTTAAGGACTTCTGCTTTGATCAAACATCATAAGCACACAAAATATTTGGTACATCTGAATTCCCAGTGTGACTCACATAACTTGGAAGTTTCAAACATGTTGTAAAATGTCTGTTGAGTTGTTCTCATGTGGAACTTCAAATTAAACAGAGAGATTGTTGCTTGCAGAACCCATGCATCCAGGCTAAAAAGAACATTCAGGAGAAATGAGTTCAGCATCTTTTTATATGTTTTTCGGCCATCTGTATGTCCTCTTTGGAGGAATGTTTATTTAGGTCCTCTGCCCATTTTTTAATTGTATTTTTCAGTTTTTTTGGCAATAGGTTGTATGAGTTCTTTATAAAGTTTGAATATTAACTCCTTATTGGATGTTCTCATTGGCAAATATCTTCTCCCATTCAGTAGGATGTCTTTTATTTTGTTGGTGGTTTTCTCTGCTGTGTAAAAAACTTTTTAGTTTGATGTAGTCCCATTTGTTTATTTTTTTCTTTGTTTCCCTTGTCCAAGGAGATACATAGCGAAAAAAATATTACTAAATGCAGTGTCAAAGAGTTTACTGCCTACATTTTCTTCTAGGAATTTTATGGTTTCAAGTATTACATTTAAGTGTTTAATTCATTTTGAGTTTATTCTTGTATATGACATAAGAAAGTGGTCTAATTTCATTTTTTGTATATATTTGTTCAGTTTTCCTAACACCATTTATTGAAAAAACTGTCTTTACCCGTTGTATAATCTTGACTCCTTTGTCATAGATTAATTGACCATATTTCTGGGTTCTCTATTCTGTTCCATTAATCTACATGTCTGTTCTTATAGTAGTACCATGCTGTTTTGATTACTATAGCCTTGTAGTATAGTTTGATATCAGGTAGTGTGATACCTCCAACTTTGTTCTTCTAATAAGCTTTTTCTCTTGTAACATTTTCAAGTATTGCAAAAACCTTTATACTCAGTTGACTAAAAAAATAATCTTTAACATTTAATAGATATCTCTTAAATACAAAAGGTATAATCTCATCAAACTTTTGGTAGTTGTTCATTTATTTCTTTCCATGAAACTCTGTCTTATTAATTGCCTCCTTTTAACTCCAACATTTTTAGTATTCTTCTATTAATTCTTTATCTGAAAGAAACATTATATTTATACTTTGCATCGATTTCATTTTGATTATGGTTCAACATTCACCATCAGCATTTGTACATCCCTAATGCATTTTCTTATGTTATCGTTATTCATTTATCAAGAGTTTGTTTTTTATTATTTTCTAGATTATTTCAGGTCAATTTCTTTCTGATAAGAAAGTTGGGACTTACGTGGAAGTAGATATGTTTGGCTTGCCTGTAGACACAAGGAGGAAAGCGTTTAAGACCAAGACATCACAAGGAAATGCTGTAAATCCTGTCTGGGAAGAAGAACCCATTGTGTTCAAAAAGGTTGGCCTATTTTTTGCTTTCGCTTCAAAAGTATACATGTAATTTGCTTTGAAAATATAGTAGTAAATGCTCACTAACTCTTTGTATTTAAACATAGAACATTTGTCATTTTCACATTGAGAATGTTCATGTCAAAAGCAAATGGTCTATGTATTGAACAAATTCTTCATTAGGATAAAGACATAAAACATACAGGAAGCTGTATCTCTGGTGACTTCTTTTGAAAATCTAAATTGTAGATGGCAACTTAACTTTTTATCATTTAGCTAAGTAGAATTTTCTACTTGGGTTTAGAAAAATGGGGCCCTATTTGAATCACACCTTTCTAATTCTTTTCTGACATAGTTTTTTTCTTGTAACCACATGTATATTTAATGTCCCTATAGGTGGTTCTTCCTTCTCTGGCCTGTCTGAGGATAGCAGTTTATGAGGAAGGAGGTAAATTTATTGGTCACCGGATCTTGCCAGTACCAGCAATTCGGCCAGGTATGGATAGTGTGGTGAGAAAATTTTTATCAAAGTTATAAAGAAAATCATGCCTCTCTTACATGATTATTAAAGAATTATCTGAAAACTCAATGGCTTATAACAAGTGTTTATCTTCATGTTTACAGGTCTGTGGATTGGCAGGGTTTGACTGGACTCAGCCATGTGACTGTGCTTCATGCTGTGGGCTGGTTTAGGACTGTTCCACATGTGTTCATTCAGGGGCCCAGGCTGGAAGGGCAGTGGTACCCATAGTACAGACTTCTCATGGCAACCCACTGGAATGCATAAAGGGAAGCCTGACTTTCCAAGTGCATTTTAAGCCTCTGAATGCACCACATCATTAACATTCCATTGTCCAAAGCAGAGCATATGGCTAAACTCCAAGTCAAGAAATCATGTGTAGAGGATGAATTTGGACTAATAATTCAATCTGTGACATATGGTTTTCGAATTCTCTTTAATGGAGAAAAACATGATTGGAAAGAAGAAAAGTCAGAATGAACATTATTTTCCTGTCTGATGAGAAAATATAATATCACTCAAAACCATGTGGTTAAAATGAGAAAGAAGTGACTTGTTTGTCATCCAAAGTCACCTAAAATAAAACACGTCTATCACATAAATGTTCCTGTGTTATAGCTAACATTGTGAAGAAAATATGTGATACTCAGTATTATTGTCACCCTCTAGGCTATCACTACATCTGTCTGAGGAATGAGAGGAACCAACCTCTGACGCTACCAGCTGTCTTTGTCTACATAGAGGTGAAAGACTATGTCCCAGATACATATGCAGGTAAACAACTCAACTCAAAGGCCTATTTCCATCCGGGGTCATCCATATTTTTCTGAAAACGGAGGCAGAAATTCTGACCTCAGAATCACCTCTATTTTGTTTATATGTTTAGAAGGTAAATTACTCAAGCCTTTATGAATAATTTTTAACTTAATTTAGTTCAACTGCCAATAAAGTATTGAGCATATTTATCCACCGGTAGATAGTATTATTTTCATAGGCCTAACGCTTTCTAAACCATGCTACCTGTTACTATAGAGTCTATCTAGGTCTGTGCAATTAATTTGCCTTGAGCCAGTTTTAGAACCCTGATTCTTTTCATGTGTAGACTGTAAGTTTAGAGGAATTAACTTATGATGCCGTCAACCAGGAGCCATAAATTTAAATGCTTATAGTGTTAAGTGGCCTGGGTGTAATATACTAGGGAGTGGTGAAGACTATGGCAAATTAGAGTACATGCCCCATCCAAAGATGATAGCCATCACTCGCATCAGCTAGACAGTGCATGTGCTAATGAGACCTGGATTGCCAAATCTTTGGGTTGTTTCAACAATCTGGAAAGCAGGTTTTTTATGTCAGATGTCTCCATTATGAAACACCTTTTGGGCCAAGTAGAACAAGTGTGTGGGCCATTGCTGGAAAATGGATGGAACCCTCAAAAAGAAACAAAAGAATCTGGAGTACTGAGACATCCTAATTTGGAGCCTGTCGAGTTTGGCTCTCAGAGCTGACCTCCTTTGATTTCTCTCTTACTGAAGTTTTAGCAAAGGGTCCTGACTATTGTCCATTTCCAAAATGTTGGATGGATGAGTGGATAGTTAGATTGGTAGATAGAAGAATAGAAGATGGATGATAAATTGTTGAATGGATGGTTGAGTAGATGGATGAAGAATGGATGGATGGAGGATGGGTAATCAATACCACTAGGATCTTTGACCTAAAATGTCTCTTCCCTATTTAGATGTGATTGAAGCTTTGTCAAATCCAATTCGATATGTAAATCTGATGGAGCAGAGAGCTAAGCAACTGGCTGCTTTGACACTGGAAGATGAAGAAGAAGTAAAGAAAGAGGTGAGAGGGTATTTTAATCTTATGCATGGCACTAAGCATGATTTCCACACTTAGTTGCTGGCTGTGCCTATGTAACATCACACCTCAGGAGAAAGAAAATAGCACATTGAAAAAAACATTTTGATGGAGTTTGGCACCATCTTGCAAAACATCTAGATGGTTGATTGAGTTTTTTCATGTTTCATTCTCTTGTGGCATTCTGGGGCCAATAGCAGTGTCTTATTTTGTGACTACATTAAACAGCACATATCTTGTTGTTTCAGATGAAAGTTTCTAGATGATTTCATATTGATTAAGGGTGATTAAGGAACTTAGAAAAGAAGGTGATCATCGACTCATTTAGTATTTTCCTTTGTCTTAAATTTAAAGTGCAGAATTTTTAAAGTGTTTTGTGATTTCTTACAATACATAAAGTACTTAACACAATACTCATGTGGGTAGTATGGGCCATAAAGTGTTTACTATTATTATTATATTGGATATTTATGTATTAAAATATATATTCCCAAAATAGTTGGCATGTTTTTCTAAATTACATGTCATAATGTAAAGAATTATTAAGGGAGGATCTAGGAATATTAGAAGTGAAGTTTAAAAATATAAAGCCTCTGTAGACTGGTGATCCTTTGGTTTTCAAAAAAGTGAAATATAATTGAATGATTATTCGAGGTGACACTAATAGTAAAAAATAGTGATAAAAATTAGCTATTTTATATATCATTTGAATATTCTGAGGATTAATTCAGAGAAAAAGAAAAAATGGGAAATCTTGAAAATTACTTGGATAACTATAACTAATAGCAAGTCCATTTAAGTTGATATTATTTAGTAAATAGTCTTTTTTCTTATTCTGAAAGAAACCTAGATTTATCATAGAAAATTTTAAAAATACAAATGAGAAAAGAAAGCCCCAAAGATATTACCTGTAATTCAAACATCCAAGCCACGCAGATATAACACTGTAAAGATGGGGAGCATACATAGCCAGTCTTATTATGTACAATTATTACTTTTTTGTAAAATGGAATAGAATTCACAATCGGTATTTTTACCTTTTTTATTTTCACTTAATGCAAATATTTTCCATGTTAATAATAATCTTCTCTGATACGACTTTTAATGACTTGATGGTCTTCTGTTATATAGCTATACCATAATTTATTTCTAATTCCCTATTATTGGATATTTGGAATGCTTCACATTTTAAACAGATCTTCAGTGAGCATCATGTAAATACATTTTTGAACACATCTATGATTACCTTGTTTTTTATATAGAATTTTAGAAATTTTTTATCTAAGATGTTGAATTAATAGAACATGAGAAAAAAATGAAACAAAGAGAGAAAATGAAATGAAAGGAAAGGAAAATATTTAACCTTAGAGTAAAATTTTCCAGGCTCTTATTTACACTACAGGCAACATATCCTGTAAAACCAATAGATACATCCTCCTCTATGTTGAAATTTCAAGTGAGACTGGAAAGTTTTATAAATAATGCTTTTTTGTGGTATGCATTAAATGAGGTTATAGGACATTTTTACACTGCCAGAAAATTATACCTAATGGTAGATATGAATATATTTCTAGAGTTCTTTGCTCCTCTAATATCTTGGCATGTACAGAGGGAAAAAAGAAACAATAAAACAAACAAACAAACAAAAAGCACTTGAATTTTGAGGGATTAGTCTAAGCAGTGCTTGTACAGGGCCCACAGAAGAAGGTATCTTTACATGCTCCAAGCAGATGCCATTGGTGTCCTGGCCAGCTCTCCTTTGCAGGCCTGCTGCAGGAGTGGGCTGCTAAGGGCTCACAGCTCCAGACCTCTCTAGAAGACAGTCCAGGGTGATAGGAGCCACCTCACCTGGAGGTGCCTGGCAGGTTATTCCTGGAAGGGGGTGACCCATGCCCAGTGACTGAAAAATCAGGGGAATAACAGCCCAGGTCCCTTGGTTCTGGGTGGGCAACTTCTGTGCTGCAATTCGCTCTCCCAAGTCCCCTCGATTCCCTGGATGGGATCAGACTGATGGGATCCAGCAGAGAGCACATTTCAGCTTAGCTTCTTCCCTTGTCTTACCCTGCCTTCCTCACTTCCCTATGATTTTCTCTTGAGAACATTTTCTCAATAAATCATGTACTCAAGAATCCCTGTGTCCAATTCTGTTTATAGGGAACCTGACATGTGAAATAGCTGTGGTATTATAATTAAATGCAAAAACAAGTGCCCTTTCTGATTTTTCTGTTTGGGAACTACATTTTAAATGTTTGACAATAGTCACACCTGTGATTCTGGTGTTTCTTCAGCGATAATAGAACTTTTTTCCTTCCAATAGCCTTTGAGAAGATTAAGTAAAACTAGAGAAGTCAGTGAATTTCCCATTTTGCTCATATAGACACCAATATGAAATTGAAGACTCTCCTTAGAAATCCACCAAAAGCTCTGACACTTTTCTTCTACCTGCTTTAGCTTACTACCATATTTAATAAAATATAATTCAAAGTAAAGATAATTTATGTTGATATAAATAAATTACTATTAATAGCATCCTTCTGATTTCTTTAAAGAGAAAACAGGATTCTCTTTAATCAATGGGATGTATTTTATTTTCTAAGAAATAGAAGTTCAAAGGGTACATTTTCAAAAAAAACGGGTATTGTCACTGTTTAGAAACAATACTTTTTATATCATCGACTTCTACCCATTCATTGGCCAAGTCCTCCAAAGTAAGCACTCACTTGAAGTGAGCTTTTCAAGACACCAGCAGTTTTAGCTTACATAGTGCAACAACTGAGGTAAAAAGTCTCATAATGGGAAATTTTGCTGATGGTGTCTCAGAGAGACTATTTCTCTCACGATTGCGAAAAATGTCACTCTGAGGAATGGAAGACTTAGGGCCTTTGAGACTGCAGGATTCTTGACATTGCCATTCTTTCAAAGCCTTATCTTTGCACCAGACACCACATTCAAAAAGCTATTTGGGAAGAGTACAACATTAATGGAAATGAAAAATGCAGACGTAGATTTTTAAGCCAACTTTGTTTTGGTTTCTCCTCTAAAAACAAAGACCAGAAAGGATTTTCAATAAATGTATAATGGTTAAACTTAGAGAAAATTTGGACATTTTCAGTTTTAGAAATAATTTAAAGCCATTGACTCACTTAGATTCCATATGGTCTAACAGAGAAAATACATTTTTTTCCTTTGAAATGTCTAAACCCTTAACGGACCTCATTTTTGAAACTCAAGGAAAAAAGTATTTGCCTTTTCCTAACGCTAGGAAAGAAAATTCATTTCACACCTTTGAACACCAGTATGCCCTTTATCTTGTCTTACAGTAACATAAGTTTATTTGAATGAGGCCACTGAAAATAAGTAGCTGTGGTTTTCTCAGAAGAAAATTCTATCTAGGACATGGCAGGCACTGGAGACACTATTTTAGCAACAAAGACTTTTTTAGGAGAATCCTTTTAACTTGGTAGTTATAAAGGTCATTTCTATTTGAAAATTAAAGACTTCATTGGACTACAAAATATTCCCTGCTTTGTAATAGTCTAATAAGTTATCTTTATAGAGTAATTTGCAATCCAAATAAATTGGAAAGTTGAAAATTCCCTCATGCTTTTAACAATAAACATCCATTTCAGACCATGTGAAAAGATATATAAAATATATATGATATATGTGTATTACATATATATGTGTATATATATCTGTTAGAAGTTAAGGGATAATAGAGAGTTGAGTTTCTGGATTTATTTTTTCTCTTTTAAAGTGGTCATCTAGGGTGGTGGGTTGGTAAAGTGAGGAAAGTCGCTTAATATGAATAATAAGAAAGGCTTTATAATATGTATAGCTATTTCTCTAAATAAAAGGTCATATAAAAATTTAAAAACAATAAACGAAAGAAAAACAATAAACAAAAGAAGTACAAAAGCCTCTCAGTGATCTTGCAGATATTATTAAAAATGTTGGTGTATGTCCTTCTGGCATGTCTTCTATTGTGTGTGTATGTATATATATATATATACATACACACACATATACATATACATATATCTATGCATTAACAAAATTTCTTAATTTTGAAAAAATGTTTTACAGCCCCAATACTTAAATATGGCTATAGAGACGCCTAATGAGACATCAGTAACACTTTTTATTTTCTATTTTATATTTTCAAAATATTCTATATTCTATTTTCAAAATATTCTATATTCTATTTTCAAAGGGAAAAAAATTACTAGCCAATGTACTGATTACAAAATTATTTGATAACATTAATTTCTAAATGCACGCTTTGAACATGACTTGTTTTAGAATATTTCAAAATATTCTATATTTAGAATATTTCAAAATATTCTATTTTCAAAATATGCCTGTAAAGGGAAAAAAATTACTAACCAATGTACTGATTACAAAATTATTTGATAACATTAACTTCTAAATGCACTGTTTGAACATGACTTGTTTTAGCACACCAAGGAATGGAGAAAAAATAAATGCAATTAACAAATACTGAATACTTACTATGTACTGGCACTGTTGTAAACCTTTTAATGTATTAACACATTTAAGTCTTAAAACATCCATATGTCTTAATTATTATTATTATTCCCATTTTTAATAAAATGCTGATCCTGACTCAGTGGGTCTGGGGTAGGGCCCGAGGCTCAGAAACTCTATAACAAGCCCCGGGCTATGGGATAATGCTATTCGGTGAGGACACATTGAGTAGCATGGGTTTACACTACATCACATCACACATGTACCTCAGTAACAAAACTAATTCTCTAGTAACAAGCCCTTAAGCCCTCCATTCACCTTTCTGTCTTCTATAGCAGGTTACCTGGACGACTGAGCACAGCATATAAGACCTTTACCTTAAATAATAACATCCTTTGAACTGAACTTTCTATTGAATCAAATGTCAAGATTTCCCCCCTTTAAATCACTGGATATTATCAGAGCTCTTTCTAAAATAAGTTAGGCTTATGTATGTGGGTTCTATTTAATTAGTCTGTACACTGGCTGTTGGCCAAAATATGTATCGCCCAAATCAAAACTTCCAAGACACAAAGGCTACATTCATTCACCAAGCATTCATTTCCATCCTTGGGGAAAGTTATGATCTAAGACAGAGCACAGGCATACCTCGGAGATATTTCAAGTTCGATTCCAGCCCACTGCAGGTCATAATCTTTTTTGTTAATGAAGGACTTGCCTTCAGTTTGTAAAAACAAAACAAAACAAAACACAATGCCTGTGAAGCACAATAAAGCAAAACACGATAAAATGAGATATGCCTATAACTGATGCTCCAAACTTTGCTTAGCTCTTGAGGCCAAAATTTCTGTTCTCAAGAGTTTCCTCTGTCATCTGCATGTGTATTACACAAGTGCAGGTGTGTGAGTGGTCTTTACATCATTTTGATGTTGAAAAGGAAGGGTCGTTTGATAATACTAAAATTTTATTTATTCCAAGAGGCTTACTCTTTAAGTTGTCAGACTTGTGTGTTCCTGTAAGTGAAGTGAAATTTATCATCTAAAATAATTTGTTTCCTAATTCAGTGTATGGCACAATGGACAGTTTCAGTGGGATTTGATTATTCGAAAAGAAAAAGTCCTATGGTCTGCTATGAATTTCACCAGTAAAATACCCCAACAGCAAAAATCCAAGGTGATACTCTCATAAAGTACTTAACTCTATGAGGCTTTGGATGTCATTTAATTTTTTCCAAGACAGAGCTTGATACTTCATCTGTGGTTCAAGAATTTGGTGATATAATCAAAGATGAGGTTTACAGGTCACTTTGGATTCTCTTTAAATGAAAATCTTTCTCCTCAAATAATAATTTAACAAAGTACCAATTTATAGAAACGATAATTTCTCAGAGTCCTCAAAGTTCGAAGCATTCAATAAAGAAGAGAAAATTTGCCTTTTAGGAGATGGTCTTTATATAACAACACTGTCCTTTTCATTTCTATATGGATTTGTAGTTTGCAAGCCACTTTTACTGGATGCCCTGGATAAAACTGGAACCTAATTAGGACAAACCTATAGTTCCCATTTTTAAAAGAGGAAATGATTGCTTGTAATGGTAGAGTGACTTGCCTAATATCAATAGCCAAAAAATGGAGAAATTCGGGTCTTTTAAAATGGGATATCAAGAGAAAACCCTACATTTACTTGAGTTGAAACTACTCAAAGATTGGTTCAATTCCCCCGCTTTTACAAACTTCTGCCATAACAATTTTTTATACGTCAAGGGATTCTAACGAGGGGCTTCAGTTTCATCTGCCTAAAACAGTGATGAATCTAGAAACTTCAATGCTGTCATCCATGCCGTGCCCAATACCATAGGGATTTTACAAATGTAACTCTCAATGACAAAATGTTCCACTCTGCTTTAGAGCAGAGCTTTTCCAATTTTAATGTGCATGTGACTAACATGGGGATCTTGTTACACTGCAGATTCAGATTTAGTGGGTCTGGAACAGGGCACAAAATCCTGCATTTCTAAAAAGCTTTCAGGTACTGTTGCTGCTGCTTCTGGCCTATGGACCATATTTTGAGTAACAAGGCTCTCAGACTTTAGCATGTGTCAGAATCATTTTGCTTCTTGAAACAAAAATTGCTGGGTCCCACCCTCAGAGTTTCTGATTTAGTAGGTCTGGAGTGGACCCAAGGGTTGCATTTCTAACAAGTTTATAGTAACGCTAATGCTGTTTGTCCAGGGACCACACATTGAGAACCATTGCTTTGGAGGACTGCATCTGTTTCTCACAAGTATGTGGCTCTCCCTTGATGAAAGCCACTAATTCGACCCTCTCTAACATGTCAGCTGAATCACAGAAACCCAGGAAGGGCTCCAGGAGAAACTCTTTTCTCTGGAAATTGTCCAGAATCTGCTCTATGGGTCACTGGCAACGGTCTCTGCCACATGATTTGTCTTAATTAATTTGAAATATACGTTCTCACAAAATGAATGTAAAGGGCAGTTGGTCTACATTCTCTTTAAAAGAGGAATCCATGATTTATGTAATGAACTGCAAAAAGTTCATTTCTGCTGACTTCTTGGAGACTGTATAAAAATATTCCTAATAAAGTTGGTAGGAATGGTAATCTCTCCCTAAATAAACTACTGCAATTATGAGTCAAATGCAGATTTTCTAGCTACAGACAACAAAAACAGCAGCATCTTTATTCTTTTCATTCATTCAAAAAAATTTTTCCTCATTTTGGCATAACATTTGGTGAATCTTTAGTTACAGGACTTTTGTCATTAATTATACATCTATTGATTATACATGAGCAGAAAATAAAATGTGGATTTATTCATTCATTCATTTATTCAATACATTTTTTTTTAACATGACTCTGTCAATTACCATGCTAGGCACTATGTGAATATGTAATTATGAGAAAAATCAGATATTCTCATAGATCTTACAGTCTGGAGAGACTGACATTGATAAAAATTCATATACGTCCATGTTAGCTTGCAGCTGTCATTACTGTTTCAATAGACCATGTGAATGCTGATGATTTCTTGACATGGCCATTCTATGGTGTCTCAATTGGATCCATGTTTCAGTTACTGCTGGGAGAACATGCTGGGTATTAATCGCAATAAAAGCCAAAATCATTTTACTTGGTAAATGTTAATCAAGAAGCTTTAAAAGCTGAAGTCAACAGATGAATTTATTCATCTCCTTAAAACTGTCTTTTGCTTCTAACTCATCCTGATAGATTTCAAAATAGAGGAGTTTTGCCATATTTTATTATGAAAGCGTTCAAACATACACAAACATTGAAAGAATTGTACAATGAACATCTAAATATCAGTCTCCTGGATACACAGTTAAAATGTCAGTGTGTTTGCTTTATTGCATATATTTGCATCTATCCATCCCTCTTTCCATTCATTATTCCATCTTACTTTTTTTTTTTTTAGGCTAGGCAACCCTTGGTTGACCTCATGGATTGCAAGGACCTTGTCAGCTTACAATCCCTTATTTTTTATTTTTTATGCCTACAGCACCTGGTCTTCCTAGGTGGTCTCCCATTCAAGTACTAACCATGCCCGACCCTGCTTAGCTTCCGATTTTAGACGGGATCGGGCTCGTTCAGGGTGGCATGGCCATAGACTTCCATTTTACTTTTTGATGCATTTCAAAGTAGATTGCAAATACTAGTATATTTCATCTCTAAACACTTCAGAATGCATACGCCAGCATACAGTTTTTACAAGTGATCTGAATTTCTTAGAAATATGGGGCAGATACATTATCTTATTTCATTCAGCTAATAGAATTTAAGGTACAAATTGTACATGCTCTTGAGGGAAAGACTAGTCTGACAAAGCCACACTCACTGCCCACATTTGTCCCAAGCAGACTGGATTTCTGCATGATGAATGAGTCTCGCCCAGAATATTCTGGAAAACCTCATGGCCTTACCCCTAAGCCAGCTGGTGTCCCAACCAAGATGCTGCCACCCTAACCACCACATGGAAGTGACTGCACCTTTTAGATGACTCAGGCAAGGATAGCATGACCCAACACTTCCAATAGCTCAGTCACACATCTGGTATTGGGAAGACCATTTACTTATCATATTAACCACTTAACTAAATTCCTCAAATTCTAGTTCTCTATTGCTTGATCACTTGATCCATATTTTTAGTGCCCAGGATGGAAATCTTTTTAATTAACATACCAAATGCAATCTTCTCTTTCTATAAAACTTGTTAAAATGGCCTTCCCAGTTATTCCTTTACTGAACCACTTGTAATATATCTTAAAGGCACTTCTGTTTGTTTATTTATTTATTCATTCATTCATTTGTTTTTTTAAATTAAATTTGTCATTTATTTTTGAAATAGGAAGGATATTAATATTAATAAAATTTTGGCTTTAAGAAGTCCACAATTCCGTGTTTTAAGGGAAAATGTTGTAATACTTTCATTTAGCCACAAGAGGGCAGGGACCTACTTCTGCTGTAGTTAATTCTGCACATTTGTCTCTATCAGCCAAGCAAAATCTACTGCAACTAAAATACTAGCTTCTGAAATTTCTTTCCTTGAAATTTGTTTAATTGGATTCTAAGAGCCTCTCCACTAAACTGCAAAACTTACATTTCTAGTTCTTTGATTTCTATCATAATTTTTAGTTTGATGTGAAACTATTTCATTCTTATTTTATTCAAACTCTTAAAAAAGAGCATTTAGAATAAAGTCACAAGTATTGAATTCCACTGATTCTTTTGAGTGGGACAAGGAATTTTGTTTTTGCTTTTCAGCTCTTATATTCATAGAGCAGGATTTATTCAATCTTTCATCGATGATATTAAAATTTTAATTATAGTATTGTACTACCATAGGTGCTTTTTCTGTTTTGCAGCTCTTATATTTAACTGTTTTATTTAAGTGGGTTAACTTTTTATATGTGAATACCTTTTTAGTGCAACAGAGTAAACTCTTTGAGAATGATGTTTACGTTTATACATCTCTGTATCTCAGCAACAAATTAAGTTGCTATGTGGCTCCTTCAGCTGCTGTTATAGAAAGCAGAATGAAATAGTGCAGCAGAAAAATTCAGGCTTTAGGTCATACCACATTTTTAAACACCGGTCCTGCTTCCTGTGACCTCTAGCAAGTGACACGGCTTTAAATAAAAAGTCTTTAACAATGCATCCAAGTTATTTGCTTTATAATGGAGGTAAGAGTGCTGCCTACCCTGACCTGTGGTGATGAAGCCGGAGCACGTCACAGTGTCAAGCACACCGGTGATCTACAGCTGCTTTGATTATCAATCTCCATTAGGGACATGTCAGTTAAAATTTGTACATACTGCCCTTAGTTAGCAAAATATTTTAGCCATCAATCTAATATATTTGCCATTATAGACTCTCGCTTAACTAATAAAGAAAGTTTGTTTCCACAAGATCATAAGAAGCCCCTGACAAGTGTCAAACTATACACAAAGGAACCCCAGATTCCTCAGTCCCAGCATTCAGTGTCCTCCTTACCCCCACCCCTCCACCTTTGTTCAGCCACTGAGGTGAGGAGGTGGGAGTGGTGGGCTGCAGACCAGCTGCGTTTCCAGCACACCCCTTTCCCTTCGGCGGTGCTGTGGGTGCTTTGCTCGCCTGGCACAATCCCAGAATCCCAGGCAAATTCTGCTCCTCTGAACAGAGTGTACAGATGGGCAGCTTCTGCGCCAAAGGGATGGAAGCTGTGCTTTGTTTGGCCTCTCAGTGATTAAAAATTGGGAATGTTCATAAAAACTCGTTTTCCCATTTTCCTCTAATCCTAGACACTTAGAGTGGCAACTGCCCCCTTTAGAGGAGCTGCCCCACTAGCTCTGGGCATGGACAGCCTCATGTTTGCATTAAATCTAGCCCCCTTTTATCATTTCTATCATCTTTGTGAACTGCCTACTAATGTATGGTTTGAATGGTGTCCCCTTGGATTGTGCGATGCAGCCCACCCTCCCTGGGGGTATCTTCAGATATGACCCCTGGATTAAGCATTTCTTCAAAGCTTACCTCAAAAATGCAGCACCAGACCTTGGTGATCTCTTCTTCCTCAGTTTTAACTATAATGTGTTTGTATGTTTACTCAACATTTATTGATTTAAAAAATAGATACATATTTGAATTTATACATTATGTCAGTGTCTGGCATGTAGAGGCTCTGTCTTAAATATTTTTGATAAGTAGAGATTTATTTTTCCTTCATTTTGATTCAAGTTGATGATGGAATTTGGTTTCCCAAATGCATACAAGCTACATGGAATGTCTGCAGGCCTAATACAAGGCAAAAAAAAGCTGACTGGATTCATTTTGCACACCTCCAGCAACTAATCCCTCAAGACACTAACTTTAGTTGCCGAAAAGAAGCCATGTGATTACCTTATGGAAGCTGGCTTTCCATCGCCTCCATTCTTTCCTCCATCAAAGTTTTATTTTCCTCTTATCTTCCAGAGGACTAATTTAAGCCAGTTGTCACATTGGAAAGAATCTGGATCATTTCCCACATGGTTCTAGATACCAACCTGGATATAAATGAGGAAGGTCAGATGCCCACAGAACAAGGGCACATTTCTTCCCTGTTTCAAAAGCAGCTGGGTTTGACCCCCTATAGGCAAGCCCCTCAGGGGAGACTGGGAAGCTGTCCTGTGTTCAAGTCAGAGGACCAGCCCCGGAAGGCGACATCTCTAATGACCTAGTGCTCTTTCCAGCATTCCCTTTGCTTCAATCCCTCCTGTACAGTATAAATGCTCTTCTTTTATGAAGTTTGTGGCCAAACGTATATGATATTTCAGTCTTCTCAAGCGTCTCCCACAAACCTAAATGAGTATAGAGAAGCAGTTGTATAGGGGCAGAATAGAAGCCACTGTGTTCTGGCCCAAAGTGGGAATGGGGGCTGTGTTGCCCAATCTGATTTTCCAAGAGAAGCAAGAAATACATTTTTTTTTAATGTAAAATCTTCTGGATTTAAAAATTTGGCAACAGCGAGCAAGCTAAAGAAAACATTTCCATGCACTCTGTTTGGACGCTAAGCCTCCAGGTTGCAATTTCTTGCTGAACAAAAAAATATGCAATTTCTCCCCTTGGCATAGTGATTTTAGGGAGAAATTTCTTGATGGATGTAACTAAATAATAACTACACAAGAACTCATCCATTGAAAGTGGCTATTTTTCAAAAAACAGGGCTCTACATAGTAGTGACTTCTACGGACGCCGAGGTTACCGGTGTCAGTTCCTGCCTCCCCCACTTGACTTCCCACCACTGTCACAGGCCTCACAGCTTCTACCTCAGTGCCACCAGCACTGAGCAGGCCATGGCAGATAAGCAGAGATTATTTGTGGAATTAAACTAAGTTCTGCCATCACACAAAGCGGTTTTGGAGCTCATGTTTTAAAGATGCTTTGGGGGACAAATTGAAAGCTACTTGTGACAATCAGTGTCATTATTTTCCCTCTCATCTTATTTTTTATAAAAATGTTATCGTATGACAATCTGCTGTCTGTAATTACATGACAAAATGTCACAACATTGGACTTCAAATGACTTCTGGCTATTTCCTCCTATACATTTTTTAATGTACTACAAAGTAGAACATCAGCGTAGCCTCAGTGTCAGTAAAATCTGCCATGGACCTGGAAGGCAATTTTAAGAAAAAGGTTGCAGAGCATTTAGAGCATTGAAAAGTATCATTGAAATGGTACGTAATTACTGTGACAATCATGTTATAAAGATCAACATTAATTCAACAAACGTTTCTTAAACATTCACTCTGTACAGGGCACAATGGACTCGTTGCTGGAAGGGATAGAGTAGAGATTTCATAAGTTTCAATGCATTTATTATTATTATTCACTGGTAGTGTTGTACAAGCTTCAATGCTTTTATTTAATTATTTAACACATATATTTAACTGTGCCTGGAACTATTCTAAGAACTTTATGAATATTAACTTTTGTGATCCTCTAAAACAGCAGTCCCCAACCTTTATGGCACCAGGGACCGGTGCTCCAATGAGAATCTAATGCTTAATGATCTGAGGTGGAGTTGAAGCGGTGATGCTAGCACTGGAGAGGGTCTGCAAATACAGATGAAGCTTCGCTCGCTCACCCGCCACTCACCTCCTGCTGTGCAGCCCAGTTCCTAACAGGCCATGAACTATACCGGTCTGTGGCCTGGGAATTGGGGAACCCTGCTCTAAACAATTTTACAATATAGATGTTATATTCCCCAGGATATACATATAGTCATCTATAAAGAGGAAGAAACTGAAGTATAGTGGCCAGAATGCAAACCCAAGCAAGTCTGGCTCCAGAATTTGTGCTAGTAACCACCATATCAGTAAGCTACTGCTGCATAACAAACAACTCCCAAATTTAGTGGCTTACGCCACTATTATTTTTCATGATTCATTTGGTCAGCTAGGCAGTCCTGCTGTGCACGTGGTCAGCTGGGGCTGCTTGATCTGGGACATAGGCTGTGATGCTAGCGTTGGGGAGCAGCTACAAATACAGATGAAGCTTGGCTCGCTTGCCTGCTGCTCACTTCCTGCTATGCAGCCCAGTTCCTAACAGGCCATGAAATATACCGGTCTGTGGCCTGGGATTTGGGGAACCCTGCTCTAAACAACTTTACAATATAGATGTTATATTCCTTTACAATATAGATGTTATAGGATATACATATAGTCATCTATAAAGAGGAGGAAACTGAAGTATAGTGGCCAGAATGCAAACCCAAGCAAGTCTGGCTCCAGAATTTGTGCTAGTAACCACCATATTAGTAAGCTACTGCTGCATAACAAACAACTCCCAAATTTAGTGGCTTACGCCACCAACTATTATTTTTCATGATTCATTTGGTTAGCCAGGCAGTCCTGCTGTGCACATGGTCAGCTGGGGCTGCATGATCTGGGACATCCTTGCCTCGATGATTGAGCTCTCCACCACATGGTCTCTCAGCCTCTATTGCTGGAGCAGGGGTCTGAGAAAGAGAGGGAAAATTCACAAGTGCCTTTTCAGTTCTCTGCTTGCATCAAGTTTGCTATGTTCTCATTTGACCAAAGCCAATCACGTGGTCAGGTCCAAAGTCAATGTGGGAGGCTCTACCTAAGGGCATGGTCCTAGGAAGGCATGCAAATTGGGGTCTTTTGTAAAATTAACCTACCACAGTCATGGTTCAACACCATGCTGCTTTTACCGTGTTTTCCAAACAGTTTCAAATTTGACATTTCAGACTCCAAACGAATTGTGAAAATGCTATCAAATGTAGCCTTATTGAGTTAGGAAGGTAATAAAAGAACAGTAAGAAATGTGGAAAATAAAGGTATGTTTATGATTTTAGGCTGATCCTGGGGAGACACCGTCAGAGGCTCCAAGTGAAGCCAGGACAACTCCAGCAGAAAATGGAGTAAATCACACTACATCCCTGGTACCCAAACCACCTTCTCAGGCTCTCCACAGCCAACCTGCTCCAGGTAAACATTAGAGAGACAGCTGTACAACATGACTAAGAGCCTTTAGTTTATTCATGCTGCTGAAGGAGATAGCATGATTCAGTTAGCTAAAGCATCACATGAGCAAAGGTGTATGGACTTAGGAGGGCTCCAGAAAAGTGTGATGAAGGAATGAATGAATGAGTGAATGAACGAATGCCAAGAAAGACACATAAATGCTCATCTGGCTCTGCTGATAAATTATAAAACCACAATAAAGTATCGCCCATGTTTCCCACGTCTTTATTTAGTGATAGATTATGGTATGACCCATCTGCTGGCAGGGTGTGTGAAGAGTTCTTCAAACATCATTTAAACAGCTATGCTTTAGAAGCACATTCTTAGTTCTACCTCACTCAGTTATGTCTCTGCAAGAATTCCTTTCCATCTTTCTCCAATTTCCTTTTCAATACCTTGAGTGTCTACCATAAGCTGAACTCTTCATATTGATTATCTCATTTAACTCGTATAATAGAATCTGTCTATGAGGCTAGATTCTAATATTGTCCCCATCGTGAAGATGAATAAACTGCAGTTTTGTGATGACATAGTACTTCCTGAAGGCCACATAGCTAGTGAAGAGTGAAGTCAGGACGGACATAGTTCTCTATGATCCTAAGATTCTTGCTTTTAGCTTCTATGCTCTTACTAAAGCAACACTCATGCCTCACTTCTCAGGAAAACCCTTTGATTTCTATGCAGCTAGCTTTGACAGTTAATCTAAGACTACTTTAGGCAGTTATCTTTCGTATGCATGTCTCCAGTGGATGGTAGAGTTCCCGGATTAGGCTTCAGTTGGATGTTTCCTTTGCAAAGAGCTGAGGAATAACATGTACTCAATAACTTTTTGTCCAATTGGTTAAAAAAGTGGAAGGGGAAAGAATTTCCTTCTATGAAAATATGACTTCATGTCTCCTCCCTTTCTTGTCATGCCAGTGCATAGTAATGATGAAATCCAGATCTTTTATTTAGGAGGGGAGGGTTTATTTTTCATGGGGGTAATGAGACTTTGAAAAGAACAAATCATATTAAGTCTATGTTAGATGTGACTGTGGCCTAGGCTTTTAAGAAGGTTATTGAGATCAGTAATCATAAGATGATTTGATCATAAGCGAGAAGTGATATTTTTACACGAAATCTTATATACCAAATATGAACATTTTGAGCGCTTCTGGAATATAAATCAGTCATTTAAATATGTAAGTAAATGTAGTCTTGTGCTTTTGAAAGGAAAAGAGAATTTAGACTTTTAGCATTTGGTTTTTTTAACTTGCGGTTTTGAAATAATTTGACATACAGACCCATACTTCAAATGGCACAAATACATTGCAAAAATGATTTCCTCTTTTCTAGTGTTAACATCTGTCAGAATCATGGTGCAATTGTCAGACCAGGAAATTAACACAGACACAATACCTCGAATTGAACTTCAGGCCTTGTTTGAACTTCACCTGCTTTTCACTAATGTCCTTTTATCGTTCCAGGTTCCAACTCAGGATCTCACACTGTATTTAATTGTTATGTCTCCTTATTTTCTCTTTATCCATGACAATCTCTCTGTCTTATCTGTCTCTATTTATCATGACCTTGACACTTTTGGAGTACCAGTTAGTTATTTTGTAGAATGACTCTCGATTTGAGTTGGCTTGACATTTTCTCATGATTAGATTGAAGTTACACATTTTGGGCTAAACATCACATATGAGGGGTACCTGATATTGGTATGTCTCATCATTGGCGATTCCAGATCACTTGGTTAAGGTGGTAATGGCCAGGTTTCTCCACTGAAAGTTATGATTTTCTCCTTTATAGTTAATGTGTGTCTTGAAGAAGGTATGTTTAGACTCTAAATATCGTGTTTCCCCTTAAACTTTTGCCCAGTGATTTTGGCATCCACCAATGGATCTTGCCTACGACAATTATTACTGGCAACAGTTAAGCATTTGATTTTTAAATGACCACTTGCCATTCCTGATTTTGCCAAAAGGTGGCACTAGCACTGCCTAAACTGAATCGGCTGACAGTTTTGAATCAAAGTGGAGGAATGGCCTTTCTCTATAAATGGAGCGTATAGTCACATTTAATTATGTTTAACTCAAAGTAAAAAAAAAAAAAATGAAGACATTTCTTATGAGTTTTTGTGATAATTTTCTCCCAAAATTTGTAATTTCTTCATGAAAAGATTTAGACTCAACGGCCAAACATTGTTATTTTACAGGAAGAACAAAATTTAAAAAGTTAAAACAGGCTACTTATTTTATGTTTTTATTTTAGGTTCTGTAAAGGCACCTGCCAAGACAGAAGATCTTATTCAGAGTGTTTTAACAGGTAAATACCACTCCTTCCCTATGGAATTTGGTGGCTGAATATTATAGAGTGTATTTGGAGGAAAGGAGATCTCCATTTATCTCTGAAAAATAGCATCATTAATATTTCTTCTCTAAAATATCTACAAATATACAGTCCTAGTTGAGGCCATATTACATGATATGGTCACAGAGAAATAACTATATTTGTCAGATAGGATCCTATTGGTGTAAAAATAATATAATTTTACAAGATATCTGTTT
>NW_006442491.1:12323759-12327129 GCF_000325575.1 Pteropus alecto | reverse complement strand
CCGTAGTTTAGAAATGCATAATATGATTCATTCGTGACTATAGAAGACAGTGTTTGAGAACTGTAATACAGTTTGGACATATTTCGCATTTGATTAGGTCCATAATATATTTCATATTTGGTTAGTTAGTGGGACTAAAATTGGTACAAGCTTTCTTTAATACAATTAGCAACATGTAGCAGAATCTGAAAAATATTTACAATAATACTTGACCCTTCCACAACAGAAATGTACAAACATGTTCACCAAAAACAGTACTACTGGTAAGAGCCCCGGACTGTAAACAACTCAATGTCTATAAACAGTAGGGTGGATTGATAAACTGTGGTATAGTCACAGACTGAAATGGGACACAGCTCTGGGGATAAACTACGATCATATACAACTGGGTAAAATTCACACACATAATGTTGAAGAGGCCAGACATAAAACAGCACATTGTTTATGACTGCATCCACATAAAGTTCAAAAACAGACAAAAATAATTCATGCTATTAGAAACACAGATATGAATTATACTTGGCATGGGGCAGGAAACAAAAAGAGGGCCTTTGTTCTGAGTGATGTTATTCAAGCACACTCGCTTTGTGAAAATTTACAGGGCTTTATATTTATGATGTATGTACTTTTATGCATGTATTTATATTTTACAAAAATAATACATAAAATATGCATAAAAATTACTTGAAGAATATATTTTAAAAACGTGTTCTTAAAGATTTAGTTTCATAGGGAACAATATAATGTTAACATATACAACAAGAGACAGAAATGTAAATAGAGCATGATTCCCAGTGTTATTTAAAAATAAGTTAATGCAGAGACAAAACACAGTGGGTCTGTACCAATATATTAGCAGTGATTATCTCTGGGTGGCTTATGAGTGAGATTTGTTTCTTTATATAAATGGACATTGCCTTTAGCTTAAGTGCGTATTAAAAGAATAGCCTTTCATCAACAGACTTTTTAAAAAGTTGTATTCGCTCTAGAATGTTTTTAAAAATCATCAGTTAGAACATCTTGAACCCTGTTGCTAAACCTGCCATAGCTGATGAGCTGCACACCATTTCTAAAGATGTGGGACTGGATCTGTCACCAAAAAATGCAGCAATTCCTTAGGATTATAAATTATTAATATAATAAGTTATTATGCAACCATATGAGTCCATTTTGGGCCTGAGGGAAACCATTAAATAAATGTGCTTGATTTTCTCCCTGGCCTCTTTATCAAAAGAAATTGAATGTCAGGAGAATAGACACATTATAAAAAGGGGAAGCATATTTCAATTGCTTAAAGATCTCAGCATTTAGGAACATAAATTATTATTCTGATTTCAACATTTATCCACGGGAGATCTCATTTTCTATTCAAGTCTGTTGTTATTCATGGCGTCCATTAATTCTGAATCTCTCAACAGTTCTAAATATTTATGATAACATATTTTTGTTCCTAGAAGCAGAAAGTTCCAATCAAAGTATGGAAACATGTGAACAATGTCTTAATCTAGGTCCAAATAGATGATAATTTATTGCAGTTAAGATGCTATCAATTTTAAGGCACATCTCTATGCATGGATGGATAAGAAAGAAAAACACTGACACACTATTATACTCCATTGACTATAAAATGCATCTTAATTTCAGAAATGTTAACATTTTAAAAATGCATTTTCTATTATTGATGAAATATGTCAATAAAATGCAGCATGATTTAAGTTCAAGTTATGTCCCATTAAATATTTTCTCAGTATTGGATAAAATAGGTAGTAATGTAAGCTACCAATAACCCTTATGGTGTCTTTGGGAAAATCACATTAAGGGATTACTTTTTACTTTACTGCTTTATACTGGAAAGCTTTGATAAGTATACAAACCTACGATGTCTATATTGTGAATAGTGCCCCTTAGAGACGGTGCCGTAGAACCTGTGCAACCATTTGTTAAGCATCTGTAGGCACACTGCCTATAACTATGTTAAGTACTTTGCAGAAATTCTTTTATTTCATCATCATAACAACCCTAAAAAGTAGGGAAATATTGCGATCCTTAAGGTGGATGCTGTTAGTGCCCCACTCAGATCCCCTTTATTGTCTTGTACACCCATCTCTGTGGTGAATGTTGGCTGCTAACAGCTCATAGCTTCCCCGGCTCCTGAAAATTGCCTCAGCCAAAAAGAAGCCCCTCCCAGTACACCGTGCCTCCCCCCGCCCCCCGACTCCGCCAAATACGCAAGTGCTGACCATCTTGACTCAGGGTGAGACCAACTCTGTGGTACAGTTCACACTCCAGAGCTCCCTGTGGAATCAGGCAGAAGCCAAACTCCATTCAAGACCACATCCTTGTTTGGATACTTTCCTTTCCCTTTTGCTGCCCTCACTCCCCTCCTCTTAAGCCCCTTCCTAGTAAATCACATGCACCTGAATCCCTCTCTTGGGCTCTGTAGGGAACCCAAACTTTCTTAAAAAGTTCTGAGTGAAAAAATTGAGTCTTTGAGAAATTTGGTAACATAGTCACAAAGTTAGCAAGTGATGGAGCCACACTGGAATCCAGATATGTTTGACATCAAAGCTCTGTTCTTAAGCTCCAGCTGACTAGGATCAGACAAATATTGCTCTACAAGCAGGTTGCTGCTCCTCCGTGCATCTGTACTTTCGGTTCCGCCATGTCTGTCAGCTCTTACACTCTTTTGTTGCAGAAGTGGAAGCACAGACTATTGAAGAGCTAAAGCAACAGAAATCGTTTGTGAAACTTCAAAAGAAGCACTACAAAGAAATGAAAGATCTGGTTAAGAGACACCACAAGAAAACCACTGACCTTATCAAAGAACACACTACAAAATATAATGAAATTCAGAATGACTACTTGAGAAGGAGAGCAGCTTTAGAAAAGACAGCCAGAAAGGATAGTAAGAAAAAGTAAGTTGAATGAGTAATGTTGGTTTTATGACACGAAGGAAGAGAGTCATTTACATGGATTTTTGATGTTTTGTACCATAGTTTGGATCTATACCACTGCAAGAAGGAAAGTCACCCAACTCCCTCCATTTTCTGTAGCTCTTGTGTTATCTCAGCTCAGTTTTGCCTGTGGACTAAATTTCTTTATTTGACCAAATTCTCAGAATAGATTTTCAGGAAGTCCTACCCTGGAGTTCTAGCCTAAGAGCCCAATACCAATTCTCTGACTTCCCATATTACGGCTGCCAAATTAGTGGGCATGAAATTTTTCCATGTACCTAGAACCTAGTTGAAGAGGCAACTCGTCTTACAGAAAAGAGAAGTCTCAAATATCTTTTGCTGCCCCATCTAAAACCTACAAAGCCCTCTACAGGTAACCCTTGTGTTTGTACCTAGTGGTTCCCCGAAGTCCCCTG
>NW_006442491.1:12248142-12322829 GCF_000325575.1 Pteropus alecto | reverse complement strand
TATTGCGATCCTTAAGGTGGATGCTGTTAGTGCCCCACTCAGATCCTCTTTATTGTCTTGTACACCCATCTCTGTGGTGAATGTTGGCTGCTAACAGCTCATAGCTTCCCCGGCTCCTGAAAATTGCCCTCAGCCAAAAAGAAGCCCCTCCCAGTACACCGTGCCTCCCCCCGCCCCCCGACTCCGCCAAATACGCAAGTGCTGACCATCTTGACTCAGGGTGAGACCAACTCTGTGGTACAGTTCACACTCCAGAGCTCCCTGTGGAATCAGGCAGAAGCCAAACTCCATTCAAGACCACATCCTTGTTTGGATACTTTCCTTTCCCTTTTGCTGCCCTCACTCCCCTCCTCTTAAGCCCCTTCCTAGTAAATCACATGCACCTGAATCCCTCTCTTGGGCTCTGTAGGGAACCCAAACTTTCTTAAAAAGTTCTGAGTGAAAAAATTGAGTCTTTGAGAAATTTGGTAACATAGTCACAAAGTTAGCAAGTGATGGAGCCACACTGGAATCCAGATATGTTTGACATCAAAGCTCTGTTCTTAAGCTCCAGCTGACTAGGATCAGACAAATATTGCTCTACAAGCAGGTTGCTGCTCCTCCGTGCATCTGTACTTTCGGTTCCGCCATGTCTGTCAGCTCTTACACTCTTTTGTTGCAGAAGTGGAAGCACAGACTATTGAAGAGCTAAAGCAACAGAAATCGTTTGTGAAACTTCAAAAGAAGCACTACAAAGAAATGAAAGATCTGGTTAAGAGACACCACAAGAAAACCACTGACCTTATCAAAGAACACACTACAAAATATAATGAAATTCAGAATGACTACTTGAGAAGGAGAGCAGCTTTAGAAAAGACAGCCAGAAAGGATAGTAAGAAAAAGTAAGTTGAATGAGTAATGTTGGTTTTATGACATGAAGGAAGAGAGTCATTTACATGGATTTTTGATGTTTTGTACCATAGTTTGGATCTATACCACTGCAAGAAGGAAAGTCACCCAACTCCCTCCATTTTCTGTAGCTCTTGTGTTATCTCAGCTCAGTTTTGCCTGTGGACTAAATTTCTTTATTTGACCAAATTCTCAGAATAGATTTTCAGGAAGTCCTACCCTGGAGTTCTAGCCTAAGAGCCCAATACCAATTCTCTGACTTCCCATATTACGGCTGCCAAATTAGTGGGCATGAAATTTTTCCATGTACCTAGAACCTAGTTGAAGAGGCAACTCGTCTTACAGAAAAGAGAAGTCTCAAATATCTTTTGCTGCCCCATCTAAAACCTACAAAGCCCTCTACAGGTAACCCTTGTGTTTGTACCTAGGGGTTCCCCGAAGTCCCATGTACCCAGACTTGCTGGGAAGAAGTATCTCCCATCCATTCATTCGACAAGTATTTATTGAGTGATTACTGTATGCTCCAGAGGACATAGCAATTAACATGACCCACACAATTATCACCTGCAAGTAGCTGATATGGTAATGCAGAAAACTATGTGAGCATGTAAGCTACCTGTTAGTGAACTAAGAGTCAGACAGGTTGTACTATATCCTTCCTTTCAATTTTTAACTGAATAATCTTGTCTCGATGCCAGGTTATAGAGAGAGGTAAGGTGTATTTTTTATATCCATATTGTGACACATGATTTAACATGTGCTTAACTTAAAAGCGCAATCAAAAGCCAGTACTTGGATTTTAAAAATCAACTAAATCATCATTTCTCAGAACTGGAGCAGTTTTAGAAGCTGCCTAGGTGTAATTTTGTCACTTCTTCAGGGAAGAAGCTGAAAGTTAAAGGCATTGACATTTACCCACAAGTACACACACAGTTCCAGTAAAGCTTGGCCTAACACTTCTCCTAAATTTGTATTTTAGTGATATGTGTGAAGTCATTTGTGTATTCACATATTTATTTACTTAGAAGTCATATCATGCAAACTTCCAGCAGAATGTTGAAGTAACATCATAGAAGATGTGTGTAAAAATCCTACGAAAATAGAAAAAGAAAAACAACGCACATATACATACACACAGACCAAATGGCTACCAGCTATTTAGACCTGCTGTCCAATACGGGAGTCACTAGCCACATGTGACTACTGAGCCCTTGGAAAATGGCTCATAGAAATTAAAATGTGCTCTAAGTATAAAATACATACCAGATTTCAAAGACTTCACTAAAAAAAGAAAAGAATAAATAATAGCTCATATTTTTATTTGGATTTACATTGACTTCATTTTATTTGCATGTTGAATGAGATTCGGGGTGTATTAGGTTATATAAAATATATTATTAAATTAATTTCACTCATTTCTTTTTAATTTTCAAGGTAACTGCTAAAAATTTTTAATCACATATGTAGAAAAAAAATCAAATACACGGACTCATGTTATATTTCTACTGGACAGCACCAAACATTTAATGTAATTTCTGTCCTTGAACACTGAATTTAGCTCTTAGCTTCTGAGAAGAGGAAATGTGGGTTAGACAATTCTCCTTATCTGATTAAAGGAAACTGGCTTGCTTTTCCAAGAGAGACAAACATTTTCCCAGTATTAAATTATGAAAGAATTCATCTCATGGCTCTTATACAGCAACATTAGGCAACGGGGAATGTTTTCAACTCTGTTTATACAGAAGATACAGAAACATTGTTCCCTTGGTTATTTTTTATACTGCCCCTCAAAAATCAAACAAAAATCCCTAAGCATCTAGTATCAAAAGAAATTTTTCTTTATGAGGCAAAACCACTGAGGTCCCATGCCCTTTGATCACCTTAAAATCCTGAAAATACCTCAGAGTTATAAATGGGCATCATGTTCGTTAGATGAGTTTTTTATTCAAATATCCATCATCTTAACTGAGCTTTCCACACAATAAGAAGAGCAGATCATTTAAGGATAGTTTCTGTCCAGAGACTGGCGTACAGTGATTCTGTGTTGCACTTAAGAGCGTAGACTTTGCCCTTTCTTATATGTCTGCCCTTGGTGAGCTACACTGCTGCCCTCTGTACTGTGTCCTTAGGCATTGTTTCATTGAGACTCAGTTTTTTCAGATGTCAACTAGAGGTGGTCATACCCACCTCTGGGTTGTTGTGAAAGCCAAAGAGTGCGTAGCCCATGCTGAGTGGTCAACAATGAGTTGTCTCTGCTGTAGTGGTTGTGACTCATTGTTCTGGCTATACTGACTTCCTGCTACAAAAGATGATAAATGAATTTCATGTTCGCACCTCGGTGGAGGTCATCTCAGTGATGCCACTCAATTCTGATGGTAATTAAGAAAACTTGTATTCATACCAAGGTGGAGGGCCACCTCCAGGTTGCCATGCGATTCTCGTGTATCGGGATCTGGGTGCCTGGTAAAGTGTTCATTCTCATTTCGCAGCACTGCACATAAAAATGCAAATACAAACATGTGAGGGAATTCTGCATCCCTTATTTGACAAAGTAGGATCCTAACACTGGCTTTAACCAACTGCCTCTCCATGTGGCACCACTGATGCTAGCCTAATTCACATAGAAAACATCAGGAATTTGTGCCACCTGATTCTAAGAGACGTCTTCTACCTGTTCTACTTGACTGCAAGGTAAAAACGTAGAAACAGAATCTGATGTGCTGGATATCTTAGGTGGTTTAGTTTTATTTTTTTCTTCTTCAGAGGTTTCCATGTAAATGAAAAGAGCAGACCTGCTTTTGTTTCCCGTTCCCAATACTGTCTTCTTAACAAAACTGGAAGGAATCACACCATATGTTTTAACACAATAAGAAGTTAGTGAGAATTGCTTTGATTTATTTCAACATTAGTCCTAAACTTCTAAATATCTGTTAAATAGAATATGTTGGCTGGGAGGGTTTGCCAGCACATGTTGTCTGCACATCCTGTTTTCAATCCACATCATCCAAATGCAAAACACAGCACCTCTTCAACTCCCCCAACAGATTTCAGTCAATGCAGAGTCTGCTGAAGCTGTCAGAGGAGAAATGTAGCTAGGAATTACATTATACATGCCACCTGCAGTACATAAAAAGATAAAAGATTTAAAAATCTTTAATAGGCACTGTTCTCCCCTTGGGGATTATCAGTCTCTCCACCGGCACCGCCAGAGCCCCAGGCCTCCTGGCTTGCTTTTCTGCCTCTACCTTCTTCTGGAATAACACAGATTTCTCCCATTTTCTGTGTTTGGGGACCCTCTACTGCTAGGATTGTCTTCAGGGTATCAGCCTGTACTTCAAGTGGCTTAGCAAAATATTTATTTTCTAACACAGAGGTCTCTCTAAGAGGAATTCTGGTGAACCACCTTCCCTCCCTCTTACTATGACCTGCATGTTTTTTGAGTCAAGCTCTGTGTTTCTGCAGATCAGAACCCAGCAGCCCTGACCATGGTTCATCGATGATTGAGCAAGATCTTGCTGCCCTGGATGCTGAAATGACCCAAAAGTTAATAGACTTAAAGGACAAGCAACAGCAACAGCTGCTGAATCTTCGACAAGAACAGTATTATAGTGAAAAGTACCAGAAGCGAGAACATATTAAACTGGTATGTGATATAGGTTTGTATGGCTGGAACCCTCTTTTCTATAGAAAACATTTAATGCCCTTGGATAACTTAAAGGAAGACAGCCACAGGTCTGGCTGGCACCTTCCTTTTGCTTCCATACCCAATCATCTTATTTTGATGCTAGTTTATGGAGAGAAGTAAGACACATTTTTTAGATCCATATTCTGACATGTGCTTTAACATGTGCTTAACTTACAAGCACAAATACAATCAAAACATACTATTTGGGTTTTAAAAAGCTACAAAATTATCATTTCTTAAAATTGGAAATTGCATAGTGTTCGTCACATTAATATTTTATAAGCTTCACTATTTTAGCATCTTTACCGCGCTCTTCTCTGTTCCTTAATGAGGCTATGTTTTATAGTTTTTACTTTCACTAACTTATTTTTGAGTTATAATAGTTTTTTGAGAGCTTTGAAATCTCACAAGGAATTAGAAAACACCTTTAAAAAAATTAAGAACATGCTGCAAATACTTTTTTTTGTTGTTGTATCATTGGGCTTTTCAAGAACTAAAAAAACTTACACAGCCCACTCTCCTTTATTTAGGAAAGTCAGTATCTAAATGGCCAACATGGACTGTTATCTACCCAATTACTGAGGCTCCCTATGAAAGGAAATGTCATCATCTGTTAATGATCAGTTTTGTGCTCTAAAATGTATTCTCATGAATTGTAACATTCTCTCTATTGTTGTCAATGCCTAGGCACCTAGGAAAGATGCGATGAATATATGGTGACAGATAAATTAAATGAAACAATCAATAAATGTCCTTGAGAACCAGCTTGTGCCAAAAGCAGAACAAATAAGTAAGCTTAATAGAAATTAAAGTAGTGTCTCCAGAGGAAATGGGTTCTGAGAAGTGTTTGTATGATGTGTCCAATTTTTTTGCTGAAGTCCTGTCCATCTAAGAGAATTCTGAGGCTGTTTTTGCTTGCACATTGGAAATTGGTTGATATGTTAGCCATGAGTGTGTATTAGGCAATTCAGTATAATGCCTTGTTTTAGTACTGGTTCCCCGGTGACAATATGCAAATGAGAAGGCCAAAATCACATCAGGAGCTTATCAAATATCAGATTCCTCTTGATTAATATTGTCAACTTAAGTATGCATCAGGATCACCTAAAGAGTTTGTTAAAACAGATTGTTGGGTCCTACCCTGAATTTCCAATTCAACAGGCCTCTTTTAAGGCTGGTGATGCTGATCCCAGGACCACATTTCAAGACTCACTGCCCCATACCTAAATTGAGACTCAAGGATTTATCTTTAACAAACTCCACATAATTTTGATGGGCCACCTGGCTTGTGAACTACTGAAATAAAATCTAAGCAGTGAAAGATAGGGAGCAGTCAGGTTTGGTATAAGGAAGGAATTATCTTGACAGACCCAAGAAAATGAAAGGGGATTTTAATGGGATATAATGGCTTTGGTACCCAGCTACAACCACTGCTGGGTCTTGGGTATTGGAGAATCTGGCATTCTCCAATACCCCATCCTTAGTACTCCAGAAAATAGTCATCATAAAAAATTTAAATGGCATCATCTATTGAACGATCACCATTAGGCCACACACTGTGCTAAGCCATTTACAGGAATTGTCCAATTTAACCCTCTTTATATATCCACTGGAGTTTGATACTATTGTCAGCCCATTTGGCAGGTTAAAAAATCTTACCCAGAAATTTAGTGACTTTCCCAAAGTTCCACAACTAGAAAGCGGTGCAGTTGGAATTTGAACTTAGTCCTCTGACTCTAGAACCCCTACTTTATTACCATTAAGCAGCTACCTCCACTAATTCAGATTCCAAGCCAAAGTTATCATAATGACCTTACATCTACTTAGAGCACACAGCCAACTCCTTCATTACGATGACTGGGATACTGTGCTTCTCTTTTTTTTCTATTAACAGCTTTATTTCACATATTCACTCAGTTAAAGTGTACAGGTCAATGGTTTTTAAACTGGATTTGGGTTTCCAATAAAGCCTCAGCTCCTTTGAATACACATGTATGGGCCTTCTTTAAGAAGGCTAAGGCCCAAACACCTTGTCTTTAGAATCAAACAAAGTTTATTTTATGGTTATTTGGGGGCATGTACAATTTATACTACACGCCTTTAACTAATTTGTGTACCGGAACTTTATATCAACTCTATTTGTAATAACCAGAAATTGTTCTGCCGGAAATTCTTTTGACTGAAAGGCGTGCAGAAGTGTCAGCTCTATCTTTGGGTGTGGTTCTGAATTTAGGCTAAATTAGACAAATGGAAATGTAATTAAAAATTGAGTAGGCCCAGGTAAAAAGGAATATTTAGGTGACGTGGAAAATTAAACAGAAATTATTTCAGCTCCAAAAATTGCTTTGGGAATTAAATACAAATGTGTTTTGGTTAAGGATCGTACATTTCAAATGCCAGTACCCATGGTTCAAGGATCTAGAAAGAAACCATGACATCGATAAACTCCCTGTTAAATGTTCATTAAAAAATTATTATTTTCAAAACGTTCTGATTGACACTGAAGATAAAGATGAAGAAGACATTATCACTACACATTTAGGGAGCATGTATTATAAACAGTTATATTACCTGTGATAAATGCAATATTAAAGATATCAATAAATCGATATGAAAACACAGTTATAAGAACAATTTGCCTAAATTCTGTAAACTGATAAACACCAAGAGAATATTTTTGAAGGAATTGTTTATATTATCATGGGAGGTATAAAAATGCACACCAAGTGATATAGACTCTACAACTTCAAAGAATTTTTTATACCTGTCCAAAAGGATCTTTATCCTTAAAGCCTTCCATCTAAATAGCTCTGCAGCCTGGTTACTCCAAGTGTAGTACCCCAATCACCTAGAAGCTTGTTAGACATGCAGAGTCCCAGGCCCCATCCAGACATGCTAAATCACGATTTGCATTTTAATAGGAGTCCTGGGTGACTTGTTCCACATTCAAGTTGAAGAAGCATAGTTTCAAAGCCTATGGATCATTATCTTTGCTCAAAATGTATTTTTGGTAAGCCTAAAATTCGTTTTAGTTGAAATGGGCAGTACATCGTGCTCTCCACTATTGACAGCTTGATCATTAATTTAGGTGAGTATCTATTGGTGACAAAGGTACAGGTGCTATGGAAATCACTCCTGTGATTTCTCACCTATATTTGCAATAGCAGAGAATGTTACTTTCAGATAAAGTTGGGTGAAAATAAAGATGTAAGTTCCCCAACCCCATTCCAGTTCCTGCGCTCCTGAAATCTCTCCATAGATATTGTGAGAGTCTGTGGACCCAAATTAAGGACCCTTGTTCCCAGGGAGACCTACAGGGTTGGAGAATTGGCTCTAATTTGTTTATCTGTTTTCATCAGCCACCACAGGTTGACCCTGAGTGTTGCCTATACCATTAGGGTTTGGTTTGAATTTTAAAGTGACTTTGGTAAGTGAAGAAAATTCTTAGGGGATCCCTCTGAGGGTTCTTTATCACTCACAGTAATCAGCCCAGCATCACAATCAAGGCTAAACACTCTCACTTTGCCTAGTGAGAGAGGATTTTCTGTTGCTGTCCGTGGGTCCCTCCTCAATCACAGTTGTGCATGACCCTCCTCCATTTTGTCTTCTTCTTCCTCCTTCTTAGTGGTTTCAATAAAAGATTTTTCTCATTTTTCTCTCACAGTTGTCGCACTCTTTATCCTTTGCAGAGGCTTGTTTTGTTTTTTTTTTGCTTTGCTTCCTACCTTTTCTCCTCTTTCTCATATTTTAAATCTCTCACATGTTCTAATCTTTTTCATTTTTCCCTTCCTTCACCTTGACTTTAACGGCTCATATTCTTCTTATACATCTGCCTGCCTGTCCCACTAGTAATCATTCATGGGCCCCAAACCAGCATCGGTACCTATCCACTTGAGTTCCCAATTCCCTGCCAATCCCACTGTTTCATAGTGAAAGCTCTGGGTGAATACTGATTAGCTGTGAATGGATAGCCCAACAAGATGCGAGTGTGGGTCTTGCGTGAAACATCATCATTTCTGCCTAGTGCTCCCCCACTGAGTAGCTACATGACCACTCTGAACTTTAGTTTTCTCATTTGTTCAATGAAGATAAGAATAATCCTTACTTCATTGAATTGTAAGAAAGGATAATTAGATAGTGTACACAAAACATTGTTTTTACTCAACTTTATTTTTTACAATTGCCTAGGAATTTTTAAGTTCAAATATAAATATGTATTGCAATTTTTGACATCCTGCTGCAGCCTGAGGGAGCTCTTCACCTTCTTTTTGATGATTTCTATCAGCACTATTTGCTATTGCTGCCTGTCTGGGAGCCAACCTTAAATTTTCTTCCTTCTATGGTTGCCCAGCTGAAGTATGTGTGCCAGGAGCAATTGCAGTGTCAGGAAATATCTCTACTATAGTTGGGGTAGTGTTCTCTGTCTTCCTCCAATATTCTGACTTTACCACAGGGTCATTTTTTCTGCAGAAATAAATGACTTAGCTTTCCCAAAAACTTTACAGTCTTTACCAAACAAACAAACAAGAAATAACAAATAAATAAAAGAATTTATTAGTGAAATAAAGAATAAAAAATTGTCAAAATGTGTTCTTGTCAGTTTTCCTGATCATCATTAGATAGCCCTAATAGAGTTCATGTTGTTCTTTGTGTGTGTGTGTGTGTGTGTGTGTGTGTGTGTGTTTAAAAATGATATTGATCTTAAATTCTATTGCTTTAATTATGAGCAAAAATAAGCATATTTCCATATATGTATTGGCCATTGTATTCCTTTTTTCCACAAACTGCCTGTTCACATCTATTGTCTCTTCTTCTGTTGAACTGATTCCTGTTCTTTGGACCCACGTAATTCATACTGTATCTTTTCATTTATTATTTTAGGATGTTGGGCAAGTTAGAGAGTATGAAATATGCTTATATATTCATTCACTCACCAGAAGTATTGAAGGTCTACTGTGGACCTCATACTGGTGGAAGGACTCCATGTGGACCAAGCCCCAATGTGGTCCCTGCCTTCAGGGGCTTAGAGTGGTTAAGAGCACAGTTCCTGAAGTCAAGCCTACTTTATGCCCATCTTTATCAGTTAGCTTTGTTATGTAACACACGCCCTAAGACTTACTGAATTAAAACAAGGACTATTTATTTAGCTCACGGTTCTAGGTATAGCATTTTGAGCTTGATTCACCTGGATGGTTCTTCTGGTCTTGGCTGGGCTCATTTATGTGTCTTTGGTTCAGCTGCCAGTCACCTAGGGGTGCTACTTCTAGAGGTTGGCTGACCATTGCCTGGGTCAACATAGATGACTGATACACATTTCTCACCATCCAGTAGGCTAGCCTGGGCTTGTTCATGAAGAAGTTGGAAAGGTATCCAATTGAGAAGAAGTAGAAGTGGGCAAGTTCTCTTAAGAGGTCTTGTGTCTTCCTCCTTCTTTGGCCAAACCAAAGACTTGCCCAGATTCCAGAGATAGGGAAGTATACTCTATTTCTTGCTTAGAGGAGTTACTAGTTTGGATGTGAGATTCAGTAAAACAATTCATGGAAACTTAACACACTGCCTAGAACATAGCATCATTCTTTACCAAAGGACAATTTGAACAAGATTTAGGGTGAGGAGATATGACTTCCATTTTCAGATATGTAGCTAAAACAGTTCACTTCTTAAGTGTCTGCATTCTCATTTCTAAAATAAAAAGGCTGTACAAGAATGCTTGTTAAGTTTTCCTCTGGCTGTAATGCTAGTTTCACTTAAATTATAGAATACAGAGATGGTCCAACTCTCAAACTTTTTAAAATAATAATTAGGAATTTCAGTTTAAAGCAATACACTTTTTACTTTGGTTTTTCTTTTGTGTATGTGCACAGTTTAAGTCTTAATATATTCTTATGTGCTAATATTGACTATTTAGGTAAGATTGGGGGTGAAAAGTCAATAAATAGAACCCTCCCCAAAGGCAAAGAAAATAATAGTTCTGACTTGTGTCAACTTAAAAAAGCTTAGGGTACAGAAGAGATTCTGCTGAAAGGAAAATTCCAAAATAGAATCCACAAGTCTGATAATTTAGTTTGTGCCCTCTGGAATTACAGGACTCATTGCATTCCATCTGGCAAGTGTAGGATGCTGACATGATATATTTTACATTAAGAAAAAAAGTGGCTGACATGTTGTATTTATCTTCATGAGCAGCTCTTCTGTGTCTAGCTTCCAAATGAACTGTTGAAATATTAAGCCCTTGATTTATTGCTATTTTAGTTACAAACCACAGGGCAAATCATGTCTCTTTTAGCCAGGTCTTCTTTGCAAATTATTTGAACACCTCCAGTTTGAATATGTTTGCTACTTTCTCACTTTTGAGTGATGAATAATATATTTATTTCATTTATTCTAAATTAAATGACCTTGATATCTTTTAGAATTATGAAGTCCCATCCTAAAATTTAGTGGTTTGAGTTTTTTCTTCAGCTGGTTTCATAATATAATTTGTCTTGGTCAAATGCAAACATTTTCTCATTTGCTTTTATTTTAATTATTTCATTCAAGAAACTCGTACTTGCATCATTTGTGATAAAACATCAGCTTTTTGATAACTCTTGCAAGCACCTTCATTAGCATTTATAATTACAAAGGGATAATTCTTTGGTCTGTTATAAATTTTTGCTTAAAGCTATATATGAATCATTTTAAGTGAAACTTCTTTTATCATAAAAATTACCTTTATCATTAAAATGAATATTTCATGGCCATAAACTCATGCTTTTAAAATTATTTTCAGGGTATTTTAAACCATTATTGAATACCAAAAACACTTACACCATGGAATAATATAATTTTATAATTTACCAAAAGAACATTAGAGGTAATTTAGATATTATATTTTACTAGTGAAGAAACAAGCCTCAGAGAATTGAGATGGCAAAGCCCAGGCATCATCTAGATTGATAAACTAGACAGAACAACGAAAGCTCCCTTTATCAAATTTCTTGATTTTTTTTAGAGTTTGAAAATATTTCCAGTCGATAGCTTCATAAAAGTATACCCAAAATATCATTCAAGGGAGTATGTTACATTGATCCATTTACATTCCCAGAAAGCTAAAAAGCTGACATTTACTTTGGCATAATTTAAAAGTGAAAATGTTAAATGTTATGCATTCACGGGGCCAATTTATTGACATCAACTAGGAGTTTTGGTCAGATTTCCACTTTTATTTATTTCTTTGCCCAGCATGAAAAAAAATTCCAAGGATTCTAAACATTTAGATTCAAATAAGAAGCTGTAAATTTTGTTTAGCTATAGAAATTTAAAAATTAATTTTATGATCAAGATAGTTGCCCCTTTGGTCTAAGAATTTCTCCTCCTGAAAGAACAGAGAGCTAGTGGAGAATGTCAGCTCCATGTGGACAGGGCTTGTTGGTCAGCTCACAGTTGGACCACCCACACTAGCATAGTATCTAGTACTGCATAGGTACTCAGTAAATATTGGTTGATGAATGAATGAATATTTCTCAGTTTGAATGGCAAGGTTACATCCCAGTATAAACATCCACCTCGTTTATAAACTGTCAGTAATGTGCTTAGTCCACAGGTCATTACTTAGTTTAGAAGCATCACAACTTAATTCTTTGTAGAAGAAAAACAAATGATTCATGGTGAAAACTCAGAGTGGGTACTTTGACTAGCAGAGCAGAAGGAGATACCTTCTCTAGATATTAGTGGAAGGGGAAGGAAGATGAGTTGTCTGAAGTGAGAACATTCCCTACTTAACTTTTTGCCTATTTCCTAAAATTATCTTTCTTAGAAGAGACTCCAAAGATGCCAATTTCTGTCCACATATTTTTTATCCCTTTTGAGCTACAGTCTAGGAATTATTCTCTTCCATGGAAACCATTATTTCACCCTCAAATGACTAAACCAAGGGAAATTCAGCACAGATTTGAGAACAAGCATGAAATTATATTCCCCTGGGACTTTCCTTTTTCACTCCTTAAAAGGTTTGAAACATTCAACTATGAGTGATAAACAAATAGCAAAATTATTGAAATGTGTCTATTCCTTTGGGCCAGAAAAAAAATCATACTAAAAGTTAAAATTGAATGTTGTTTACTGCATTTCAGTTTACCACATACCCTCTTGTTTTATTTCCTAGGAATTTTAAGCTAATCTTTTCTTCTTTTTTTTCTTTAGTGAGTTTTGTGGTTAATGCATACATGATTGATGGGGTCTTTGAGTAGAGCCTGTCTATTAATAAATACACCAAAAGTGAGTGTACCCTAAAATAATTAAAAAGCATTTCAATTATTGTGTGGAAAATTCCTCTCCTGGGTCATATTTTTACATTTCATGCAATAGAAACCCTGAGCACAAAAAGCAGAGGTTCTTCCATGTTATTTGGGTATAAGGCAGTGAAATTTTTAATTTTATTTCTTTGATAAGGGTTCTCTTGGTTTCAAGTTACAGAAACTCATGATGGACTAACTTAGACAACAAGAGTATATGCTACAAAAATACATAGAGTGGATCACCTAAGAAAAAAATAACTTTCCAAACTGGGGGAAGGGAAAACAAAGAGAAATAGGCACCAGAAATATCTCTCTCTCTCTCTCTCTTTCTTTCTCTCTCTCTCTCTCGCCCCCCTCTCTCTCTGTATGTGTCTATTTTCTCTCTCTCTCTCTCTCTCTCCATTAGTATTATTCTTTTCCAAAGCAGCATATATTCTTAGCCTTGTCAAGAAAATGTAGGCACTGACCCCTTCTAAGTTATATTTCTTTATTCAGTGACAGGTTGGAAAAATCTTGGGGAAATCCATGTTAGGGTCACATGACTGGCCAAGCTTGCGATCTTAGACCAGTCACCTGTGGCCAAAGTCAGGGCATGACTGGTCCAACTTGAATCAATGCCTCCCTGGACCAGTTACCTTGGCCAAGGGATGGCATAAAGAATAGAGCAGCTCCTGTGGGAACCACATGGGGCACAGAGCCAGTTCTCAGAAAGCAGAAGCTTTTCCTGGAGAAGTGGTATTGGGTAGAGAAAACAATAAGTGAACACCATGCTCTCTCTTTTAAGGGTAGGAAAGAGATAAAGTATTGATTTATATATATAACCCCATTGTCAGTTTGACGTAAGTCTGACAATACTGGCATATTATTAACAAAGACGTGATATTAATCATTCTGCTTTTGAGACCTTAAGTCGAGGAAGTTTAAATGAAAACAGTAAATGTTTTAAGGGCAAAATCACGGTAAGAGTGATGGTCTTTTGAAAATATCTGGAAAGAGCAGAATGTTACAGGCAGATGTCTGTTATACAAGAGAGTAGGGGAGACCAACCAAGGCGATCTTAGACAAGAACATTTACACACAGTGGAAGAACATTTACATATGTGTCCTATTAAACACTGAGACGCTGTCCTTTTTAAAAAAACATATGCTTTGGGATTCTAAAGAAACACTTTTTATTAGTTGCATGCAAAAGCTACATTTTAGAAAAGTACACTTGAGTTTCACAATAAGACATTTATTCCTGAGGCAATAAAACTTAGCTTCTTAAATCCCAAGATTATGTAGTTTGGAAAGTATTTCAGATAAGACAGTCCACAGCTTGGACATGATGCTCCATAGCTATCACCAAGGTCATGGGCAGTGTGGTTTCAAAACTTAAAAGATTTTATTCACAATATTTTTGTGTCAATTTTAAGCAAAGCCTGGGGTTCCAAAAATTATTAAGATTAGGAGACTATAGTAGTAGCATAATTTGGGGAGGGGAATAATAAAGTATGTATGTACAAAGGTAAATATCTATAAGGGATATCTTATAGAAAAAGCCAGTTAAGATGCTAAGGCCTGGAGTTATCTGGGCTATCAAAGGGGAGAATCACCAAGGCTGGTTTAGAAAGGAGAGGGACATGGACAAGGGGAGATCTTAGCTGGTCTCTATTCTCTTATCAAAAGCAGTTACAGCAGCATAGTCCAATGGAACTCTCTGCAATCATGGGAATGTTCTATATCAGTGCTGTCTCCCATTCAAATGGAAATATGATCAAGGTAGAAGAATAACATGAGAAAAAGTGTAGAAGCAGGTGTGTGCCTGGACAATTCTGAGAGTAAAATACTGCCTAGTTTATTGGATATGCTGAATGCTAATCGAGAAGGGAAATTTAGAACTGGAGCATAACATAGTTGCTGATAGAGAGTCAGTTAAGGATTTGATACACACAAAAGGGAATAATATTGGGAATGGAGTAGAAGGGCTAGGGAGAGACTGAGGGCAGGAAAGGAATACTTGCCAAGTCTATTCTGAAGTTAATGAAAATCTGCACCAGAATACTGTTAACACAAAGCCATGGGATATGCGGTGACAGAAGAAATTTAAAAATCTCCATGACTCATTAGTGGGGGAAAGTACCCAAGAAGGAACCGAATGATGATATTTAGTGGGAAAATGCAGTGACTTCTTTGGCGAAAGACGACGCTCCCTAAACCTGCTTGTGGAAATGTTAAGATGGTTGTGAGTATCCTCAGGTAGAGTTGGTCAAAGGTAGTTGATGATGCTGAAATAAATTGAAACTCCTAAAAGAGTTAGAGGAGGAGTGACTGTGGAGATTGCTGGAGATACTCTAAATTAAGGAAAGAGAGTTTTGTAAGAGAGTGGTTAAAATCTGGAATGCTTTCAGAAGGATAAAGTCATGATTCCCAAACTGTGGGTAAAAGCACCCTGGGGCACCATGTTGAATTCACAAGGGAATTGTAGGATATTTTACATTTTTTAAAGAAAGGGAGCAACATCTTTTGGGCACTGTGCAAAGTACTACTCTTAAGTTGTTTGGACCTAATTATTTAATAAATAAATGAAACTTATTTTATTTTATTTTATTTTTTTAGCCTAAGAGTGCCATGAAAAAATTAGTGAGATCCTAAGGGTGCTTTGAACTAAGAAAATGTTCGAATTTCTGGAATAAAAGTTAAGTCCTTGAGAAATGACCAATAAGTTTAGTAGTGAAAAAGTTTTTGATTTTGAAAAAGCAAAATCAGGTGAATCCCAGAGGTTGGAGTGGAAGAGAGATGGTGGGGTTGAAGAATGTGAAGGTGGAGCAGTGCAGCTTTGGAAGCAGCAATTAGTTTTCCACTTGGGGGATGGAAATGCAAGGAAGGTCAAGGATGGAACAAAAGTTCAGGGTTCTGGGAGGATAAGGAAAAGAGAAATGTGTTTTTATGCAAAAGGAATGTGTCCAGTGCAGTAGAAAGTTTGAGAAGAGAAAATGAAATGGTGGATTAGGTCCTGCCACAGGTAGGAGAATACAGGTTGAAAAACAAAGGCGAGAATCTTTCTCTAAGAACCTATGATGAGGTCTATTAATACTTGCACATGTGTTTTCCCTTTCAGCTTTCACAACTACCCCAGGAACATTATCTCTGGGTCACGAGTGAGAAAGCTGAGTTTGGAGTAATGGAGAGAGTGCAGATAAAGTTCCAAAGGTCTTTTGAGGCAGAGAAGAGGGAATTTGAGAGGATGTTTTAGTCAGTTTGGGCTGCTATAACAAATGACCATAGATTGAGTGACTTAAACAACAGTTATTTCTCACAATTCTGAAGGCTGAAAGTCCAAGATTAAGACACCTGCAAATTCAATGTCTGGTGAGAGCTCACTTCCTGGTTCATAGATGACTGTCTTCTTACTGTGTCTTCATATGGTTAAAGGAGCTAGGGAGCTCTCTGGGGTCTCTTTTATGAGGGCACTAATCCCATTCACGAGGGCTCCACCTTCATGACCTAATCGCCTCTGCAAAACTCTACCTCCTAACACCATTACATTGGGAGTTAGGATTGCAATATATTAATTTGGGGCGGGGTGGGGTGAGACACAGACACTCAGTCTATAATGGAAGGTTTCTTCTAAATTGTCTTCATTTTTGTCAATAATCTAGACAATGCTTCTCAAACTATAACATGCATAAGTATCTCCTGGGAATCTTCTTAAACTATAGATTTTGACTTCAAGTTGATCTGGGGAAGGAACTGAGAATTTGCATTTCTAATGTGATCCCTGGCAATGCCAATGCTGCTGGTCCATGGGCCACACTTTGAATGGCAAGATCTAGAAAGCCAAGTCATCAGCTCAAAGTTTCTATGATATTGCCTGGTATTTAGTAAGTGCTTAATAAATATGTGTTGGATTGTGGTTAAATTGAACAGTTTAGACAAAGATGTGTATTCTAGGAGCAAGAGAAACGAGAACTAGTTCTTAGAAGAGTAAAGAGCAAGTGCAGATGGTCTGAGATTTAGACAAAGATGTGTATTCTAGGAGCAAGAGAAATGAGAACTAGTTCTTCTATCAAGAGAAATGAGAACTAGAAGAGTAAAGAGCAAGTGCAGATGGTCTGAGGGAGGGGCAAAGAGGAAGGCCAGGGGATGCAGGAGGCAGGGAACTCCTGTGGAACCTTGAGGAAGTGTGGTACTGGCAGTCGTATGGGGACTAAAACCAAATCAAAATAAAAATGAGTGGGTAGAAGGGCTGTGAGATCTCAGGCTCAGTGGCTTCATTGACTGGATATTGACGTTGCTGGGGACGAGGGCAGTGGTGTAAGAAAAGCGGTAAGTGTGACCAGGTTCTGACATAATCAAGAAAATAAGAATATCCTCTGGAGTCAGATGAATAATAGAGATGATCATGGGAACAGAAATATGAATACCATTGAATTCAAAAATGTTGCTGGACGATTTAACAATGGTCTGTATGGATCCCCTCAAAGTATCCAAATCATCCAAGATTTTGAAAATACTGATTCCCAGGCTCTGCCCCTAGACATTTGGAGTTCACAGGCCTAGGAACAGGCCCTGGAATCTGCATTTTTAAGAAGTTGCCCATAAGTATTCTAATGTTGCAGCCAAGGTTGGAGATCCCTGGATAACTCTCTGTAATGCTTTGGGGTGAATGGGGGAAAATAAAGGTCTCTGGGGAAAGAAAGGTACTGAATAGAGGCATTGCAGGATCCTCAAGGAAATTTCCAGAGGCTTTGCACACCAAATTATCATCTAGACAGTTTGATAAATGGCACTACAACACTGTAATATTTCATGATTTCTTTAATTGCGATGGTCATGACCAGGCAATCTCTTTTGAATGATCAAATAGATTTTCTTCTGGCCCAAGCCCCAGTTAATATTTGTTCAGATTTAATCCACTTCACAGATGAATGCATCAGATTTCATGTTCACGTTAAATTAATGTGAATTCTTTATTGTAATCCTGTGAGAAAATTTATCTCTCAACTTTTTTTTTTCTCTTAGATAAGAAGGGGTTTTTATCAAACAATTTCTAAAATCATAATGAAAAGGCAGCATGAGAAAGTGGTGAAGAACATAAGTTTGATTTGTCTGGGTTTGTACCCAGCTCTGTCACTTACTACCGTTGTGGCCCTAAGCCAAGAACTTGAGCCCCGCGTGTCAGTGTTTTCATAAGTAAAATGAAGGTACTAGCACCAACCTGATAAGGCAACTCTTAGAAGTGAATAAACTAATACATTTAAAACTCTTCAAATTGTGCTTTGCATGTATGAATTATCGATGAAAGTTTACGGACATTACAATTATATTGCCTTGTCACTATTGTAGCTACAGCTTATATAAAACTGGTCAATTCACACTGCTATATCTGAGTCTCCATCTCTAGGGAACAGCAGTGCAGCCTTTCATAGGACATCCACACCATCCATTTGGTGTCAAGTAAGAAGGGTTGAGTCCAGTTGCTACTGCTGCCTGAGCAATGGCAGAAGGTTACACCTGGAATAAAGAAAGAGGAGGGATTAGAGGGTAAAATGACCCTCTCGTGATTGACAAGCATTTATTGATCACCTAATGAATGCTAGGAATTGTGCAAAGGGCCAAAGATACGAACACACTGTTGTTGCCCTCTTGAAGCTTGGTTTGATAAGAAAATAGATGCAAGCAAATAAAATAATTGCTTTCATAGTGATCCACTAAAAGTTCAGTGCTAGCACAGAAGAGAATTTCTGATGTCTTTTGGAAGTCAATCACACAACGACACAAACATCGATTTCTAAGATGGGTAACTCCTATCATCCATGAAGCAATTAAACAATGGATGATATAGCTGGAAACCAAGAATTATAATTTACAGTTGATTACAACTCACATTCGTATTATACTCATTTTATTTTAAGCTTTACAGTTCCTCCAAAAGATAAAGGCATTGATAATCTCATTTACAATGAATAAAATGCAGATTTGAAAATGTGGGCCCCTTGATCAAAATCGTAATTTGAATAAGTCATAGAGTGGGGACCAGAATCTGGGTCCACACTGTTAGTCTTTGCACTGAGCCACGCTGCAGTAACTAACTCAATAATCTAAGGAATCCTGTTTAATTAAAAAGAGATAAGAAGAAGAATTTTGTATTAAAACCTAAATAATATGATGGTTTTAAATTATGTCGACATTGCCTGTGTTAGATGTCTGGCAATTCCAACTATTGCTAAACATCAGTGACAGATTTTCTAACTACAGATACTGTTGTTTAGGGGAACAAAGGGAGGGGTGATTTGTTTATGATAATATAAAACAGAACACTGGCATTTTTTTTCTCCAGCTTATTCAAAAACTGACGGATGTTGCTGAAGAATGTCAGAACAATCAGTTAAAGAAGCTTAAAGAAATCTGTGAGAAGTAAGCCTCGATTCTCATTACAATGGACTTGTGTATATAAATGTATTAAACACAACTACACACTTTTGATTTGCCTTTTTTTCCCTTTTACTTCCATTTTGACTTCAGAGAGAAGAAGGAATTAAAGAAGAAAATGGATAAGAAGAGGCAGGAGAAGATAACAGAAGCTAAATCCAAAGACAAAAGCCAGATGGAAGAGTAAGGAAAAAGAACTCCTTCTCCTCCACCTTTACCTGAGGATTAATTTTATTCTGCATCTTTCTTAACCATAAAGCCCATTTGTGAAATTTCTCCTAAATTAACCTTTCAAAAGATCCCTTTTGTAAGGTTTTCAATGTGGGACTCAAAAAAGGACCTTTTATATAAAGACAGAGTAAAGAATGTCCCTTAGGACAAAGCAAAATACTCACTTCTAATGTCAGGCAGCCTTCTTAGCATTTAGTGAAAACAGTTTGCTTTTGGGTAGAACCTGACCTTTGTCCAGAGCTGGTGTATTGTACCTTCCTTGCAGCAGTAATAAGAATGTTGAGAGTTCTGTAAACTTTCATCTGGAATTCTGAGATTCTTATATTTGTTGATGCCTGTTGATGTCATTTGCTTTTAGGGAAAAGACGGAGATGATCCGGTCATACATCCAGGAGGTGGTGCAGTACATCAAGAGGGTACGTGGTTGTTAAAGAACAAAAATTAAGAGTAAATTTAAAGATCAGTTGGCTTTATTCAGCAATTCATGAACTAGGCAGCATCCTATCTAGTAAATAGAAAGTTGCTCTGAAGAGTTGTACAAAGTGGAAGGTTTATAGGCAGACAGATGGGACACAGAAGTTATAGAGGTGATTATTACAGGCAAGGTTACCTTCCCTTAGGAGAAGGCAGTGGGTTTTATCAGGTGGATTACCTGCTAGTGTTGAAGGTGGAAATTCCAGACTGATTGGTTTAAAACTCCATTCTTGGGAGAGGCTGAAATTGCAATTAGGTTTGGTGGGGCTTAACAAAAGTGACTCCATTTGGGACTTGTTTCTTTTTTTTTTAATTGATTTTTATTTATTATGGTGACATTGGTTAATGAAATCCAATAAGTTTCAAGTGTACAATTCAACAGTAAGTCATATATATTGCATTGCGTGTTCTCCCCCCATAGTTAGATTTCTTTCTATCACCACATCTTTGACTCTTTTCATCCCATCTACCTGCCCTCTCCCCACTGCCCTCTGGTAAACTCTAGTCTACTGTTCATGTCCATGAGTCTCTATTTGTTAGCCCTGTTTGTTGCTTTTAGATTTATATCTCACATATAAGTGATATCATGTGGTTTTCAACTTTTTCTGTCTGGCTTATTTTGCTTAGCAGGATTATCTCAAGATCCATCCATGTTGTTGCAAATGGCAGTATTTTATCTCTTCTTATCTGTTATTTCTTTTTAATACGGTTACACCCTCTCCCCTTTACAAAGCCTTTGGGAACCTTTGACAAGCAAGGTATGCCTCTGGAGGGAAATGCCATTCCTCCTTGTACCTGTTTATTACCAGCACTGAGAAGAGCTGCTTCGCAGAGCAGGCACTCCATAATCAATGTTCCCGCAAGTTTAATTGCAAACCTGTATATAAAAAGGTTCACTTAGAGATAGACATCACGAGGGAGTGCCCTTCTAGTTGCTACGTGGGATGCTGCCCAGTTCATGAATCACTAAATAAAGCCAATTAGATCTTCAAATTTAAAAAAAAAAGAAAGAAAGAAAGAAAAGGAAAAAAAAAGAAAGGAAAAAAACAAGAGGGACGTCAGGAATCATTTCCAAAGTCAGAAGCCCAGAAACATGATGTCAATGGGAGATTCCCCAAAAGAATTGTTAGTTGTCATCAATGGTAGAGTAAGATGACAATCTCCAAAGGCCATTTTATTTTTTATTTTAAAAAATTTAATTGTTATATGGAAATTTTCAAATATTAACAAAAAAGTATAAATAGTATAAACCATTTGATCACCCCACCCTCACTCCTGTGTACTCATCAGCTAGCTCCAACCCTTACCAACAGTCTTCTACACCTGTAAGGGCAGTTTTTGACCAGAGTATGAAATAATTAAATGTATGCCATAGATCTGAACAGCTTTCAATTTTTTCTGAAAATATTCACTTGAACATTTGGATGCAGATAACTTTCTTTGTAACTTTCTTATAGTTAGAAGAGGCACAAAGTAAAAGGCAAGAAAAACTTGTAGAGAAACACAAGGAGATACGTCAGCAGATCCTGGACGAAAAGCCCAAGGTAAACTAAACTGGATGATAATACACAATAATTTCATTTTCTTTTCATTCATTTGAATAACTCCTCTCTATTTCATGTACCTTGCACACAATCACAGATCAGTTCTCACGTGTGAAACTCATGTATCTTTCTCAATGATGGTGAAAAACCTTTATTAGCAATACTCAGTAAGCTTTTGTCACAAACTGGTGAGGTTTAAAAACTGCATATACACAGAACCCAGCTCCGGAGATTTGGTTTTAATTGGTCTGGGGTGTAGTTCAGGCATAAGTATTTTTAAAGCATCCCGGCCCCTCTCCCTTGACAAGATAGGGAGAATTAGAGAAATTAGCTAAGCCTCTTCAGCTTTAAATATCTGATGTAATATTGTAATGGCAGTCTTCATCCAGCAGAGGATGTCCTGTATCAATATGATTCTGGTTTTTATCGAACAAAATATTCTCATAAATCAGGGGAAAAAATCTTTTTTTCTCCTATAATAATAGTTTATTGGGGCTCCACTTTAAAATTACTTGTGCTTATTTTTTGGACAAAATCAGTGTTTCATGAATAGTAACTTTAAATGAACTGAATATCTATAAATCAAACACTTTTAAGTCAGCAAATAGCATCTCGGTTTTAGAACATTCCATCCATTTTGATTTATCAAGGAATATTTTTTTGTTTGTGAAAAATGTGCTCTTTACTTGCCTGTCCTTTAATCTGCACTTTAAAATCTACTTTAAAAGGTACTGTTATTCCATAAAAGTACTTTTTAAACCCACAAAGCTCAAAAGTGTTAGTTTTGTTTTATTATAGTCCATTTATTGATTAACTTCTTATAAACTTCTTATAGGCTGATGCTAAACATATTTTTGTGGTTATTTCTGCTCTTCTTTCATGTTTATTAGCTAGGACATTTATTTAATATTTTTGACTCCTATAGTTTTAGGCTTGGCAATATAGATTCTTAAGCAGTAATGAAAATCTAAGAGTTATTACTTAGATATGCTAACTTTTATGTTTTTCAAATACATGTACAATTTAAATATTCTTAGTCACCCTCTCAGGTTTATTATGAATTATTAAAGTGTAGTAAATTTTAACATATTTTTAGAATTTGCTGTACTTTCCATTTGGATTGATTGTTTAAAAATGCTCAAATGTTTGAAGCAGAAGATCCAGGTTTGACTGAAATTTAAGAAACACCTTAATAATCAGTCCAAGGCGATATATTGAAATACTTACAATTTCAATTCATGCTGTCTGAATTCAAATATATCATTACTTTGAACACTGACATTGTATACTTAGCTTATACATTAGCAAGATTTTGTATTTCTAAAAAAACATCTCTTGGGAAATATTTTATCTTGCTTTGTTTTTGTTTTTGGTCCAAAAATACCAGCAACTTTACTCATTGATAAAATGCAATCACGAATGTGTTTAAATTACGTAACTGTCAGCATAAATAACCCTATAAAGATTTTATGTTAGTGCTCCAGGTCATCATCATGATTAAAATCAACTTTTGTGGGTATTGAAACACCTTTTAAACTGCTTCATTGGATATAACCAGACCCTAATAACTGTTGGACAATTTATCAGTCAGGACGCATTCAGCAGCAACTATACAGAAAGCCCTAATAACTGTTGGACAATTAATAACTAATAACTGTTGGACAATTTATCAGTCAGGATGCATTCAGCAGCAACTATACAGAAAGCCCAATTAAAAGTGGTTTAAACAATAATAAAATTTAGCAAGTCACGTTACTGGAAGTTCAGAGATATTGCAGCTTAAGGAATGGTTAATTTGGTGACTCAACAACCTCATCAATAATCCAGTATTTTTAGAATGCCATCTCAATTTGTTACCTTTCATCCCCAGGTGGTAAACCAATAGCTGCAAGATGGCTTCCATAGCTCCATGAATCACAATCCTACATAAAACTATTCAAAGGCAAAAAAAGGAATGTCTTTACCTTGTAACCCCTTATAGGATTGAGGAACTCCTTCCTAAATATCCCCAGTAGGCTTTCTCTCATTGGGTAGAATTCTGTCATATGCCTATTCCTAAAGTAATGTACATGAGAATGTAATTTTCATGATTGACTTAGAGTAATTAAGACTCACTCAAAAAGGTAAAGGGAGTCCAGCTTCTTTTCAATTCATCATGGTCACGAGGTACCTGAACTAAACTTTTTTTTTTTTTAATCAAAGAAACAGAGATAGCAACTGGGTAGGTAATAAATAATGTGTGCTACTACCATATTTATAGCAATTTTTCGTATTTTTTGGCTCCTTGGAAAGAGATCTGAAGTTTTTCTATAAATTTTTAGTAGTTCCATTGCCTTCATTTTTTTTTTTACTGTAAATAGCAACCACTATGATTTCTCTTTTGCTTTTTATCCATGAGATTGTTCTTCTGACCATCTGATCGTGTCTGGATTTGAAGGTTGCCCTTGAAGATTGTTGGTTCCATGTCAAACTAAAGCATTTATTGAGAGGTGTTCTTCAGGGCTTAAAATATTGTACTTTGGAACCATAACTTTAATAATAAAATAAGATATTATGACTATTAATATTGTAGGAGACAATGACTAATAAAGAGAGATAACCATGATAAGGAGGAACAATAATAGATAGTGGAGGAAAACAGTAAGATCAAGTGTAGGTCATGTAAGGAAAGATCAAAGCACAGGATAGCAAATGTAGGCAAATGCAGGCAAATGAAAGACCAGCATAGCAGTCATCCACAGTCCTGTAATTGTTGAATATGGACCAGAAATAGATTAGCACTGGCTTTGAAATAATCCCTCTTCATATTCAGTATTGGAATGCCCTTTGAACCCTGACATAGACATAAGGGAAATCAACAAAAGCGGAAACATAATAGAAAGAAGAGCAACTCAAGGAAATGAAACCGACGAACAGTATCTATAAAAGAGGTTAACTGAGTCAGTCTATTCATTCAGAAAAATATGAAAGCAGAGTGATTTTACGACATCTAGAAATTTATGAACTCTTTCATCACTAAATGTTGAGCAAGGAAATTGAGTTGACACTATAGTAGGTAATGTTAAAGACAGTTGCAACCTTCTCATGAAGAGGAAAGTATGCTGAATTTTGCCAGGGGTTACCTAGGGGAATAGAGTTCCTTCTTCAAGTATTTTACAGGTGAGGTAAGCAGTTTTCTAACTAGAAACCAATAATGGCTCTTTCGCTTACAGCAAAAATATACACTACATGGCATCCTATTATTTCCAATTTGTCAGTTTCTTTCATCATATTGTCAAATATAATCATTTACTTCCTCTTCATTCTTATCACTTATTCTAACCAATATAATAATTGTTCCTAACCTTCTCCTAAACAGGGAAGAAGCTCTTTTTATATTCCTATTTTCTCCTACTATTTTGAGTTGTTCTGAACCCCAGTCACACTTTATAATTTTCCAAGCCTTTGGTAACCAAACCACTCCTTTAAAAGTGAAAAAACAAGTATAAAAAAATTTTAACAAGCGAAATTTTAAAAGCCAATTACTGAAAAACAACAGTTCTATTGTGGCAAGGCGTTTTGGCTAGATTTAGAGCAAGATGTATATGAAGATTAATTTAAAGTGTAATTTTTAAACCTTTTATTCAACCACGCGCTTATGATTTGGAAGGATCAATGCAAGTTTCCAACATTTTTACCACCCTGCAACCGAACAGTTGTAGGACAATGTGCCTAAATCAAAACCAGGTTAAAAATCCATTTTATTTCCATGTTAACCAAGAACTTCTGTCCTGCTGGTACATATTCGGTAGGGCACCAAATTTGGCCAGCCACAATGTGAAAGTTTACTTTAGAATGTCCCGCTTTGTGACATGCACCAATGGACTTTTTCACATGTAAAGTCCATTTTTCCCCCCATTAAAAAAGAGATTCAATGAGTCTATACCTTTTTTATGTAATTTTTAAGGGTGTGGGGGAAAATGGAAGTAGATTATCCTTAGAGGCAACTCATACAATAGGTAAATATTTTGGCCCTCAATTTGACATAAAATTACATTGTGCATTCCTATCCATAAGTCCCACTAAAATTTATTAAGTTACAAATTCTCTTAAAAGAGAATACTCAGCTCCTTTTCTGTAGAGTTCTATATTCTGGAGAAATATTCAGCGGCATATTCCTTAGCAGTGAAATATTGGATTCAGTCCCTGAGTTTATGCTGTTTTCAGCTTTGTTCAAAGTGTGTCTTTCTATGAAATCTACAGCTGCAGAATTCTTAAGATGGATGCAGTCTTTCAATTTAGTGTCATAATTGGTTCCCTTGGGATTTCCATACCTGGGTTTGCCAAAGGATTTGTACAAAAGGTATGAGAAACAATTCAAGAACCCAACTGCCAGTGGAGAGAAACTACACCTTTTATAGTGATGCTAGACTCTGAATTGATTCATTATAAAGAGCACATTCTGCCTTTTTCCTGAACATTTCAAAGGGATTTATTTTAACATGTTCAAACATCATTAATTAGGAGTTGCCCTGAATCTGCTGTGAATACTCCAATGCATATTGATCACTTTGCAACTACAGGCTCTCACTACAAGAAGAATCATCTTTTGAGGGGACTTTTTAATAAACCGTCTCAGTAACCTCATAAAACAGTCGATAAATGTGTAATGTACTTTTTCTCTGACACTTAATTTGTCTTTGATGCTTCTTAGAATGGAGGTTTTCTGTTTTAATTTAGCTCATCAGCAAGAGAGAATTCCAGGAAGCTTTAGGGCATTTTAATTTGTAGCCAAAGAACATTTCATCATGTGGGCTTTTTTTTTTTTTTTTTTCTCAACCAGACAGATATAGCCTGATTTTCCTCATTTCCCCTCTGACATCTTTGTAACAGGCTGAGTGACTCATTTCTCTGGGTGAAGTTAGTCTTGTCAGACAGACCTACCACTGGGCCCTGAGACAGAACCTTAAATGCTGCTATTTTAGTCCTGCCTTTCCAGAGTTCCAGGAGAAAGAGACTAACTTGGGCATTTAAAGTAAAAGCTGCTTTCTTGCATGATTCTTTTGCCACCTCTAATTCTTTGCTACTTTATGGGAAAATGTGGATTCTCCCAGCCAGCACCCATTAGAACTTCTCATAGAAGCCAGACCACAGAGTGTAAACTGGTTGCTTGTTGACTACATTTTGCTCATTGTCAAGTCCCGGTCGACCCATCTAGTGGTTTGTTTTTTTCTCTGTGTAAGAAATTTCCTTTTCATTTTTTCAAAAAAAAAAAAAAAAGCCTTTTTAAAAAATATATAATTTCTTATTATTTTCTTGAAGGCAAAACTTAGATATGTTTACTCTCCTTCTAGGCAATACTAGAACCTATTGTTGAAATTTATTTTCATTCTGTAGACTTCTAAACCCATAAGACATTATTATTCTGTGTTATATGGTCAGTATTCATTTAGATTTATACATATTCACAAGCTTATTTGCTGCACATTCTTTCTTGTGTCTTAGACTGTTCATTTGGGGTCATTATCTTCTTCATTCTTTAGAAGTTCTTTTTATACAGTCCTGGTGGTAAACTCTTTAGGGTTTTTGTTTTCATTTTTGACTGAAAATGTCTTTATTTTACCTTCATTTTGTAATACTTTTACAAGGTATAGAATTTTAGGTTGGCAGTTCTTTTTTATTATTGAAGATATTTCACTGTCCTCTGACTTCTTGTTGAAAAGTTAACTGTTAACCTAGGGTAATCCTTTTTATGACAACTTGTATTTTTCCGCCTTTGCATGCAGTTAGGAGTTTTTTCTTATACTTTATATTGTTTTTCTACAATGTGTTTAAATATGTGTTTGAGGGGACTACATGGATAACTTTCATCGGTTCTGAAAAAACAGCTATCGTGTCAGCAAAATCGCTTCTATCACATTTTCCAATAATTTCCTTTCACCACATTATGTACATATAAAATGATCTTCTTACCCCCCATCTTCTCTGTCTCTTAATTCTTTTCTGTGTTTTCTATCTTTTTGTCTCTCTGTGCTACTTTTTGGATAATTTTTTTCTGGTCCTTTTTCTAATATGCTAATTTTTGGTTTACATTGCTATTGAACTTATGTACTGAATTTTTAATTTTGGCTTTTGCATTTTATTTCCAGAAGTTCTTTTTAATTTTCAAATCTATAATTTGTATGCCTAGGTTATTATAGAAGAGCTTTCCTATGAGATTCCTCATTCTGGGCAAGCCACAGGCTTTGAGTTTTGGCCTAATCCTATGAGGTTGTCAAAAAATGAATTCAAAATTTCCAGCATTAGCGAAAGCCACTCAGGACAAAAGTGGCTTTCCTGCTTATTACCTGTGTGGGTTCTATGTCCCTGCAGTCTGGACAGAGGGCAGGATGGTTCAAATAATCTAACCAGCCATTACCAGAAATAGAAAATTCTTATATAATGTTTCTAAAATGTTTGAATTAGTTAACATCTATATCAGTTGGGTTCAACTAGAGAAGCAGAACCAGTGAGAGAGTGAGAATGAAAGAGAGAGAGAAAGAGAGAGAGAGAGAGAGAGAGAGAGAGAGAGAGAGAGCGCGCTCGCATCTGTGTATCAGGGAATTGGCTCATTCATTTGTAGGGCCTGGATATGCAATCTCCACAAGGCTGTCCCCCCATCCAATGCTGATCCTGGCAGGTGGGCAGTCTAGAAGGGATGATCATGACAGGTTTGAATAAATTGCAGAAGCTGAGCTTCTTTGTAACAGAGCTGAATATACACATATACACACACGCTCTCTTGGCCTATGAATCAGAACAACTAAATATTTATGGAGAAGGGAAAATGATTACAGGCCCAGTTGCTGCTTCATGCCATCAAGAGAAGTCAGCAGATCAACAATAATGAGGTTTGTTACACAATAGCTGTCTCCTGCCTCATCAACCCTCCAGTTCTTGAAAGAGTCTGCCTTGTAACCCACCGTAACTAGAAAGATACAGAAAGAGAATTCTGGGAAATGTAGTTCAGTCTAGCCAAGCTGGCACATTCCAAACCATCATACTATTATTGAAAAATTGGAAGTGTTCTTATTTAAAGAAACATTTGATTTATCTTTAAAATTAGATTATATGATTACAGTGAGTCAACATGGAAACAAATCTTTAAAACTGAGAAGTGGCTTCCCCTTAGGCCTACATGGTATTCCCCAGAATGGTTTATGGATTTCTATTATTTACTGGCCTCTGTAAGACAAATGAGTTTGAGATTTAAACAAAATTGGAACTGAGATTTCCAGGGATGCTATTGATTCTTCCCCTTTTTTAATACCTATTAACTTCCCTCCCCCTCTTTTGTCCATACTTTGTTTCCTAAAGATGAGAAAATGTAAGAGTATGGTGATAGGTGTATTGGGTGGTGGGAGTGGGGATCCAAAGAGAATACTCACCATCTGCTAGAGTACCATGTGTATGTGTTGGTGGAGTTCGATCTTCCCAGCAAGAGCTGAGGTTAACATCAGGAAAAGAATGAGATGGACTTTAATCCCATTGACTTTCATCTGCCCACCCATCATAAACAAAAATGTCCACACAACCATGGCTGACTCACAATATGTTTTGGGTTTACTTATATTTCTGTTCTGTGTGCCTGTCATTGTGCATCATTTATATAATTTTGCCAATACTAAATAAATATTTTATTCCTAATATATTTCTAGTTTGTTTTTAAAGTCCTGCTTTGACTGGGATAATGAAATAGTCAAACACACATACCATAAACATTTTTTAAAGCAGAAAATGTAAAATTTAATCTATCTCAGAGAACCACTTCCTGATTTTACTATGGCCTTCAACATTTTAAGGGGAATGATGACCAAACTCAAATACTTACCTGTAGAACACCCAAAAAGGATTTTTTTATATGCTTTGAAATATTTGATGAAGCAGCATGTGGACACTAGACAAAAGGCTATTGCAAAAGGCAAATGCAGAACCACTGGGCTGAAAAATAATGCTGAAGAAATTTTCAGTTCAAAATAGGAAAAAGCTGTTTCTAAGAGCAAGAGTCACATTCTCTATTTTCTATGTATTATGTCTAAGGCCAAATTAACATAACAGGTCTACTTGGAGTCTTGCTTAGACATTTTCTGTCAACAAAAATCAATTAACACAACAAGTCTTCTGTGTTTATTATAACCATTTGCTGAGAATAGTCTTCAATTTTAACAAAGCAGTCTTTGCAGCTGAAATAAAGGCTCAAATAATATTTTCATATTTCAAAGAGTCTTATCAATAGAAGTGGTTTTAACTTTTGCTAATGAATGATCTATGATAGAAAAATTCATGATGTTTCTGTTAGTTTGGATGGATTCTTCACTACATACCCTCTATGACCATCACACACAAACGACTTTACACAATTGGAGTAAAGCTTAGTGTGTTTAATCATTTTGGCATTAAAATGGATTTTTCCTATCTAATTATGCTAGTATATGGAAATTTGCTTGTAAAAGGGTAGCCAACATCATGGACATATTTCGGTGACATTTAAGTAATAGGAAATATATTGTGTTCTAGCTTTGGTTTTTCTATCTTTCCTTTTTCTTCGAATCTTACATATTATATATATTTTTAAAAAGTAGTTCTTAGGTTTGGGAAAATACATAGTGAGCTGTGCAATTCTTAAATTTATTACTGGCTCTTTGTTTTAGGTGGAACCAAAAAAACCCTAGGACTTGCAAAATATTATAAAGCTGTATTTATAATTGTTAAGGTGCCAATTGCAGCACAACTACCCTAGCCAAAGCCACCACCATCTCTTACCTGGATTTCTAAATCACCTCCTAACTGGTCTTCCCATTTTCATGTGTACCGACACACAATCTATTTCAACACAGCAGCCAGAGTCATCCTTTTAGAACATAAACGAGGACTGATCAGGACCCTTTCATGACTCTCATCTCTCTCAGAATAAAAGTTTTCAAGGTCCAACATGATCGGACCCCACTTTGGTGCATACCCTCTTTGTTTCCTCATCGACCTACCCTCTGCTCTGGCCATCCTGGGCTCCTTGCAGGGCCCGCACAAGCCAGGACCCTCCCATCTTAGGCTATTGCAAGGACTGTTTCTTCTGTCCAGAATGCTTATCTCCCAAGGGTCTGCTTGGGCAACTCCCTCCCGTCTTTCAAGTCTTTGCTCAAATCTGTCTTCTCAAAGAGACTTTCCATGACCACGTTATTTAAATTTGCGAACCCCCTGCACCACTCTCCCATCCTTGGCATCTCTTCTCCCTTTTACTCTGCTCTACTTTCTGTTTTTTGTAGTATTTATTAACTTATCTTGTTAGGTCATTTACTTCTTTCTTAAGTGTGTCATTCAATGTTGGTCCCTCCCATTAGAATGTACACTCCATGAAGGCATGGGCTTTGACTCTGGCTCAGTGATGCTTGTGAGTTCTAGGTGCCCAAGAACAATGCCTGACACATAGTAGGTGCTCAATACATAGTTCTTGAATGAGTCACTTATGTAGAGGGCTAACAAAATTAACTCTATGGATTAAAAAAATAGTTCTCTCTCTTTGAGAGGGAAAAGTACAAGCCATTAAGTCCAGACTCATTGGACTGCATTATTCAACGCTGTCACTAATTCAATACAATCTTTTCTCAGGTTTCTTGACAGTAGTAAGATTTTGTGGAGAATTTCTCAGAAGAAATATAGTTGCAAACATGTTTAACAACTGTTCCTACATGGGATAGGGAAGAACCAAGAATTCAATTGCTAATTCCATTGCATTTGTGGTAGGAAGTATTGGAATAGATAAAGGAGTTGGAGGTTTTAAATCTCCATTCTAGAAGGCACTTGAAGAAAGCCCCCAGGCAAATAATTTGAAACAACAAATGACTTAGAAATCAATTTCATTGCCACAAAAATGACAGCCTCCCTTTTTTTCCACACAGGGGGACGGTTCCTCCTCATTCTTGTCGGAAACTTGCCATGAGGATCCCTCTGTTTCCCCCAACTTTACTCCCCCCAACCCTCAAGCTCTCAAGTGGTGACCACCGTCCTTCCGGCCAGGTAGGACTGGATGGGAGGGGTCGCTTCTGAGAGAAGGGTGGCATGTGGCCATCCAGTTTACAGGCATCATGGATTTGCTCCTTTTTTCTTCACTCTTTCTCTACATCCCCATCTTTTTCCTGCTCTAGTTCCCAGCCACATCCACAATATACTCCTCATCTTTCCTTCCTCTGGTACTTATTTCTTCATCATTGTTCTCTTTCTTCGTGACACAAATCCCATTCTTCCACATTGTCTTCTTCCTTTTTCTTCTTTTTATTTCTCTATTTGAAAAATTGGCTTCCTTTTTTACCTTGATCTTTCTTACACTCACACTATTCCTTCTTTTGAAACATTTTTAAATTACTACTTCTCACAGCGCTGATGTCCACAATCTTATTATCTTAAAATCCAATGGGATTAAATTAACTTTCAGAGAGTCTTCTTGACCCACTCCACTCAGTTTACCATACTCCTCCTTTTAAAAATCTAACAAAAGTCATTTTATTCCCATATGATATTTTGAGTTAAGGGCTTATCTCAAGATTCCCTGATTCTCTGCAGTCAAGAGGTCTTAAAAATACCTCACTAATAGGGATGCTAGGGCCAACGGCTGCTGATTGGAGCAAAATGAAACTTGAAAAGTAGAGATAACTTTAACTTGCTAGATGAGGCGCATCATGAAATCTATTGTTTTCCTTTTGCTAATAAGAAAATTAACCTGTGCCATTCCAATGGGTATGCATTTCAGGGAGAAAAGAGGCATTATAGTGATTATAAAGAAAGCAAACTTCTATTCTGATGTATTGAGCATAGAGTTCTACAGTGAGGCTTACAATGTTTTTTGTCTTCAAACACATTGATCTGTGAAGAAGTGCAGTTTAGAAACATGTTGAAGAATTAATGAAAACAACTTTACTGAGAAAGAGCTGTAAGTTTTTCCTCTTCATCTACATCAGTTACCACACACAATAATGTTCAAGGTCAATGCCTTTTAAACTTTAATGAGTATATCAATTACCTGAAGAGCCTATGAAAATGCAGATTCTGATTCAGGAGGTCTGCATGGAACCTGAGATCTGCATTTCTTTCTCTCTTTCTTTCTTTTCAGTTTTGCTGCCACATTTTCATGGACCACATTTAACAAGCAGGGATCTAGTACATTCCTACCTCCTAGCTTAAAGAATAGTGTTTAGCTGCTTTCATGGTGTTTTGTTATATGTTAATTTTTGGCTTAATCCCGAGCCTTTGATATCATCATTTTTATTTTCTACTTCTGACTGCAATGCTAGGAAGAGAGAGGTAGAAAATGTCATTTGAGAGCAAAGCCACAACTTAGCTATGAATTCTGTTCATGTCCTCCCAAAGTGACGATCTTGTTTCTGTAGTAACCTTGTGATAAAGCTCAACTGGGAAGTTGGGGCAGAGGAAGGGTGAGTAATATTGATTTCTCCAGAAAGGCATCAGGGAGACCTTGAAAATGTCTTCTTCATTTGGCTATAAATGTTTAGGCTATCTCTTAAATCACCAATTATAAGCATCACTGGATTGTTTTGTTCGTATACTCGTTACTGCCCTGGTACTTTTGAGAGTTTCTGTGAAAAGTTTACTGTCATAGGTAGAATATTAAATTCTCTCAGAGGAAATAAATGACATTGGAGCTCAGAAAACATGACTTGGGTTTTGTTTTTCAAAACAAATGCAATAGGGATGTAAATGTTACATTTTTGTCCTGTGATTTATTGGGCTTGTGATGGCTGGTTTACAACTTATATTCCTTTTGGAATATAAACTGAGCTTCCTGCTAAGCAAAAATTTTTATTTTCAAAAGAGATAGATATTCTCACAATACCTGTACATTAAAAAAAATCTTTAATCACATAGTTACTTGGGTACTCTTAGCTTCCCACATATAAAAGGCAACATAAAAATAAACCTATTTTACGCGTTCCAAGGAAAAATAGGCCTCATTGCAAAAACAGAAAAAAATAACAGTATTTTGTATTTAAAAAAGAATAAAAATTCTTTTTGCATAGCAATACATAAAAAGTACATTTTGTACCAAGTTTAATATTTCTCAAATGTTTCTTCCTCACCTTCAACATCTCAATTGATAGACTGCAGTTAAAAACAAAATTAATGAATAAAAGGCCATCACGCATTTGCCAGAAAAGAATGATTTTTATACTATAGGACTGATTCCAAGAATACTCATCATGTAAATGTTTGAAATTTCACACTTTTAACTTTGTGAACGCAAACCTCATTGATGATAAATATATTCCTTGTTATCAGTTAGAGATTGATAAGTGAAGTTAACCTTGTTAACTTCTATTTTTTAATAAATACAAGTCATTTAGAGCAAAACTTAAAACAAACAAAAAAGGATATTTGCACATTTGTGTATGTATGAACCTTTATTTATAGAAAATGACAATTTCTAAAAATACTGATGGTATAGTATTGGAAAATTACAAATTTATGCCAAATATTTATTAAGTGTCTGCTTTATTCTAGGCTATGCCAATTTCAATAGGAAGCTCAAAATAGCAACAAACATAGTTTCTACACACATTAAAATAATAAAGAGCAATTCAAGGCCATAGAAGGAAATCAAAGTTTTTTTTTTCCACTGACAAATAGTAAAAGCAATAACAACTATCATTTATTGAGCTCTTACTATATGTTGCCAAGCACCTTCAAAGCACGTTATATGTATTATCTTCTTATTCTCACCATGTGCACTTGAGGGAATTAAGGTTCAAAAAAGATAATGAACTTTACTAAGGTCAGACAAGAAGTACTAAACCTTAAGGATCCCGTGTATTGTGTCCTTCAGCTTTCTCAGTAAATATCTGAAGCCATGATTTAATAATGTTGGTGTCAGGGATGTGATATTACTATCTCACATTTCAGGGATAGGCAAGCACTAAGGATATTCTGTCTGTGCCTCAGTATACTCATCTGTAAAATGGAGAGACTACTGGCCTCTCTGTTGAAGGGTGCAGATCTCTGAGTGTTTAGAAGGGATAAACACTCGTCCCACATACCAAACACTGTTTCATTTGGTAGTAGTGCACCCCAGCCTCCACGAGATCACAACCAAATCTTGCCAGAGATTTAGACCCCAAACTGGTCACAACAGCAAGAGAAATTAAACATCATAAGCAGGATATTCAAGTTTTTCAAAAATCACTTGTTTTTACCAAATATCTTGGAGAAGAACATCTCCCAGGACTATATGCTAGAAGGTTTCCAGCCCTGTGAAAATAGGACTCACCTCCAGGAAGCCAACACTGGCAGTTGTTTTCTGTGTTTATCACATCCAGTGGGAAAGCAATGCCAAGAAGAGGAGTAGACTCTGAGATATACTGCAGTCTGCACGAGTGGGTTCAAAGGATTTTGACACAACCCTCTCTATCCGTGGTTGCTCTAAAGCATCAGGATTGAGGACAGACATGCTCGCCTCCTCTCAACTTTGACTTTCCTCCTCCTTCCCTTCTTCTCTACTCACATGCCATCCAGCTTATGTTGTTGGTGCCAAGTTCAAACCAAAGACTAAATGGGTTTCCTTCCCTTGAGGTCTTCCCTCCAACTCCTCTCTCTACTCTCTCTTCTTAAATCCTTCTCTTTTGCCAGCCCTAGAACAGTATCCTTGTTAACTAAAGCCCACCTCTCCCACTTGAAAAGTTGTGGACTGAATTAGATGAGAAAGGAGTTAGCGTACACATTGGGTTTTGCACCACGGTCTATTTTTATTTGATAAGCAATCATTTTCATGGTTTTTATTTATTCGTTTAAATAATATTTACCTAGTATTTACCCCTGAGGTTACTAGGTAATCTAAAAGAACATATTGAGTGAAAAACATCTCCTTTTACATTGTATTAAATCTCAGTCATAGCACAGGATAGGGTTTCTCCAGAGCATATGACAGATGACCCTATTCTCCTTTTGCTATAGAATTAGAGTGAAGGGAACTACTTTGGGCTAAATTATGAAAGATTTAAACAAGAAACAAAGAAAGGTTTCTGAAAGTAAAAATATGCAAACATAATTGGCCCTCTGTATCTGTGCATTCGGCCTCCACAGATTCAACCAAGTGAAGATAAAAATATTTTTAAAAAGTCAACAGTGTTGCTGACATGTCCTATATACTTAGGCCTATCATGGTTGTGTCTGTATTGAAGATGTACAACTTTTTTTCTTGTCATTATTCGCTAAACCATATAGTATAGCAACTATTTATATAGCATTTCCATTGTAGTAGGTATAATAGGTAATCTAGAGATGATTTAAAGTATGTGGCAGGATGTGCATAGCTTATATGCAAATACTACACCATTTTATATAAGGGATTTGAGCATCCCCACACAGATTTTGGTATCTTGGGGGGAAAGGGTTCTGGAACCAATCCCCAGGGAATACTGAGGGATGACTATAGATTCCCGAAGGGTATTGTATGTCTCTTTGAATATCTTTAGATGTGGCGACAAAGAGGCTGTCTGCAAGCAGAGCTGGATGACCTTTTTATGATCTCCTTTGAGTCCATGAAGAAAAAGATTAATTAAACTCAGAAGTTTGCCACAAAAATAATAGGTATGAGATCCAGAGAATTCAAGGTGTTGAAGGACTCATTAAATAGGGTCGCATAAATATCATGCTGAAAGATTTAATGAGTCCATAGGGTCACTTATAGAACAATAGAGCAGAGATGACCTAGAAAAATAAATTAGAATCGATATTGTGCTTCTGAATTAACAACTATAGATTGCTATATTAACACCTGAGAGATGAAGTCTATAATTATATCTTAATGATGGATGTTGGTGTTCTCATCCCAGGGAAAATGAAAATTGCTCACTTTTAGTTTTTTACTTGCCAATAATAAGAATAAATTTATATGTATGTTTATTTCTGTAGTTTTAAGGAACCATGAATGCTTTAAGTAGCTACAAATAAGTAGTGTTAATTTTTTTCTTTTATTAATTCAACTAATACTTATTAAATTCCTACTGTATAGCAGGCACTAGGCTAGGTGCTTAGAAAACATAACTGCCTCAAAAGATGCACTTTCTCCCCTCCACCTTGAATTGCTTATAGTCTAGTGCAACTCTGTCTAATAAAACTTTCTACAGTGATGGAAAGGTTTCATGTCTGAGAGTCCAGTGCAGCAGCCACCTATACAAGTGGTTATTTAGTATTTGAAATGTGGCTAATGCAACTGAGGAATTAAACTTTTTATTTTATTTTATTTAAACTTAAGTGTAAACAGCCAGATGTAGCTAGTGGCTAACATATAGGCAGCATAGGTAGACAGCATGCTGAATCTTAATTTCTCATGTGTATTCTACTTTTCTACAAAGGATTCGTGTTGGAAAAAAATACTATGATCATCATTGTAATAGAGAGCTGTTTACAGGGGAGGAAGAGCCAACACAAACTTGGAGAAACCAAGGAGAGCTTCCCAGAGGTGGTAATCCTTGACCTATATGATTAAGCAGAAGTTTATCAAGCAGAGGAGCAGACAGGAAGGAATTTCTCATGATGCTGTGATAAAGCATGAGGTCTAAGTATCATGTTACTACTGTGGAATTGCATGTAATTACATTAGTTACATGTTGTATTAGTCTGCCTGGGCTGCTGTAACAAAATATCTCAGACAGGGTAGCCTAAATAACAAAAAATTATTTTCTCACAATTCTGCAGGCTGAAGTCCAAGATCAAGGTGCCAGGAGTATCGGTTTCTGTGAGGCCTCTCTCCTTGGCTTGCAGAGGGTACTTTCTTGCTGAGTTCTCACATAGTCTTTGACCTGTATTCCTCCCCAGAGAGAGCGAGCTCTGGTGTATATTCCTCTCCTTATAAGGACACCAGTTCAGTCAGATATGGGCCCCACCTGTATGACCTCATTTAACATTAATTACCTCCTTAAAGGCTCCATCTCTAAATGCAGTCACATATGTTGGGGCTTCAACATATGAATCTTGAGGGGACACAGTTCAGTTCATAAAATGTTATTCGATAAGCAAGTATCTTCTTCTTTTTTCTTTTTTTTTTTTCTGAGAGAAGGAGGTATCTATCTCACACTTAGTTTGCAAAAATTTACAGAAAACTATCATCTATTGATCTAGCATCTGATGATTTTAATCACTGCTTTTTAATTTACCTGTTGATAGATAACATAGAGGTCTAGAAATTAACAAATTTAAAAAACACTAAAGCAAAGTATTCACATCTCAAAACTCAACTGTAATTAAATATTGCTTAAGCATATTTTAATATTAATTTTTCTTTATTCTTTGAGCACAAACCAATGGGGAGCTGGAGCTGGTCATACTAGCTCGTAGGAACTTATTTTTTAATTTTTCTGGGATTCTGTGAGCCAGTTGTTAAACACAGCCACTATTTAACAGTAAGTTACATTAACTTGGCAATTAAAGAAATTATATTAAAAACAAAGATTAACAAAATACCCAGAACTCACCACCACCTGATTATTTTAGACATTTTACTATTATCGGGGCTCTCGAGGTATTCTAAGACTATTTTCTGTGTGATCGCTATAATGGGGTTCTGCTGTTTACCTCTTCCTTAACTCTTCGTCCAGATCATCACTTGGTAGCTTGAAATTGGCCATAGTGGGAATATTTACACTATGAAAATCAGCAAACACTATAAATGAGGCTCCCCCCTAATCCCCAGGGGAATGACCTTTTAAATATTTACCAGCACGCCACTGGCACGAACCTTACTGTGTTATGGCGTAGGGTTTTCCCAGGATTTGTGCAGAGTTCCTGTGGCAGCTTACCAGAATTGAAACAAAACTTTCTGCTGAAATATAATTTATTACCTTTTTAAAACCTTTTTTCCTATGTTTCCTCTACCAGAAAGGTGCAGTGCCGCCTTGCTGACCTGTAAACTCTCACGCTCTGCATATAAAATATTTTGGGGGCAACAGAAAAGTCCCCTAAAACATAAATCTACCGTTGACAACATTTTTTTAACCCACTCAGCAATTTCTACCTGAAAATTTTCTCAGTTGTAACATAATCTCTCTCCCACTGTTGATACTACCCATAGCTAATACTAAGCTAACACTTGCCTCATTCATTTTAACAAGGCCACTTTTTTCTCTACTAAAAGTTTTAAGTGACAATAAATGAAATAAAATGGAAAACTGCTGGGGTAAATAGTTTTCAGAATTAAGTTTTATTTTCCATAGGAAATTTTTCCCTTTAATGTTGCCCTTATATACCACTTCCAAACAAGTAAGGAGATGCTCAGACGTTGAAAATGAAACACCATTTGGCAAAATTCACATTTAACCTTTTATTAAAGCTACAATTAAGCCATACCTGTGTCCTTTAAAATTCAAAGCCCAAGAAGTTGATGTGACTTGTCTAAGGTTACATAGCAAATAAGGGACAGTACTTAGTTTCTTGCCAAGGTCTTTCACTTCTAATTGACACTACAGTATATCTTGCTTTCTGACTAAAACCCTGTTCATTTATTTGTTTTATCACCATTACAGTGCATGAGGCTGTTATGAGAGTGATTATAGAAGAAGAAATTTCACATAGAAAAAAATTAAGTGATTTGAAGTCTTTACCCTTTCTCCAGGTGTAGCTTACATGCACAAAAAAAAATCTGAGAATCATAAATATAGATTGAATTTAAGCATCATGGATAAAATGCATGGCATATAGAGGGAAAGAAAAGGGATGTCGGGACGTAGTTCTAGATAACTCTTAGTTTTAAGAGGTCTGGTAGAGGAGAAAAAGCCTGAAAGAGACAGAATAGGGATGACCTATGAGGTCACAGGAAAATCAAGAATGCCGGAGAAGCCAAGAGAGGGAACAAAAGGCATCAGTATGAAGAGAGTGACCTGCAGTGTCGACAGTGACTGAGTGGTACAGAAAGGTGTCCTTTGACTTTAGTAACCAGGAGGTCATTGGTGCCCTTAGTAATAATGAGGGGTCAGTGAAAAGGAGGGAGTGGGAGTCAGATAAGAGTGAGATAAACAGGTGGCAAGGAATAATGCCCTTCCGGAAGTCCAGACTTGAAGGGAAGCAGAAATCTGGAATAGTAATGGGGGGTTTGGGGAATAAGGGGAAATCTATTTGAGAAGAGATTAGTGAGTACTTCTAATTTATGGTCCAGTCTAGTTCATCATGAGATTACTATATAAAAACGATTTCCATAAAAGAATAGGGAAAAAGAGATTTCACCTATTAACGGTTGGCAGAGTTGTGTTTTTTTTTTTTTGTGATGAATCACACTATTCAGTGGAAGAACAATATCTTAGTGAGTGTGCCAAATAAACTATCAAGAACAATAAAGGATTTCCTTAGACACTGTTTAAATGTTAGGATGCTTTCTCTTGCTATTTAGTACATTAATAATAATACTCATACAATTTACATGGTGATTTTCTAGAGCTGATCCAGAAACACACAAAACCTGCATGGCTGCTACACTAAAGCATCAATAGATCAAGAAGCTTCCTCATTTACCACCCTGTAATTAGAATTCACTCTGCCTTGCACAGCAGTGAAATTATTTTGCAGATAATAAACTGAAATATTTTCTTTTCCTTTTAAGTATCCTCCTGTCTACCCCCCACCACCCCCATGCTGAGTCACAACTCCAGAGAAAGAAGATTCTCATTAGCAAGACAGAAATCTTAAAAAAAAAAAAAAAAAAACCCAGAAATTTCAAGAGAGTAAAGAATTTCTCCAAATTCTTTTAGCTTCTTTTACCACATGAGCCAGGTGTGAGGGGCTAGAGTCTTAGCATACATATGACGATAACAGAATTCAGATTGTGACAGAGGAAGAGGAAAGCCTACCCACTTCCAACTCCAGGGATTGTGGGAAGAAGGGGAGAGAGAATAGAGCATGAGGTGAGATTTGTATGTAACTCTCTCACTTTTACTTTTCGGGTCAAAATCTGAAAAACAGGACTCATGTCTTGGAACAGGAAAGTTCCTGTGTGCCCCAAAGATGGGAAATAGTGGTTTTGAGGAGGGCTGGTGCTAAGAACAAGACAAAGAGTCTCCCTTGGGTCAAGTAGACCAGACCATGGACTTAAGCAGTGTCTGCCAATCAATCACCCCAAACGGCCAGTAGCCATTAGTCCATGGAGAAATCTAGAACAGCAGACTCGAAGCAGAGACCTGTGAGGGTACAGAGGGAAGCCTTGTGGGTCTGAGCCTGCCATCTTCTCTCTTCCCACTTTGAAGATATACTGAGTTCTGTAATAGACTTAGCCACCATTTTGGGAAGCTGAAAATGGGAAGGATATCTTTGAAAGACTGAACTTTACCTAAGAAACTCTTAAAATCAATCCCTTAGGAAGTGGAATTTTGAAGCAACTCTATTTCCTTTAATAGTTAGAAAGGCTAAGACATCTTTTCTTTCTGTCATTGAAAGTGCAGCTCCTATAACTCCAGGGAGAGTGGTTTGAGGAAGTGTTTCTGCTGTGACTTAAATGACAGCCATTTAATGGGCAGGCAGCTCAGAGGTGAGGTTGGCAGTGCCAGCCACTCAGAGTCAATTGAAAGGGAATGGATCTCCTGGGAGTTTTCTAACCTGATTGCGGGTTTCCTGGACACCGAGTCCTCTCCTGACCCAAAACCTGCTGTGACAGAGAGATGTTTGTAATGAGGCGAATAACAAACAGTTTCATGAAGGTTGGGTCACACAGAACAAAAGGCACACTCGTCTAGGCGGAGCCAGGCTCCTCCTGTTTTCTCTTATAATTTTCTCTACCAAATTGAACTCTTGTCAAAAGCTTTAGCTACATTTTTAGTCAAAGGCTTTAAACTCACATTTTTTAGAAGAAAAACATTGCTGTTTCATGGATAAAAATTATTCCCAATTCTGCTGAGCTATAACCAGAAATTTAGGTTGTTTTTTTTTTTTTTTTTTTTTAAGTATCTGTTTTATATGTAAAGACTCAGGATATCCTTCTATTAAGACCAGCTCTAAAATATAATATTCAAATTAATTAGACTGGCTCTTGACAACCACTTTTCTGGTGATATTTTAATGGATTTAGCCTATAGATGTATTCGCAGGTGAATAGATGCCACTGTGAAGGCACAGAGGCAAGAGAGCTTCTCCTGTGACCTCCATTTTACAGCCTTACAGGCAAACTAAAAAGTGAAAAAAAAGCTATTATGTAAGATTTTATAAGGGCCCAAGATAACAACTAAAAACACCTAGGGTAGCCATCAGTGCATTGCTCTCTGTCGTTTTGACCGTGATTCCGGCCTTTGCAACTATTCCACCTAAAGGTTAACGCTAATTTAGTTGGAAACACAGAGATTGCATTTTGAGAATGATTTTATCAACTAGATTTCTAATCTTGGAATTATATACTCATTTATCAAATAATACAATGGGAAATAGGGTTTGTTTATTTTTAACATCTTTTCTCTCGAAACTGGAGGGCAGTGGATTTAAAAGTAGCACTCCGTCCTCTGTCCATCCATTCATCCATTTATGATGCACATTTGCATTAAATATATATATATGTAAACTTATTTTTGAAAGCCTGGATTGGTATTTAATAGAGTATTGTCAGTAAAATTGTATTATAACTCAGTATTGGGAAGAGATGAGTGCCCCTGAGTAGCCTCTTTGAATTTTGCACCATGTGCATTACCTATCTCTTAAATATGTTAATCCATTAATTTTTTTGCAAAACACATGTAAATATTATTAAGCACATCCTTCTACTATGACACCAGCAAACAAATTCCCAAGCAAGCACACATCCCTGTGTCTTTCTGCATAACTATCTCCACACCAGGTATCTAGGTATTGTCCGTTATTTTAAAACTTCAGTCCTCTTTGATTTCAGATCACACGCCTCCCTTCTCTGTTGTGCAGATGTCAGGGAAATGTAATTTCTGCTCTATTGCGTTGTTTGTTCCAGTCTTCTTCCCCCTGTGTTCCTTTGTTTTCAGCTGCTATTAATTTATACACAAATAAAGGGGAGAAGGAAGCATACTAATTGAAAAGTTGGTGATATAACCCAGAGGGCTTTGCTTTCATTACCTCCAGTATCCAGAAATGGCATTTCCCCAGATTTATCCTTCCTTAACAGAGGATTTTTCCACCGGATTTCTGACAACATCTTGCGTTCAGACTGTAGTGCTATGCTCTTCTATTTTCCTTATTCGCACAAAAATGTGTTGATGGGCTATGGGCAAATTAAATTTAAATCATCGAAGGTGAGATAAAGCTATTACTAACCCAGGCAAACTAAGATAGAGAATTTTAGAAAATTACATAGACAATAAGGAATGCAAACAGTTTTAAAATAAGCCAGGCTGACACCTTCTTTCATTTAGCAAATGTGAAAAGAGGCCCTGATCCACGTACAGGTAGTGGTAGAACCAGGACAGAAATTTAGTCTCCAGCCTTGGTGCTTTGTTCTCCCAATCGTGCTCCCAACCACGCTCTTCTCCCAACCATATTCCATCTTAGTGAATTACAGTACAACAAAAAGAAAGAGATAAGACCTATAACTATTTGAATGTTTTTAAAAAATCTGCTGATTATAAGACAATTGAAAACATATAATTAAAAAGAATTTCGTTAGACACTGGATATAATTTAAATTTTATAAGTCAACAGTTTTCCTCTATAGCAGCAATATACATATGATTATGTATAACATAAAATAATAGAAACCATAAAATATAAAATACGTATAAACTATGTATAAATATCCTTAAGGAGTCTTGTGTATTTCTTCTGCAGTACAGATTGCTAGAGGTGATATTTAAATGGTTTCTCATAAAATACTAGAGAAGAAAGAGTCAAGGAATACAAAAAAGCAGATAACTATACATAGAAAATCAGTATATAATTAGAAGGTAGAAGCAAATAGAACTGATTTTGCAGAAAAAAGAAGAAAGCTAAGTGTCCAGGGTAATTAAGTATTTAAGTCCAGCAAGAGGGTAAAGATATTGATTAACCCTAGACTGAAAAATATTAAAATGTCTAGTGCCACTAAAAGAATAAAAAGAGTGTATAACTGCATATGTTTCAGTGGAAAAAATAGGAGACTGGAAAGAGCAATCCAAAAGAAATCAAGAAAAAAAAAAAAGAGAAAACACAAAATAAGATGAAAAAATGAATCTATTAATATCAATAATTGAAACATTTCAAAATGTTCTACTTATGAATATCAGATTGTCACCTTTTTAAAAATTAACCAATATGCCTCTTAATATATCTGAAACATAAGGGCTTAGAAAGAAATAGAAAAAATATACTATGCAAATAACAACAAAAGAAACCTGCTTTAGCTATACTCATATCAAATAAATTATAAAGGCAAAAACAAAGAAGGCTGCTATTTGATGATATAATGTTCAGTTCTTGAAGAGAATATAAAAATTTTAAACTTATATGCACATAATAATGTACTATTATAATATATAAAAATATAGACAATACTGTATCTACCTCTAGTAGAATATATTCACACTTATTTAAGTAATCGGTATATCAAGTAGACTCCTCCAAAAAATATCACCAAGGTATAGAAGATTTAGATAAGACAACACAATTAGAAACTTTACTAAGGTATGTGTGTGTGTATATGTGTGTGTGTGTATGTGTGTGTGTACATGTGTATATGTGTGTGTATATTATAAAACAAAAACACATCTAAGGAAAACCTCATAATTAAAACATTTCCATTAGACAAACATGTCTACTATTATTCCTTCCTAGCTGAGAAAAAGTAAAAAAGTTATAACATTTAGATGTCAAGTGAAGAAAAATATGATTTTCAAATGATAAGAATCTATATTTCCAAGATTAGAAATCTAGGTAATAAAATTGTTCTCAAAATGCAATTTCTATGTTTTCCAATTAAATTATTTTAATTAATAAGAATTTTATGAATTTGCTAAATATGAAATCAGTATGCAAATATCAATTACATTTCTATAAATAAGCAATAGGAAGCTAGCATAACTTTAAAATTTACAATATCATAACAGATATACTATACCCAATACTTTAGTGACATATATTGAAGATTATGGAAAACTATATAACATTTTATTGAAAAGGATTAATGAAAGTCTATTATAATATGCTAATGAATTAGAAGAGCCAACATCATAAAATTGAGTTCTTCCAAATTGATCTATAGATTAATTGCAATGTCCCCAAACCCTCAAAATTTGCATAATTTGACAAGCTGATTCCATAACTTATGTAGAGAAGCAAAGACCCAGAAATTACTGAGACATTCCTGAAGTAGAACAAAGAGTAACCATATCATATACCAGAAATCATTATGAAAATATAGTAGTTAAGATATTGGTGGAAAATTGGCAAATTGGACATTTGCATAAATAGATGGTCCATAAACAAATGCATACAGATGTGAAAACTTGATTCGTAATAAAGTTGGCACTGGAAATCAATGGCTTTTCTCAGGCTTTTTGCTGCCAGGACTATTATTAGTAATTAATATGGAACAAAAAGAGATTGGATCCCAGCCTCATATCATATACAAAAATCAAGTCCAAGTGGTCTCAAGACTTACATGTGAAATATAAAACTATAAATCTTTAGAAGATAATGTAAAGTATCTTTGTGAATTTGAGAAAGGGAAGCATCTCTTTATCAACATAAAAAGAACAAAACATAAAAGGAAAGATGGATAATTTGATCTAAATTAAAAGATATTCTGTTTAACAAGAGACACTTTAAAGAAAGTGAAAAGACATAACTGCTACACATATAACTTAGCAAAAATTAGTACTTATAAAATATATAAAATTTCTGCAGATTAAGAAAAAGACGGACAATAGAAAAATGTGTAAGAACTTAAGTAGATGCTTCTTATATGGATAAATGCAAATATAGTTGACAACATATAAATAGAGTAAACTTCGTTAGTAATAAAGAAATATAAATTTAAACCATAATCTTATATTACTGTACATCATCAGATTGGCAAATTTTTAAGTCTGATGATATTAAGTGATTGAGAAGAATATGTTGCATCTTGGACAATTATAAACCACTGGTGGGAGTGTAAATTGCTACAAACACTGGAAAACAAATTGATATTATCTAGCAAATTTAAAGATGTGGGTTCCCTAGAACCAGAAGTTGCTTGCCAAGGTAGAAACTCGCTAGAGAAATTCTTGCAAATGTGTATCTTGCATATGTGTATCTGAAGAATGTTCATAGCAATATTCTTTATATTAGCAAAAAAAATGGAAATAAGCTATATTTGAAGAGTAAATGAAAGCATTTTAATATGTACTTAAAAAGAATATTGCACAGCAACTAAATAACTATGACTTACAGCTACGTACAACAACATGGGTAAATTTCAGCAAATTTTACAAGTGACAGGAGAATACATATTTTATTCTTTTATTCAATCTTTTTTAATATAGATTCAAATACAATGTGATTTCAAGTCTATAAGTTTAAAAGGCTACAATGTGGATCAACATATTGTTTAGGGTTACAAGCATGGTAAACTATTATTTTTTTAAGTGCGAGAATGATAAACCAAAAAAATCAAGACTGCCATTTCTTTCGAAGAATCAGGGAGGATATGGGATCAAGAAAAGGCACAGTGAGAACTTGAAGCCTGGTGTTTTATAAACTGGTCAATGGGTGTTAATTGTTTCAATGTTCTTTATATCTTATGAATATTTTATATTTTTTTATATTGACTCAATATTTAAGAAAGCTTTTTTTTAAGGAAAGAAAGTAGTCATAATATATTGGTGCATTGATTATAATTTTGACAGAAGGGATATTTTTATATGTTGGCATCTTTAACATTTTACATTATGTTGAAATGATTTATCATAATTACATATAGAAAGTGCAAATTAAACTCTTTCTGATCAAACCACTAGCTTAAACTTGCTTAAACTCTCTCCTGGCTTATCAAAAGATGTAGAGCAAAGGCCTACCTTCTCAGCAAACTTCTACAAGGCCCTTGTGTCCTCTCCCTCCTGCCACTCTTCACCTCATGCACCATGCTTCAGCTATATCAGCTCTCTGTGTCTCCAAGAAGTATTATGCCTCTGCTCTTTCTGCTGCTATACCACTGTGCCTCCAGATGTCCCTGTGACTGGTTCTTTTTCCTTTAGTTCTCTTGTTCAAATGTTCTCTCTCCACATAGAGACCTTCTGACTACAGAATAGGCTCTATCACCTTTCTTCGATTTATTTGTGGTTTTTCACTCTGAAAGCAACTTATTCATATGGTTATTTGTTTATTGCCTATCTCACCTCCGCACAAGGACCACATGCCTTTGTTTAGTATTGCCCCAAGCACATGGCATGTAGATAGATATTCAATTAAAATTTATGGGATAAATTAACATATTTTGCCTAAATATTTGGGCAATAGAAAGTTAGTCTAGATAGATGATAGATGGATGGATAGGTAGGTAGGTAGGTAGGTAGGTAGATAGATAGATAGAGAGAGAGATAGATAGATAGATAGATAGATAGATAGATAGATAGACAGACAGACAGACAGACAGACATTTTTTTTAAATTTGGGAAACAGTGAAGTTCAAAGAGCCACTCTGTTCATTCATTCAACAAATATTTATTGAGTATCTTTCTGTGTTAGGCATTGTGCTCGATGCCAGAAGTTCAGAGTGAATAGGAAGGTAGCCAGGAACCTCATACTGACAATAGGCTGGCCCGCAGTTGTTAGAAGGAGCCTAAGAAGGTCAGACTAAACTCAAGACCCAAGCAGTTTGGAGGCCAGTTTACCAAAGAGCTAGAGGTGAGATTCTGAGCATTTCTCTTCACTATTTCTGTAGTGATGCCTAAAGACTGCCTGGGGGTTAAAGGATGTGAATATTAGAGGTAAGAAGATCTTTAGAACACAATGCCAATCATTGCACCAAAGTCGGAATTTCCATTAGAAAGCAAATTAAAAGGCAGCAAAACATGGGTCACTGGATCTGTTTCTTAAACAATGGCCCTACATCTCCCCCATCACTCCCTCAAAAATGGCATTGAAAACCCCAATTAGGAAAACACTTCTGACTTCTAAGACTGATGAAATAATTCTTCCACTTTTGACTTGTTACAATAAAATTAAGAAGTGAACTGAGGAGAACAGAGATGTCTCTATAATATCCCCTGATATAGTATTTTATTAGCTTCCTAATCAATTAATATATACTTCACCCAGTTTTATATCATACTGAAATATAAATATTTGATTTGACATGTTTAAGGCCATTTTGAACCAATTATGTCTTGATATGGAGGCTCATGCCCTAATTGCATCTTCGTTTCTATAGGATGCTCTGAGTCAGTTCACATCTTTTTGATTGATACCCTGTTTCTAACAGAAAACAGACTCAGGGCAGGGATGCTTCTTCACCAGGGATGCATTTAGTTTCTACTTTCTCTCTTAGATAATTTATATGGACTTTGAGTATCTTCTTCATTCTAAATACCCTGGGATACTTATGACCACATTGTAAGGTCATCACAATTGTCTACTGGTGACATTTTGTTCCTTATGTGCCTAAATATGCACTCCTGGTTCTCAATGGCTTTTGTCAGCACCCACTGGGTTGGCAATGACACACACAACATGTCTTATCTCCTGGCCTTGGGGAATCAGTTTAGCAACTTAATCCTTGCTTGTTGGAACTGATTCATCCAGAATTCAGACTATTGATGCTGCATGTAAGATAAGTGAGAAATAAAACTGCATTTTTTTTTTAACTCAAAGACTCAGTACTTTTATTTAGTATTAAACTGCAGATTGTTGAGCCTGTTAAGTAGGTCACTCCACTGTGTTGAGTGATTCAGCTTTGTCTTTGCCATCTGGCTACATGAATCAATGTCAAATGGATGCAAATATATCTCTTTGAGGGGACCTTGAGAAACAGACCCCAAGACCTCTCCCAGAAGTGTTTTCAAGGTAAATCCAAAGACATCACAGCACAGGTTTAATACTGACTATATGATTTCACTGTCTACTATTTTCATTGGATGCTAGAGTTTGAATGGCCCTGTCTCTATTTTATTTATCTTAATTTTATTACATGCCCAGAAATTCAGGGAAATTCAGGGATGACAGGGAGTGAATGAGGAAGAGTATGTCATAAAAACTACAAGTAGTTTCCAGGGCAAAAAATAATAATAATACTGAGACAATGAGGCTTGTGTATTCACCTGGCTACTAGATTGTCACATAGCCACCAACATTGGTTCTCAACTTGGACCGTAGAGCTCTAGTGGTACAATAAAGATTATAATTTATAATTATAATTTATAAATATAAATGTTATTTATTTAAAGGTAGCTTTGTTCCTAAGAAGATGGAACACAGATTAAACTAATGCATGCAGAATGGAACGATGAAAATCAATAGAAAATTAGTGAGGAAAATGAGATAATAAGAATAGAAAGGTAACTTGGAGGCAGGAAAGAGTAAGTAAACCACACACAACACACACCCCATAACAGCCTGCATATTAGCTGATGTTGGGTTACAGAGCCTATAAGTCAAAACTAGCTATAGAGGAGAAATATCCTAGGAGTAGCTTGGGTTTGTAAGGAAAGTTGGCAGTATATATTTTCCCATCCCCAGGTGCCTCCACACACTCACGCTATCTCTAGATCATTGTTGTTGTATTCCCTTGTCTATTCAAACAGTTATAGAACCTATTCAGTGTGTCAGCACCATGCCAGGCTCTGGGGAAATACTGGTTTATAAAAGTCGACATGGTCCTTGCTCTAGCGGTGCTTCCAGAGAAGTGAGAGAGGTAAGCAATAAACAAATGGTCACATAAATAATGTGTTAATACCAACTGAGACACTTTTTCTGGAAAAAAAAAAAGGAACATGGTTCCCAAAAGAACTTACTACAGAAAAACCCTGACTGGTCTACATGGAGTAGGTATAGAAGAGAGAAGATTGGGCAGGACTTCTTGGAGCAAGTAATTTTTTAACTAAGAGCTGAATCTGAGTAGGAATTAATTCAGTAAATGATGTAGGGTCCAGTGGAGTGAGTAGGAGTATAAGGATGCATGGAAACTTTTCTAGAGAGAGAAATTAGTACATGTAAAGGCCCCATGGTCTTAGGAACTAAAAGGCTGTCATAGATAGGGCACAGAGAACAAGAAAGAGATATAATATGAGACCAGAAATGTAGACAGAAGTGAAACTCATACAGCCTTGCTTGCCACATCAGCAATTTTAGTTTTTATCCTAACAAGACTTACATTAACCCTGGGTGGAGGTAGATATAAGACTAGATATAGATTTTAAAATTTTTTTCTATTTATTGAAGTGGAGAATAATTGAAGAATGGAAAGGACAATCAGGATGCAAAAATTTAGTTAGGGCTGTATTATTAGAGCAGGCAAGAGACATTGGTGGTGTGGATCTGGTTTGCAGCAATGGAAACAGAGAGATGTAGAAGGATATAAGAAGTAGGACATGGTGCTGTAGGGTGGAGGAAAAGGAAAGAGTCAAAGACTTACCTGGCTTTGTAGTTAGTACTACTGGGCAGATGTGGCACCTATCTTTGGCCTAAAGAATTGCGGAAGACAGCCAAACTGGGAATGATGGGAGGGAGCCATGAGGATAGTGTCGAACATGGCATGGTGTCTGTGAAGCATCTAAGTAGAGAAGTCATGTAGATGGTGTGATCTACCAATTCGGAATTGAGAGAAGTCTTAGTTGAAGATAAAAGTTTGTGAATCATATGTGTATGTGTATGATTTCATATATATATGGAATTCATGAGCATGAATGAAATTCCCAAGGGACAGAATATAGCAAAAGAAGAAAAAGGCATCATATGGAGCCTTGAAGATCTTTCAAGGAGCTTCTTGGCCTGGAATTATTTTGAGCACAGTGATGAGATTATAGGGGCAAGTCTTTTTTTTTTTTTTTCCTATTATTAATCTACATGTTTCTACTATTATTTTTTGTTCTGTTTTACCAAAGATGTACAATAATAACCCATCTGTCATTCTAGAATTTCCTTAGTTAATGCTAGATCTCCTCTGCCAGTGTTATAGAAGTTTCACCGTAAATGAGCTTAATCAAGATTAAAAATACTTTGTAATTGGGTTAATTTTGAATGAATAGAAGTTTATATGTGTGCTAAATGATGCTTATTGCCAAAACCATGTAAGCATTCATGATTTTATGCTTTTGTCCTTTACTGGCCAGTTACTCTGACCTTGATATGTGAGCTCAGCATGAGGTGCTGCCCATAGATCCTCTGAGATTTGATCTGAGATGACCTGAGGTTCATGTACTGTCATTTACTTAAAAAATGATCATTTTGCATGCTTTAGAAGATGATATCCTTGGGTCAGTTTTGCAAGTTCATTGTTGGAAGCTATGTCTAAAGGAAGTAGAGAATTTTATAATGGATACTTGAGGAAACTAACAGAAAAGTTTAAGTTCATTTATGCAATAATTTTCATTGCCAATATTGTGTTTTCATAGTAGACATTGAATAAGAGAGAAAGATCCTTATTAATAGGTGTGGGTTTTTTCCCATGATATTGTTCACTGAATTTGGTAGTGAAAACATTCTAATGACAAGTTTCATTGTGTTCCTATGTGTGTTTATGTACATGTGCACTTTGAGTATTTGCCTGTACTATCTGTGTTTGCCCATGTTCACTATGTAATTAAAACTAAGACATCAACTGTGATCTCTCAAGAAGGAGCACTAACTATAAAACTTAAGCGGCAAGTGGAAGGATTATTTTTGTTTGTTTTATGTAGGCAACAAATAAGAATGTTTTTTCAAGTTAATAAGAAAGAAGATTATGTCCCATGTGGTCGCCAGTAGTCACAAGTGGCGACTCAAGTTTAAACTAATTAAAATTAAATACAATTAAAAATTAAGTTATTTTGTCACACTAGCCACATATCAATAGTCCCATGTAACTGACATCTGCAGTAGTGAATGGTGCCCATATACAACTTTTCCACCATCACAGAAACTTCTGTTGAATAGCTCTGAGCTAGAACAGAGATCAAATCCAGGCTGCTGCCATTTTTGCATAGCCCGTGAGCTGAGGATGATTTTACATTTTGAAATGATTGAAAACCAGTCAAAAGAAGAATAATATTTTAAGACACATGAAAATAATTTGAAATCCAAATGCAAGTGTCCTAAATAAAGTTTTATTGAACACAGCCACGATCATTCTTTTGTATCGCTTATGACTGTTTTATCACGACAACAGCCAAATTGAGTAGCTACGATAAAACCCTGTAGCCTAAAGAGTCTAAAATATTTACTCTCTTGCTATTTACAGAAAAGTTTGCCAACCTTTGAGCTAAAAAAGGGAAGGTAGCAGTGTCCCAGATCACTTTAATAGAGACTACCCTGGGTAGTTTTGAAAAGGAAGTCGGAGGAAGGCAATGTGTCTCCAGAACTCATCCCCTGATTGCTGTAGGATACCCTGCATTTTACAATTTGATGGTAGACTCGGGGGAATGCTCCAGAAACATTGGAGGTAGCCTTCAATGTGAATCTAGAGGTCTTCATTGAACTCTCAGCTTCCTCAGTGTCTTTTCATAATTTTTAAAGATACTACTTAAAGCTCACTTGTCTCTATAATCCCTTGTCCTCTCCATTGTCAAGAGGCAAATAAAGCTCTCTCAAGGTTTGACAACAAGAAACAAGAAAACTCATTTACCCTGTTGATAGCAATGCCAATTATCTTCTTAACCTTCTCTCAGGCAAATGGCTGAGACAATGAAAAATTATTTTGCAATGAAACTTGAACCGACTCAGCATCAGTCGCTCTCATTGTTATCATCTCTCCCCATCTCTTGAGAATGGGCTCACTAATAAGAATATGTCATCTCTTATTGGGCCAGGCTTAAATACATGTAAGAATAACATTAAGTCATCCCCCATCAGAAATGTGACTAGGCTACTGAGAATGTCTGTAGGACTAGGATTGTATCTTCTATATCTATGAATCAACCAGTGCCATGATGAAGCACCTTAAGGAACCCAGCCAACCCATCTGGTAATGTTAATGGACAAGATTGCATTTGAGGAAAAGAAAATAATCATAAAATGCATTTCCTCTTTACGCCTATAATTCCTCATCATTAGCCTTAAACCTAATTGACTTCAAAGGAATAAATCATCAGGAAAAGTCTGTGACCAAAAGGAATGTGATCCAGCTCTTTCCAGGATCATGGCTCATGGTCAGGCACAAATGCAAGTCCCCACCTAGTGATGTGTGTCCACTGACCTCCTTGTGTCAGTTCCACTCATTGGCTACTAGGAAGTAATTCAGGTTAATGCCCTGGTGCAATATAAAGAACATGAGCGCTTATCCTTCCCATCTACACCTACTTTGTACTGTCTTTCCTTACACCCTCAGGCAAACAGATGTTTTCAGAGAGTTCTGTAGGTGAATTTGAGGAAATCTAATCGGATCAGTATATCATGCCATATTGATGTATGCCTGGAAGAACTTATTGGAATGATACTTCCATAGTAAAAAGGAGTTAAAAATCAGCCATTTTGACATTTAGATTTCTCACTGACACATGTGTGATTTATTTGTCAATTTAATATTAAATACCGAGAGAGCAGAACAAACTGTTTAGGAATATATAAACCATTTAGTTTTAAATCAAAAAAAAAAAAAAAAACAGAAAAAATTAGTTAATCTCAGGTGACATCCTGTATGAAAAAGGAAAACACAATGCATCATGCATTCTAACCTCCTATTTATAACCTGCAAAAAAAAAAAAAAAAACAGAGTAAAAATTTGCATTCTTGAAAGAATTTTGAAATTATTATTGAGATCCCTGGAGCACACAGCAGAAGTTTTGGACGCACTACATATTTTTCTTGCCACATAAAGTATCTACTACCAGATGGATGGTTTTGTCAGAAAAAAATAATGAAGCCAACCTGTCTTGCTTCAAGTTGTCTACATATATAATCCTAAGTCTTTTTTTAAACACTTATACTATCAGTGGTCTTTGATTTATAACCACTAGACCAAGAAATGGCCCATTAATAATAAAACAGGGTCTTAGCTTCACCATGCATCATTTTCAGAATATGTGAGATGAAACTCAGTGACAAATATGTGAGTAGGAGTGAGAACTCTAGAAGTTGTGGGAGGTGGTTTCATCCAAGGGAACAGCAAGTGTGACTGGACCATAGGAGGAAGTGAAAGAAGTTCATTACAATAGACAGACATGAGACTGAGGAATAAAATGGGGCCAGAACAGTCAGACCATTGCAAGGAACAATAAGGGCTTGGAACTCTATCCAGAGGACAATAGCAGCCATTGAAGATACGTTCAATTTCTGTTTTAGTAGAATCTCTCTGTGATGTGGAAAGTGAATTGGAAAGGGGAATCAAACCAATTAGAAGGCTATTCCTATAACACCCAAAATGGTGATATTCACCAACCAATAATTAAGCAAGATTAAAAAAAATATTAGAACCACTAATCCATTACCTCCATTTTCTTTAAAGTATCAGATCAAGTACCTTTTCTAAATGAAACTTTATGATTGTCTTTTAAGAGTCCCATGAGAACCTACTGATTGTGAGTCTCCATGTATTAATTGTAATCAAATCTATCCAAAGGCTGACATTGGTATATCTAGTCAGGGCACATATTCTAGCCCAGGTTTCACATGGATAACACTGAGAGTCCCAAAAGTAACCTGTAGCAACAATGCTGTTCTTCACAGGTGGAAGCCTCCATTGCTTTCAGAGTATTTTACATCTGTTCATGTTTGAAGCAACCTGGACAGGAAGTGAGGGAACCCCTGTCTTTTCACTGTCCCACACAACTGTCTGCCACATGATGGACAGTCACATCAGGTTTTCATTAGGATGTTGACCATAAGTTAAACAGTGACTTTTCTTTCTCTCAATACTTATTTAAAATCTCCCTGCTTTTGTTTCTAACTGAATATTTGGCCTTGGCTTTTAGTGCCTTAGAGTCATTAATATGGTCATGTCATTATTAAAAAGTGGGATCCATTGCTAATGACCTCACTAAGGACATTCCTTAGATATCAGGATGTTGAATAAATCCCACCAGTTCTTTTATTATAATGTACCTCTTTTTCTTGAAAGTTAAACCCTCAAATAAAAAAGTTTTAATGGCTTTTTATTTTTTTGATAAACAAATTTTTAAAAATAAATTTCACAAATACTTCCCCATTTTTCCAGTTAAAATTTAATTTTCAAGGGGTATTAAAAGTCAAGTTCAGACTTAAGAAATCAGCTAGTAGGTATTATTGTCATTTGTATTTGATCTTTTAATAATTTTATTGACCTAGGGATGGTAAGACGGAGATGTAAGTGGGTCCATTTCTAATAGTGAAAAAGAAACTATTACTGGCTATAATAAAATTTAGTGATCTTAAAATTTAAATAGAATAGTTGTTTGTACTTACTCAGGGAAATGGAGAGTTATACAGGATACTTAAATAAATTGTGGAACACTGGGTCCTGAAAAGTGCCCATAATAATACTTTAATCAAATTCAATTTAATTTAAAAGTTTCAGGTCTCCTTAATGTCAGGAGAAGGCGAAAATGCAGTCATGCAATATAAAGACTAGTACCAGAAAAAACAGCCAGAAATTTTGAACTTAGATCTCTTTGCATGTCCTTTTGTGGCGTCATAGCTTAAAAGATGATCTTGATTACCACTGACATTTTGTAAACTTGAGTGCAAAGTGCAGTGTATTCTTTCTCCATGGATTAAAGCTCAAGATAGGTCTTGATCCAGATCATAAGAATCCCTATGATAAGATATGAGAAACAAGAGGAAAGAATTAGGATTGAAAGCCTGACCCACAGATGACTCCCTTGTTTAAAGAAAACGTTTGATCTTGCTTTCAGTGCATGGCTTCCTGAGCAAAGATCTTTACTATAATAAGTAATTATTTAAAACTTTACCACACAGATTAATCCGAGTCTTTATGGAAACCCAGAAGGGTTTAGTTATTTGATGACAAAGGCCCACATCCCTCAGAAATCACCCCATGTTGGCAGCTGGACAACACAATCAAGAATTGTCATTGTGGAATCATAACAAACTTAAATTTTTTATCAGAACAATAGTGGGTTTAATCGTGGTCCCCAAAAAGATATGTCCACATTCTAATTCCATGAACCTATGAATATTACCTTATTTGGAAAAAGAGCCTTTGAAAATGGTAATTAAAATTAAGGATTTTCGTGATGAGATCATTCTGGATTTTCCAAGTGGGCCCTCAGTCCTATGGCATATATCCTTACTAGTGTAGGGCAATGAGAGATTTGATGCAAATGGAAGAAGAGGAGGCAATGTGACTCCAGAGATAGAGATTAGTGGTGTGGGCCCAAGTCAAAGAATGCTGACAGCCACCAAAAGCTGGAAGAAGAAGGAACCAATTCTTCCTAAGAGCCTTTGAAGGGAATGTGGTTCTGCCAGCACCTTGATTTCGGACTTCAGGCCTCCAGAACTATGAGAGAATAAATTTCTATTCCATTAAGCCACCCAATTTATGGTAACTTGTTACAATGGCCGCAAGAAACTCATACAGTGACAATGGGTTATATTCCCTCTGTTTATTGGTACCTTCCCTAATGCTTTCCTGGGTGAGGAAAAATCTTTTTTCCTTCCAAGCTCCTGCACATCCTTCTTGAATATTCTCTATGGCAGTAGAATAAACCATTACAACCACATTTCTTGTAGATATTATATGTGAAATCTATAGAACTCAAAGAAAAAATTTGACCAAAAGCAACTCTTAAACCAGTGAACTGCTTTCTTCTCAAGTTCATTCATTCGACAAATATTTTTCGAGCACCTACTATGTGTCAAGTATTGTTCTGAGTGTTAGGGATACAGTGGGTAAGAAAAGACAAAAACCTATGCATACATGAAGTTTTCATAGGCAAACAATGAGTAAAGTAAAGTAATAAAATATATAGCATTTGGGTGGAAACAAAAACTACAGAGAAAATTGAAGGAAGAGGGAGTAGTAGGGAGTAGAATTTATTCTTAAGAGGATGGTCATGGAAGATAATTTACTGAGAAGGTAACATTAAAAGGGCATTTCTCTAGAAAAACAGAACCAATAGGAAACATAAAAAGATTTATCATAAGGAATTGGTTCCTGTGATTATGGAGGCTGGCAAGTCCAAAATCTGCAGAGTAGATGTCCCAGTTCTAGCCCAAAAACCGAAAGCTGCTGTCGAACCAAGAAGATGCTTCAATTTAAAAGCATTAAGAAGGAAACTTCTCTCATACTTGGAGGAGGGTCAAGCCTTTTGCTCTATTCTTCAACTGATTGGATGATCCAGCAGATTCAATGATATCTAGGCTTAATATTATGTGTCATGTGTCAAGTCCCAATACACCTGAGAAAGAGATATTACCAACACACACACACGCACACACACACGCATGTGCGAATACACACACACACACACACACACACACATACACACACACTCCCTTATAAATGAAGAAACACTGAGCTTAAAACAATTAAGTGACTAGTCTCACAACACACAGGAAAGAGAAGTAGGCATCAAATATGACTATGGCAGACTGTAAAACCTACTTTTCATTTTTTATTAGACTTTTTTTTAGCTCGTCTAAACAATAGTGCTTGAGCTGTGGAATCCGAAGTATCCAGGGCCAATTTGTGTGTTGTTTTTTCACATATTTTCCCTCGTGTTCTGTTCACATCTCATAGAATCATTGGGAATTCACCAGCATTTGCAGTGCTGCTGTAAGGGCCTGTAAGGATCTCACAGACTTTATAGTAGCATTAATGGGTCTCCTCCTGTATGAACCCAAGCACAGCTCTGCACCTCAATCAGCCAATTCAAAAATAGTGTGAGCTTCTGAAGATGAAAGGACATGGTCCCTGCTTTCAGTTCACTGCTAATGTCATTAGAGTGATAGAACTAAGTGAAATGATGAGATGAGATAAGGGCTAGGCTGTGTGAAATTAACCCTAGTTAGATAGGAGTTCAAAAAAAAAAGAGTGATTGATTGGTCTGTGGAAGCTTTGTAGGGGAAAGAACACTGTAAGATGAGTGAGAAAGGACATTGCAAGAGGCCTAGGGGAAGGTGGAAAGTCTGCAAAGGGGCTGGCTCGAGCAAATTATCTTAAGCAAAAAACATGGACTCACTCTTTTATAGTTCTAAGATTTCATAACTTTCTAATAACTTTGGCCAGTATGCTTTTATTCTTTCTTTCTTTTTTATTTTTTAATTTTTTTTGGAGGCCATAAATTCACAAAAGCTGTAAGAGCAAATTCAATATGGAATCCTCTATTAATTTTATTTTCTTTTTTAATTTGATAGAAACCTTTTCAGACTGAATTTCAAGAATGTGACCTGAGCCACCTATTGTACTGAATAACTTCCCCCTCTTTTTAAATTTGAAATTAGTTTGTATTTTATATGCAGGCATAGCATCTCACAACAATTTTAAGTAAAAAAAAAAAAAAAACTAATAAAACACTTTTCATCAGCATTTTCTGATTGCAACCTACATGCAGAAGTAGCCCAGTGTTATCTTACAAGATAGTTTCCTTAAAATGTGTGAGTAATGACTATTAAGTCACACTATGGAGTCATTTCTAAAACTGTGCTTTGTCATGGTACCTTAATTACCTTTAGCTGAGGCTGTATTTTAATGAGCAGACCCCTTTATCATGACTTATAAATACAGACCAGGCCTTTTTCTCTTGTGAGAATCACAAGGGTAATGTGTTTGCCTTTTTCCTTCTAAAACAGATCTTTATTAAAAGGAAATCAGCACAATCATGGTAATTGAGACCAACAGCTCTCTGAATCCTATGTTCAGTTGAATCCTGAGTTTTTTCTGCCTTCCTAGTTCTATCCTTCCTTAAGATAAATCCTTTTGCTGGCAGAGGCTCTGTAGCAAGTGCAGTTGATAAGCGTGTACATGCAATTCCTGATTTATAATCTCTGCTCTTATGCTTGTGCTAATTGATATTAAAATCATAATCCCAGGGTAAATGCCAATAAAGAAAATAAACCATTCAGGCCACAATTTTTGATGGTCGTATTTATGAACATGGGGCTACAAGGCTGTGCACTTCCAAAATTCAAGTTCTCCACTGACTCTGAGCTCATGTCCTTGAATGTGTGATTCATACTTGTGGTAACATCTTGGAGTCATTTTATAAAGATGTTGAATGCTTTTGGAGAGGCTTTAATTTGATTCCTTAGATTTTGCAAAGAGCTAGTTACTTGATGTGGTCTCTGTTTTAGAATAAAAAGGAAGCGAATGTAAATAAGACATTAGCACTGTCTAACCTCTATCCTACTTAAAATTAATACCCTGTGTTTGTCGTTTTGAAAGCATCTTGGCCTACGTGGCCACTGTTGCAAACTATAATAAAATTGGGATAAAACAAGGAAATGATGCCATCAATGGAAAATAGAATGGAATTTGGCCATTGCAAATGCCACGTTTTACCATATAATGAAAGCCTGTAGAGAATGGTCAGGGCCGGCTTGCTCAGGCACAGGGATCGGAAAACAATCCGTAAAAATGCTTACATGGAAAGTGAATGATGATGTTTTCAATATGTATTTTTAATATTTGGATCAATTTTGTTTTTGTTTTTGGTTAACTTTTTGTCAAATTAATCGTCAGAGCTATTTATTTGTGATCATTTCTTGCTAATGACTACTGTTTTGACCATTTGTAGGTCTAACCTTACAATTTATTCATAAGTATGATTTTGAATCACGTCAAGTGCTTTGTGGCAGTGCAAAATCTTCTACTGAAGTGTTCTATATTATTTCATATTGAACTAAAGAGATTATGTAGATTTAGTACCTAACAGTTTTAATTTATGGACTTGACAGTGAAATGATTTCAGTATATCAACAAGCAAAAATACAAAAGAAAAGACATTTCAAATTCTGAATGTATATTCTTTAGTTGATGTTAACTTGCACATTGAGTTTGAAAAATATCACAAAACATACAAAATTTACTGAGATGAACCTATGCATATTTGAACTTGGAGAATATTTTACCGTTTTGTGTTTTGCCAAGTTGTGAAAAAAATCATGACCTGATAGCATCATCTAGACAGAAATTTTGAAAAACTTCTACACTATAAATATACAAAATCTCTGTAAGGCTGTATTTCAAAGTTAAGACCCTAGGCTGTGGAAATTTTTATTTTGTGAAAATTAGACATTGGCAACCCAATAGCTTTTCCTCTCATGCTGGAACAATATTAAATATTATGCCAATAGTTTAGGGTGGTGTTATTCAGACTTGTTAATTTTATGTCCCTAAAGACTGAGTAGTCACCCACCCCTCAGGCATACTCATTCATTCATTCATCCATTCATTCATTCATTGTATTAGTAGACTAATATATTAATTTACTTTAAAATTTAATGAAGCAATAATAATTATAAAGGATCAGATAAAGATGAAAATAGTGTTTTATTTTATTTATTAACGATTCAAAATACCTATTGTCTCTCAAAGTGAAAGCACATGTGTTTGACCAGACTTCATTATTTTTAAAACTCTTGGTTTAACACTTTGATTCAGAAACTCAAAGTGCTGGCTCTTCAAAGTTTTTTTTTTTCTTTAATATTTGGTTTTAATGACTGTCACTGCTGGGGGAAAAACATTCTTCACATAGATTTGAAGATTGAAATGGAAGAAGTGCATCCTGTTATGGTTATTTCATCATTACATCCCTTTTATTCAGTCCTTTCCACCAATTATAATGGTTTGACCTCATTACCTGTGCTTAATTTTTAAGTACACTGCTAATTATGCTGGCTCTGCGCTCATTAACATGCTATAGACTTAAGGCAAGGTTTGTTACTAGCTATAGAGGAAGTAAATCCATATTTCAAAGAATCTTCGTAATTTTTTTTTAAACTGATTCTCCAGTGATACCTGATTTTTTTTTTTTTTAACCTCATAATGTAGGAAAGGGGGAAATGTCAACTCCTTTAGTTTCTTTTTGTTTACAAATTGCATAATGGTCCATCTCCATTTCTTTGCAGGACTTTAGTCCATTTGGCAAGGATTTGTTTCGTTAAAATAGGTAGCTAGCCTGTAGATCCATTTAACCTGGCCATATGTGAACTGAATGTGTTGCATGAAGCTGAAAGTGAATGTATAAGCACTATTGTCAAACCCTCAAAGATGTGAGACCCTCCTCTTTCCTCAGAAGGCTTTTAGCACCATGTGGCAGTCAGACCATCTTACAAAAACTAATGTTTCACCAGTGTCACACTTTAGAATAGATATTGGTAAAGCTAATGGAAGTTAGCTTTGGAAGTCTTGCAAGTGGAAGTTCTAGTGCTTGCTCCCCATATTCCAATGGATCATTTGTCTAAGCTGTCCTCTGAGCATGCCTCCTTGGAGGCTACCAGTTTAAGATACTAGTTCGTTCTTCTCTTCCCAAAAAAACATATCCTGAGTTCTTTTGATGACTAGAGAGTTCTGGTATTTTGGAGGCAGGAAAGATAATGGAGGTGCCCATGTTGTAAGCATTATCTCTTTGAATATATCTAAGCATATTAGATCTGTCAATTTTTGTTTTGTTTAGTTTGAAGGTACAATTATTGTATGTATACATATTTAGCATTATTATGTTTCACTTTTAAATCGATCCTTTTATCAATATGAAATATCCCCCTTTAATTTTTCTTGCCATAAAATAATGCTGTGTAACAGAGTAGCCACTAGCCATGTGTGCCTATTTAAATTTAAATTAATTAAAGATAAACAAATTTTAAAATTCTGTTTCAAAGTTGCACTAGTTACATTTCAAGTGCTCAGTAGCCACATGGGTAGTGGCTGCCTTACCAGATAGCACAAAGAACATTTCCATTATCTCAAAAAGTTCTGTTAGACAGGGCTGACTTAAAGCTACTTCATCTAATCTTAAAACAACCACACTAAAATCACAGACATGTGCAGACAAGTCCACGATCATAGATGGAGAGTTTAACATACCCTTCTCTGTTAGTAACAACATTCGGGGAACAAAAATTCAATAAGGAAAAGAGGATTTTAGTAACAGTTAACCAACATGATCTTACTCACACATTTAATACATTACATCCAACAATACGTATTTTTTAAGCACACGTTGAAAATTTACCAACATAGACTATGTGCTAGGTCATAAAGCAAGCCTCAAAACCTCGAATTATTCAAATCATGCTAAGTATATTCTTTGACCATGGTGGAATTAGGCAAGAAATCAATATCAGAAAGATAACTAGAAAATTGCCAAATATTTGAAAAATAACTAACACATCCAAAAATCAAAAATTAAAATAAGAACATATTTTGAACTGAATAATAGAAAATGCAACATACTAAAACATACAGAATGAAGCTTATGCAGTGTTTAGAGGGAAATACATAGGTTTAAATGCACATTTTAGAAAAGAAAGGGTGAAAGTCAGTGCTCTAAATGTCTGTCTCGAGAAACTAGAAAGGAGACAGCATACTAAATTCAAAGAAAACAGGAGGAAGCAAATACTGAAATGACAACAGAAATTATAAAAGAGAAAATAGACAATAATATAGAAAATCCAAAAGGCTTAAAGTTTGGTTTATCAGTCTAAAATGATTGATAAAATTGATAAAAACCCCTGCAAGACTGATTTTTGTCTAATGAACTTAATTGCATCTGTTGCCCAGATAAAAAGAAACTTACTTTGAAACTGTAATTTGCTAAACTTCCAGCCAAGCCAATTCTCTTTCCATTATGCCGGGCTTTTTGAAAGCCTGCTTTTCATCAGTTAAGTTGAATTATAATAAGAGTATAATCAGGGTAACAGCAGTGCTGAGGGAGGAAAGGATGCTAAGAGAAAGCAAATCTGTGAATATGTTGAGCACAGGGGACATGACATTTAAAATAAGTCTCTCTAAGGGCCTCAGTGTACCTTGTGGGGATGGAAGGACAATTAAATATTAATCTAAAAAAAATAAAAAAAGAGCTTCTCTTCTATTTCACCTTTCAAAAAGATAGGAGAAAATGACCGACAAACCACACATATTGGTTTTAAGAGTGGAGACATAACAGAGAGATAGGTGCACTGGGATGCCAAGTCTCCCTATAGGGAGGGCCTGATTATTGAAGACACACATCAGGGGGTATGTATCTCCATCATTATGAAACAGCAAAACTGGTGCACATAAAGGAATCATACCTACAGTTTGGGTTTTGCTAGCACCATACTGGTATGCCCTGCTAAGCAGTGATATTCAAACTTTAATGTGCATGCAAATCATCTGGGGATCCTATTGAAATGCAGGTTCTAATTCAGTAGGTCTGGGTGGATTGATAACAAATCCATCTTTATAACAAGCTCCCAGGTGATGCTGACACTGCTGGTTCATGGACCACACTGAATAGGAAGATTCTAACTCAGAAGCCCAAGGCAGCAGCCCAAACAACAAATCATGGCAGTAGCTATTTCACCTGGTTTGTATAGTATTGCTCTACACAGTGAGGAATTAGCTACAAATATTGACAAAGTGAGAAATTTCATGTAAGCATCTAATGCTTCCCTTGGAAAATGGAATTGCTGGCCAGAGCAGGCCTTTTTCTATGCATGGCAACAGTCAGCTGACGGGGTAGAGGCTGGCACTTTAGGAAGACTGTGATTTACCCCCCACCATAAGCCCTACCTCCATCACACGACTCCTTACCCACTAACATTACACCTGTTCATCTGCCTGCCTAATCTCATTAGGCCAGGGCTCTCAACCTTGGCTAACTATTTAAATCACCTGGGAAGCTTTGCGAAATACTGATTCCTGGGTCCCCCTTCCAAAGATCCTGATGTCATTGATTTGGGGTGAGGCCTGGGCATTTTAAAAGCTCTCAGGTAATTCTAATGTGCAGCCAAGATTGAGAACTTAGACGATAAAAATAAATAGGGGATGAAGGTACATAGAGCAAGATCCAGAAGCGTCTTGAGTACAGGGGCTTCTGTCTCTGAGGTTGGAGTGTGCCACCCTCCCAGCCAGTGGTTATATTCTCCAACCTGGAAGTTCTCTTAACACTGTTATTCAAGAGTGTTTATAACTCAATCTCCAACTACACCCTCCCTTCTCTGGAGATTGGTGGAAGGGACTGAAATCACTTGATCTTTCTGGAGATCAGCTCCATCCACATGGGCCTTACCCTAAGTCACCTCATTAGATATGATGAAAGGGACTTATGGATGATGAAAAACACAACTATCGCTTTGAAAATTCCTAGAGTTTTAGATCCTTGCCAGGATTGGGGAGGCCATATTCCCAGAAGAGCTTGCCCTGAGAGCAGTGCATGTGTGAGGGAGAGCCTAAAGGGGCCACGCAGGCCCAAGGAACGGGTCCTAGATCTGAGGATGATCTCACAGGGAGGGACCTGAGAGTCTTATTCACACAGACTCCCCAGATGATTCTGAGGCAGATGGTCCACAGAGAATTGGAGGCAAAGAAGAACTACTTCCTTCTTCACTTTCTCCCTAACAGTTCTCAGTGCTAGTCAGATCCTAGAAGCCAAACTGAATGTCAAACCAGAAATTTGTCATGCTTTTGGAGGTGGATCATGTTTGGAGGCTTGGAAGCCAAACACTTTCGAGTCTCCAAACAGCTTATCCCAGGACAGAATGGCTGCAAGCTTTGAGGAAATTAGGGAGAGATTTAGGCTGGCTGCACCCTCTGCTTCAGGGAGTTCTTTCTGCTAGACTGTCATATATGACGATAAAAATAAAATAAAAATAAAAAGTATTTTATTTTAGAAATAAAAAAGAAGCCAAGCATTCAAGTGGGCACTGAGTCTATGTGGGTATTTCCCCCAGAAAGTAAATTCTGTCCTAGCTTCAGGATTTTGAGACAATGAGAGCTTATTTGATTGAGTCCTTTCTAGGTACCCAACCTCTGAACTGTCTCCTATAATTTCCCTTAGTATCTATGAAGCTGACTCCATCATCCTCATGTTATGTAAGGAAACTGAGACACAGAGACTAGCCACTGACCAAATTCATGCAACTCTTCACTGGCAGAGTTGAGATATGAATCAAAGCACCTGGCCCTAGAACTTATATTATCTAAACCATTACCCTACACTGCCTCTTTAAAACACATAGTGTGTTAATATGCTGCAGATGTCAATTGAGAGCTATGTGACTTCCAGCCTAGTTTATTTTTCTTGAGTTCAAAGGAAATGACACTGAATGTTAATGTTGTCACAGCCAGCCCAGACCCTGAGCCTCAGGGCAAAACAAGATGCTCAGAAATACCCACAGGCACATTTCCTACCCCGGCTTACACAGCCAGGAAATGTGCTCCCGGTTTAAGGGGCTGTGGTTATAACGATAGTGCTTGGTGGATACACAGAAACTTCCAGAGGCAAACGTTCTTGAGAAACCAGATCAGACTCCTTTTACTTGGTCAGGAAAAGATAAAAGGTTTAACTTCCCAAGGCAGTGGTTTGGTGATTCTCATCCTAAATATCTGAAGAAATAGGAATAAAAATGCCCCAGTTTACTCCAGGAATCTGTTTCTGACAATCCTATTTCAAGCAAAATCCAGAAGCCAGAAATGGCAAAGTGGCAACGAGGCCGAAATAACCAGCAGACACAATTTATTTGACTCATACCTTGCTATAGTGTTTTTCTTTACTATCCTTTTACTTTCTTTTTGAACTGGTTTACAACTTCTAAAAATCAGATTTCTCATTTAATAATGTTTCCTGGCTTTTTCAGAATTATTAGAAAACCTTGGTGCATTAGGTCAAGGTTCTCCCCTGGTAGTAACTAGCTGGATCTGAGGTGTGGGTTCCCCCTTTAAATGGGTATATGAGCCCCCGTTAGCCACAATCACCATCATTTGCCGTTGCCTTACAGCCACACAGCACCATCACTACTACCACTGCTTTTTACTCATAGCTTTACTCTCTCTTCCTCCTATAGATATTTGCATTTAATAACTGCTAATTTCCTGCTGTTCAGGGTCCCTCATAATTTATGATATGTATATTTGTTTATATAAACCTTGCATCAACAGGCCACCCTAGCCTAGGAGATAGTCATTGCTTGGGGATCTATACAGGATTATAAAATAACCCTGAGTGCCTGCCCAACCTTCAGTCCCCAAGAGCCTTATCCTGATGGCATGCTTTGCTTTTTGCATGGCAACTCCAACATACAGTGGTAGCTGTTTGGGACTTTCTTTGGTAGGGATCCCGTGGCTATCTAGGCTAGCCCAGAAAGACTGCAGTAATTGATTAGTGATGTCTGCCATGGTCATCACAGCTGCTGCTGTCTGTCAGAAGCCATCATCCCTATGCTTCTATCTCCATTTCTTTTATTCTTTATTCTTCTCCTCTTCTTAACTATTCTGTCATGCCAGCCATATCTGGAATAACTAAGTGTCATTTCTAAACTGTGGCTACTGACATTGATGAATGTGTTCTTGTTAGGTCTCCCAAAAGAAAGATTGCTTTTCTAAATCCTAATTGAAGAACTTGAGAAAGTCACCCATTACAGAGTGTCCCTCTTCATCAACGACGAAGCCATCCTGCAGGACAGAGCCAAGGAAACCCCACTTCAACCAAGTGAGAGTCTAATGCCAGCCTTGGGTTCTCCCCCTAGAAGTGAGAGCAGCTGCCCTGCCCACTTTATTCAATTACCTCATTCCCCTTGCTCTGGAACTGATATTGGGGGCCATGCCCAAGTAGTGGAGGAGATCTTCAGACATGCAGGACCCCAGCTGGCCGCATCCTAGTGTTCAAAGTGTTCTCAGGATGGGCCGGTGTTTCTAGGAAATCCGCTCTCCTCACCTTTCCCATGTTCTCAGAAATCATGTTAGCAGAGGGTCAGTTCCAGACAAAGAGCAAACTGTGAGTAAAGGGGCACTTCCTTTTCCTGGGGTTGGTTGGTTAAGTGTGAGAAGGGTCATCTTTATCTCCTAACATTGGAACTTTTCAGAAGTGACCAAGAACCTCCAAAGGCATTGTTTGCTCTCTGATTTCCTCTATTATTTCCCCTCTGTAGGGCGGTTATTGTTTTCTTATACTGAGAATCGTAATTTTTCCTCCCCAGTGCTAGATACTCCAGGCAGTGGAAGCTTAATACAACAACATGATCACATACACAGCCTCTGGCTGGCTCCCAAGTGTCCTGGAAATAAGCTCCAATTTTGTCACTATGACCAGAGGGGAGACTAGGGCCAGGGAGTCAGGTGAGATTCACGCAACTGGTGGTTGAAATATCCCTAATAACTTCTACCAAGTTATTAATTAATCTCTTGAGTTTAATTAACTAATCTTCATGAGTTTAAAGAAGATATGGAAACATACACACATATTGAAGTTTCTGAAAAGTGGCTTATCCAGAAAAAAAGAGCATTCATCAAAGGAATGATGGGCACATAAGGAATAATGTAGGTTATTAGTCCATAGGTGAAAACCTGAGAGAAAAAATTAAATGCCCAAGGTGTAAGGGCAGAGCCTGACAAAATTTTTTTTGAGTTATGTGATTACCACCTACATCGAAATATAAAATATTATCAGCACCCCAGAATCTTCTCTCATGCTCCATTGCAATCAGTACCACTTCTATCCTGAAGTAACCACCATTCCAACTTCAATCAATATAGACATTAGTTTTTCTAGAAGTATTGAAATTTTACTTTAATGGAATCACACAGTCTGCAGTCTTCTACATCTAGTATCATTTATTTGTTGTATATAGCTGTAGTTCAGTTTTTTTCAATGTAACACATTATTTGAATACATTATAATTTCTCAATTCCACTATTGATGGACATTTAGGTTGTTTCCAGCTTTTGACTATGATAAGGAGTACTACTATGAACACCTATATCATGCCCGCCCCCCTTATCTGCAGGGGATAAATTCCAAGCCCCGCAATGGATGCCTTGAAACTAAAGTATATACTGTTTTTTCCTATGCATTCATACCCATGATAAAGCTTAATTTTAAATTAGTCACAGTAAGAGATTAACAAGAATAACTCATAATAATATAGAACAATTAGAACAATATACTGTAATAAAAGTTACATGAATGTGGTCTCTCTCTCTCTCTCTCACCCTCTCCCCCTCTCTTTCTCTCTCATAACCGATCTGATAACTGAGAAGGCTACTAAGTAACTAACAGGACTGTGCACAGTGTGAAGAGGCTGGACGAATGATTGATGGCCTCTGGAGGGAGAGAGTGGGACAGCGTGAGATTTCATCATTCTACTCAGAAGGGCATGCAATTTAAAACCGAAAATTGCTTATTTCTGCTATTTTCCATTTAATATTTTTGGACCGTGGTTGACTGAAAGTAACTGAAACCACATAAAGTGGAACCGCAGATAAGGGGGAACTACTGTACTGCAGAGAAAATTGTAAATACTTACAGATAACAAGCAAGGAAAAGAAAAAACTTCCCTAGAAAGATTCTCTTGCTTCTGTGTGAATCTCTTAAACGATGACACCCATGATGGGATACTTTTTGCCCCTTCAACAATCTAAAATATTTTATATGATTGTGTGGGCTCTGGCTAAAGCGTTATTATTCTACAAAGAAAATTCTCCCCACAAGCTCTAAACTTTTACCTTTCCTAAAGCATTTCTAGTACGTTGATGCACTGTTTCACCACTAGGTGGCAAGAACGACTAGGTGGCAATACTTGGCTTCACCAGACCTGAAGTCGAAATGATTAATCATGTTGAGGCAGAAACAAGAAGCCAGAGAGAAAAGGGGAAGAGCACACGAAGGCAAAATAAACATCCATAAACTTAAACTTCCTTGGGTAGAGAGGGCATGAAAAATGTCACCCATAAGTCACATTCTCTAACTTTTTTTCGTCTTTCTCTTCTCTTTCTAGTTTTTAAAAATCAATTCCGCAGTCCTCAGTTGCTGAAATTACTACTCAGTAGGGTGGGAAGGGGTCAGCCAGATCCAGAGGGCATTTTTCAGGACAGCCTAGAGCTTTGATTAAGGATGGAGGAAAGCTTACAAATGCACCACCCCCCTTAAGCCCCAGGGGATCTCCGCAAGCAACAGGAAGTCCTGCTACCTCTTCTTCTTTACAAGTAATATTTCTTCGAATAAAACTGTGGGTGTTTACAAAAATCAAGGCACTGGCGGGTAAGGCTGGCAGCTGCAACACCTCTCCTCTCTCTCCCCCTCTCCCTCCATCCGTCCCCTTTCACCTCCCACAAAGTTAACCAAGATTACAGATTTAGATGTGTTGTTTTTGCAGGGGGAGGAGAAGTAGGGAAATTCATTATGAAGCTGAGTTGCCTTTAGACTATTTATAATAAATTTCTACTAGAAAAGGACATTTGGCTGACAACCGTTTTCTTCTGCCTCGGCATGACCAAATACAGTAAGAATTCAAAATGAAAACTGAAAAGCAAGGAAGAGCCTACAACTGAAGCAGTCTGTTTTCACATCTCAGACTGGCAAATGACAAACTTGGGAAGGGGCCTCCTGTGTATTCCCTGCCCCCGTTATCTCCTTTCGCTTCTCTGAAGGGCTAAGAAGCCTTCGCTGTTAGCCAAGACTCCTTTGTGCTGCAGCTTAATTTTCCTGGCATAATTTTAAATACAGATCATGTCTACAGTGCAGCAATTAATGGATAGCCTAAAGACTTATTATTTCAAACTAATTGATATGTAGGAAAAGTTTAAATAACATAACAGGGAGAAGAGAAATTTTAAATGATGTGTGCACAATGAATTTAGAGTTTCTTTCTTTCGTGGAAATAGCAAAACACATCAAATTACTAAGAGAATGTGACCAAAATGTAGAAGTGACCCGGAAATCTTAAGCACGTGACTGGATAGGAGAAAGATTCAGACATTTCAGAAATGAGGGATGGCGGTGGTCAGATAACCGCCCCCTGTCTTCCCACACACACACACCCTCAGCAATTCTAGGGTATTGTCTCATAAGAGAAATGAAGGCCAGAGTATATTTTGAATTGTGCTCTTGGGTGAGCAATAAAAAATGGGAAAACGATGCCAGTATTTCCATTGTAATTCTGTGGCAAGTCCCCCTCTTGATGTAAAGTCCAGAGGGAAATCTATAAAGGTCAAGTTCACCTAACTGCAACAGAACTTATCTCAAGTTGCCAGCCTTCCCAACCCAGGATTCCCTCCAACTTCTAAGAAATGTAAGAAACGTGCTGCAATTAGTGACATTACTGGAAAATAGAATAAAACAAAACAACCCACCTTTCTAATTTCCCCATTCTACATTCTGGCAGGTTTAATAGGAAACTTCAGAATACTCTTCAGATGGGAGAAAGCAGAAACATTTTATTTTGAGAAGCTGCACTACAATGGCTTCCACATCAGCACTGGGCATTTGTAAGGAAACAGAATTCATACCAAGTATAAACCATAGCGAAAAATAACTGCCTTTAAAATGCACTTTTTCAGACTGGATTCTTATCATGAAAATATCTGAATAACTTTGGCCAAGTTGCTTAAACCTTGTGGTCTTCAGTCTTTTCAAATATAAAATTGCCACATGGATTGATGACTTTTTAAGACCCTTTGGTTCTAACCATCTACTTTATTTAGGTCACTCTACACATTTAATAGACAACAATTGTAGAACTGAATAAATAATAATCTTTGGTTTATGGCACACCCTTCTCATTGGTCCACGCAAAACCATATTGACCTATTTATTATATAATAAATATCCATGAAATAATTACACAACACAAAAACTAAAACACTAGTTTCTCCCCACTCTGGTACCCCTGCCTCTCTCACCCCACCCTCTATCTTCCAAGGCAGCTATGAATCTGAATCTTGTATGTATAATTCTTGTACTTTTATATTTATATAGATATAGATATACACATGCATTATACAAATATACATATACATATATGCATATATATGCATGTGTATATATGTGTGCACATGTATATCTACATCATGTACATATTTATTTGTATAACACATATTTTGTTTTTTGATTTTAGCTATTTTTAATTTCTTAAAATACCATCATGTGAAATTAAAAGATTCATACTGATATATGATAAAATATGCAAAAGTATCAAAACAAAGTATTATACTGTGTATAATCTTTTGGGACCTATGTTTTTCACTTGAAATATATTGCTAAACCCAACAGAAGGATATGCATATATTCACTGAAAGACACAGACTCAAATATCCATAGCTGCAGTGTTTATAATAGCCCCAAACTGGAACTAGCCTAATGTCCATCAAGTGTTACATCAATGAACAGAGTGTAACATATTCACACAATTAAATACTATTTTCACAAATACTGCGTGAAAGGAGCCAGACACCAAAAAAAAAGTATACATAATGTTATTACATTTGTATGAAGTTAAAAAGGATAGCTACTTTGGGTGGGAAACGGTGTGCCTGGTGACTGGGAAGTGGTAAGAGGGGGGCTTCTGTAGTGCTGGTAATATTCTCGTTCCTGATTTGGGCGATGATTAAATGAGTATGATACATTTATTGTATCAGCTATTGTTGCATAACAAATACCACCCAAAACTCAGTGGCCTAAAATAATAAGCATTCAATATTAGTCACAGGTTCCTGGGACATTCTTCTTGTCTTGACTGATCTTACTCATGTGTCAGCTGAGAGTCAGGGAGGCAACTCTGCTGATCTTGGCTGGACCCTCTTTCACGTTTGGGGTTCATCTGGCTTTAAGCTGGTCTAAGATGGCCTCAGTTAAAATAACAGGATCTCTGCATATAGCCTCTTATCTGCCAGTAGGCAAGTCCAGGCTGGTTCACAGGCTGATGATATGGTTCAAAGAGTGGAACCACAGAAGACCTTTCAAGAAATACACTCAGAACTGGGACAATGTCACTTTTGCCATATCTCGCTGGCAAAAAAAAAAAAAAGTGACAAGTGAGGAGTGAGGAAGTGTAGTCTTTGTTTAAATCAATATGTACTTTTCTCTATGTCAAATAATGCAAAAGTTTTAATAAAATTATATCTATATACGATTATATGATTGGATGTAGCTCTTGTTCATTTTGACTTCTAACATCTATTCTATGAATATCTTGGAGTTTATTTATCTGTTCTCCTGTTGAAGGGAATTTTAGGGATTTTCAGTTGATTGTTATTATAAGCAGATCTACTATAAACACTTTTTGCACATATCCCCTAGCATGCAAACTCTATGAAGAGTTTTTCTTGGTTGTATTCCAAAGTGCAGAAATGCTATATCATGGAGAATATGAATCTTTAGTTTTACAAGATGATGCTAAATTGTCTTCCAAAGTAACTCTGTCACTTTGCATTTCCCTCAGCAGTGTATGAAAGACCCTGTTGATCCAGACACTTGCCAACAATTGGTATTTAAGTCAGACTTCTCAGTATTCTCCATTAAGATTGATATAAAATTATATAACATTGTGGCCTTTATTAATTTTTTCCTGGTCAATGGCAAGAATGATCATCTTTTCATTTTGTTTGTTTGTTGTTACTTTGGTTTTGCCCATGTATGTTTCTTAAGTAAAATGCCTGTTTGTATCTTTTGCTCATTTTTAAATTGGGTGATTTTTTCTTGTCTTATTGCTTTATAGCAATTCTTTATCTGTTCTCGATAAGGTACTTTTGTCAGGTGAACATCTTTGCCCACTTCATAACTTGATTCTCACTTTATTGGAGATGTCATTTATTTAACACCTTAATTTTAAGTATTTAATTTTTGTTTTAATGTTTACTGTGAGCTGTCGGGGCTTTTAAAAGCAATCTTTATCTACCCCAAGGTCTGAAATATATGTATTTATATTCTAAAAGTTTCAAAGTTTGGGTTTTGGCTTTAAAATTTTTAACCTATCTGGAATTTATCTATATGCATGCTGTGTGTTGAAGATCTAATTTATTATTTATTTATATAGATAACCATCTTTTAAAGGTTTATCTATTAAAGAATTCCTCTTCATTTCTACTGATTTGTCATGCCACCATGTTCATATATCAAAGTTCCATACATGCACGGGTCACTTTTTGGGCTACCTAGTCCATTCCATTGATTAACTTGTTTTTTACTTGTATCTGCACCATTCTCTCTATTACTATAACCCCATAAACAACCTGTATCTGGTAAGGCACCTCTCCCTATTCCTAATTGATCCATCCACTTCTAAGCCAGCATTTAGGAAAAGTAAGCTCATTCTTGATTGGCTTAATAACTTTAATTCATCTTAAAGAAGCACCAAATCTGGAACTTTTTTATAAATAACATCTGCCAACAAATAGAAAATATTTCAAAATAGCACAACTTAAACTTTTTCAGCTTAACCCTTTATATCTGCATTAAGAAAATCTTAACAAATATCTTTAAACCCATGCCTCTCAAGTGTTAATGTGCATATGAATTACCTGAACATCTTGTTTAAAAAGCAAATTCTGATTCAGTGAGTCTGGGGTGAACCTGAGGTGTTACTGCTGGTCCTGGGACCACACTTTGTGTAACAAGGCTTTATAAAATGATTTTACTCCACACAGTAGAGTTGGAGAATATTTCCTTCTAGAGATGGCATTTTAGCTATCTTTTGAAAACCTTTTGCATGGTTTTTGGGGTTGTTGTTGTTGTTGTTGTTGTTGTTATTTTACCTCAGTCTTCTGTTAATTCAAGGACCCTAGTTTGTTTTGTTTGTTTTGATCTCTCTGGACATTTTTAGAAGCCCTTCCTAATTCTGTTAGTCAGATATTTCTTATTGATTTTTTTTTCCAGTGTAGACTCTAAATTGAAATCAAGTAAAATATTTTTGAAGGTTATGGGTTATTCGACTGAATAAGTGTCTACTTAAGTGTGGTAAGACGTGGCTAACACAGTGAGAATAAGAGAGGGAAGAAAAAAGGAACATAATATTCTACTCTCCACTCTACCATGATAATATGTATCAGTTTTGCCTTTGTTCTTCTTTTATTCTCTATAAAAGTTTCTACCAGCTTTCTATTCTAGTGAGTCATTGCGGAAACACAAATATGTGGGCTTCTTGCTCATGCTTGATAGGAAAGGAGGTTGTTATACATAATTGGAAACTATGGCATACAAAAAATTAACTTTGAATTCTGACTTCATTACTTATTAGCTGTGTGACTAGTTGTGTTATTTAGCCATTAAATGATATTAGTATTTACCTCATAGAATAATGTGAAGATTCAAAGCGGTAATCCATGCAGATAATCCATGCCCGTCACTTAACCTAGCACCTAGAATATAATAAATGCTCAATAAATATTCATACTAATAAACATTATTATTTGAGAACTATTACACAATAGTTACTATGGGCCTACTGGAAAAAAATCTTTGTGCTTAAGACACTGGCAATTAGTTTGTTTTCATGTGTGATAATTGAAGGCTTTGGTTTCATGGATTAACTCAAAGGCTAGTCTCCCCACAGTGATTCAGAGTTTCCAAATCAATAATACTTACTGATTTGGCAATTCAACTTGTATGAACAGTTCATTTTATTATGCAATTTTGCCTTGGCTCACCAATTATAGTTTGTTTCCACTCCTTAAGACACAACTGTTATACACTATTCAAGATTCCCGAAGCCGACTACCACAGAGCCAATCATTTACATTATTAGTGTGTGATCAATAAATATTCATTAGTCAATTCCATGATTAATTGAAGTAATCATATACCTCCTCCGGGACTCAAGCTGGGTAAATCAGTAAAAGCATGTTAAGGCCTATTCTCTTTGAGAAATTAGTAGATTATCAGTGTGTTCTCATTTGTTTCTTGAATATGATTTTCCTGAGGTCTTAAGAGAACTCACAGGAAGAGTTCACATACTGATAGGAAAACCATTAATCCGTTTTCAAGTTTAATTCGAAACTAATTCCAATCAATTACTTGACTCTCAACTCATTATTTTGACCTCATGGTGGACATAAATTTCTTTAAAGAGACCATTTCATCATAGTGTTCACGTTTGACTGGACAAATTCACAATTATGTATATCGTGAACAAAAAATATATTCTGTCATATATTTTCCAAAGAAGCTGGTTACTGATTTATTAAATAAATATTAGGCATAAAAATAAATATTTAAGGGGAGT
>NW_006442491.1:12232350-12248086 GCF_000325575.1 Pteropus alecto | reverse complement strand
ATTTTCTTTCTGATTATATTTTAATCCAAAAGACTGTATTTTAAATCAGGTTTTTCTTGATTCGTGGCATATCTACTTGAAAATGCTGATTGCATTTGGCTCCTAAGTATGAAGTGCAAACATACTTGTACAAAGTAAACAAGTTTAATTTGTGTATTTATATCAGTGACGTGATCAAGGCACAGGAACTGCACTTACTTTGTTTGTTTGAGATGTAAACACAGAATAATTCATTCATTAGTGAAATAGGTCATCTTCTTTGAAACAGATCATTTAGTTAAAAGGCAGGCTAATGAGGGAAAATGTCAATTAACATTTGATTTATTAGAAAAACATTGAAATTACACATTTTGATGGTTAGGTATATTAGATATTTATTTTAAAGCAGAAATCTTTTCCTTTAAACATACATTATATCTCTAGAATTGTTATTCAATTATTATTTTAATGCAAAAGCCATTTCTTAAAGATATCATTATATTTCTGCTGTTAAAACCAATGCAGTAACACATTCCTTCTTGTGGAATACATCTGGTCTTCTTTTGATGGGATAAACTGCTTTTGAATATGCTCACTATATCATACATTATTTATTCATCTCAATGTTTAGCATAATTTTTCTTGACAGTTTTTTTTTTCCACTTGAAATGTTATGTAACAAAAGCACCAGAACCAATTGGCATTTGAATTTATCCCTCCATTTCACATGCTGCTGGATGAAGTGGAGAAAAAATGTGCATCATCATTATGCTGGGCACATTTCAGCCACAGTCTATCTTTTTGCCTTTACATCAATTTCTCTTCTCCGTGGAAATAATTTCAAAGCCGTTTTGACTTCTGTTACATTATACATAACCACTGAGGTTAAGATCTATATATAGTAGGGACCAGAAGATATCCAAATTCAAATTTACTTGGTTTGTTGCTTGAATTTAATTTAATGGCCTCTTCAAGGCCAGTTAGATTCTGAAAGGAATGAATGGATATTTTTCAATCTAAATATTAGCATTAAGTGATTTATGATAGCTCTTCAGCTCAAGTAGTTTATAAGCAAGTCAAGTAATATCAACATGCATTAGACACTAGGGCACATCAATCCAAAAACTATAAGAAAACCCCTATAATTTTTACACCTAATATATGCCAGCTGATAAACTTAAACTAAGTTAATGTCTTAGATTGGGTTCTCCCAGAAGCAGACCCTGAGACAAGAATCTGAGTATAAGTAGTGTTTCTGAGACGTGATCTCGGGAATCTGGTAGTGGGTAGAGAAGTGAAGCAGGAAAGGGAAGGCACCCAACACAAGGCATGTTTGTGCTCAGTCCTACTAGGGAACTCTGGAAGACTTTGTAGAATATGCATCTTAGAGTTATTCTATCCCAAGAGAAAGGGAGCCAAGGTATATGTATGTCGACCACTAGGCAGCACTTCCAGCCAGCTGCGCTGTCCACTAGAGAAAGCAGGCAGTTGGAGATTAGGTTAGTGTGCATTGCAAAGTGTAGTCCAGAGTGTTCTAGGTTGGGCAGTGACAATCACTTCTATAGTTAGCTTCAGAACTGAATGAGAAGTTCCCCAAGATTAGAATGCTACGGTCTCAATAATTCAAATTTCCATGGCATTGAACCCGGTATCTAGTATCTGATATATGTACTTTGAAAACAGTCATGTGTTTTTAGGTTTATAAAATATTTTCCATCTGACACTACTTTCTTGGCAAGCCTCTTAATCACTAAATATATGACTGATCCTCAAAAATCCATGTATATAGGAATCACCTGCCAAGCTTAAGTTCTAAATCAGTGGTTCTCAAGGTTTTGGATTCATCAGAATCAGCCAAGGGGGTTTACTAACACAGATGACTGAGCCCTCACCCCCAGAGTTTCTGATTCAGTAAGTTTGGTGTAGGCCTGAGAACTTGCATTTCTAACAAGATCCCAGCGGGTCCTAATACTCTGTGTAACTGCACACACTCTGCTTGCTCCTGCCCTAATCATTTCTGTGTTTTGCCAGTATCCAAAAGATGTTATGTTCTTCAGATACAGAAAATGTTAAGAGACCTTGAAATACATCTGCAGTCTAATTATAATGGAAAGGGCTAAGCAGAGGAAGGTTTTTTCACCTCTGAAAAGTCAGACAACTTGAGTTCGAAATCTTCTATCTACGGTTGAAAAATCTGTCATATTTTTCAATATATTGACATGTATTGAAAGGTGATCATTAATGGTAAGGACTCATAGGTAGGACTTAGATTAGTAGGTTTTCTGAGTGGGATTTTATACAGCACTATGAAAATTATGCACATAATAATATTTTCCGCTATTGCTAGGTCACTGATCTCTACTGTATCGAGATATTTTCAACTTTTACAGTGTTTTATTCTACTTAGCATACAATTAGACAAAATAGTCTTGTTTAAAAAAAAAACAATTCAGAGTTTCTACATTTTTCCTCTTTTAGTTATTTTGGAATATAATTAGATGTGCTACAGAGAGTAAGGGAGAAATGACATGGATGGGCCCTTGGTATAGTTAAGTGGAAGTCACCTGGACAAGTGTGCAAAGGGACTAGAGTTTAATGATGTTCAGTGCTTTCATCTTAGGTAATTCTTCTTATTCTTTGATACCCAGGAAAGGTGATCACTCCCTCTTTTGTGCTACTATTGTATGTTGCTTATAACCTTATCACAGTATTTATTTCAGCATATCACATTATTTTATATTTCACATTCTTCCACTGGTCTGGGGACTCCTTCAAATCAGGGCTGTGTCTCACTCATGTCTCTATGCCTAGCATTAGTCACAGTGCCAGGTACATAGGCACTCAATTAATTTTGGATAAATGAATGAATAAATTAATGAATATTTGAGGAAGTAAAGGCAAAATAAAAGTGAGTAAATGTAGAGAATGAGCCACGAACCGGTGGCATTTGCTGTCCACTTCAGTATTGTAAGTACTGGGATGTATTCCAGGATTTGGGATTAAGATGGCTCTCTGGCTAGCAAAGCCAACTGAGAACCAGAACAGGCTTGGTAGAACCTAGTTAGCTTTTCTGTCACTAGTAGATTTCTCTAAAGGTATTTATCTCTGTGTAAGTAAGGATGCCTATGATCCATCAGAAGGGCTTTTAATCCCTTAGATTGGCTGATCTGAAGAAATCACACGAGTTTTTGGAAGCAACCCCAAGGTTATGATGCCGGGAGATGGTTGCCTAATGGGCAGGTAGAAACAGAAAGTAAGATTTAGCTGACTAGCTCTGCCTTGTTATTCAAGCAAAAGAAAAAGGAATAATATCTTAAAATTGATTTACGATAGTGCTTAATTAAAGTTACCCATTGCTGTCTTTATAAGAGTAACTTTATTATAACCATACATTCTAGGTTCTATATATACTTTATCCAGTTATAACAATTGAAGAAAAGGGATTTCTTTTTATTTCTGCATTTTCTTTGTAGGAGAGAAATAGATAAAGATAGATGGAAACTAAAAATGCCCCAGGGTTTCATAACATTAGCTCTCTTTTCTTATGGCTTTAAAGTAGCTACAAAGTACTCAAGATTTATCGTTAAGATTATTTCGTAATGCTACTTCATATCTAACCAAATAAGTCGCAAGCAACTTAAAGAGGCCATCTTTATGGTATAAAAATTGGCTAATAAAGATGAATCATCAATAAGAGAGACACTCGCGATATCTACATATATATTCATCATTTAATGTAAATCCTGCAACACGAATTATTTATGTGTTGGTTAGTATAACACAAATTGCTGTAACAAGAAGCACCAAAATGTCATTGGCTTTGTACAATAGGATTCCATTTCTCTTTCATATAACAGTCCAATGTGGTTGTTTCTGATTGGTGGACGGCATGCTTCTATATGGTAATTCGGGTTCTTTTCATAATGTGGATCTATCTTATTCTAAGGCCTTGCTGAAAAGTTTTGGTGCCAGACAAAGGACACGACAAAACAAATCTAGGGTTTTCAGTTGAGATGCCTCATATGCCTCTGAAAAGCACTGCCTTGACATTTCATTGGCAAGAACTGGTCAAATGGCCAAAGATAATGAGGAGGGCTTGTAAACATTGTCTTTGTCTAGGCAGCTGCCATCGAGGCATAGCAGACATCATGAAAGGGTGAATATAAATTTGGGTGATAACTAATCATTTTCTGCATTGTAGACCAGGATAATGGAATTCAAATCTGCTTTACCTAGAATTACTCTAAATTGACTACCATTCATATTAGACCCCAAAAGTAAAGTCAGTAGAGTAACCACTTTGTGTTGTTCCAAATGATCTCTGCAGACCTCTTGAAAAAAAAAGGGGGCGGTGATCAATCAACAGAAGGATCTAGCCTAGAAGACTTAAAAAGAAACATTTCTATAAAAGCACCTTGCAATGAGGTTTATCAGATTTCCCATTCCAAATCTTGTGAGTTTAGCACAATCACATCACCACAATTTGATTAATTAAAAAATGGAAAAAATAGGGAGACATTCTGAATTATTTAGCAAATGCCTTCCAGGGGAGCTGCCTAGAATAGGGTCAAAAATTTATCTCCCATTAAAGTGTCTTCTCCTTCCCAATGATGAGTGCTTCATCAAAGGCTCAGGGCCATCACAACGTGGTAATGTCGCCATCCATGTGGCAAAGAAGATGGAGTCCAATCCCTAACTGGGGAGGCCTCAGAAGACTTCTCGGTGTTTATTAAGTCCAAAGACCAAGCCAAAGAATACATTATTCAGATATTCCAGCAGTAGTAAATTGACCTGCACGGTGTGTTTTAAATTTCTAATGTAGGTGCCAACACTGGCAAACCAGAGATTTAACATGAAGATACAGATTGCTAGCTTCTGAAAAATCAGAAGGTGTGACAACTTGGGCATATACATGGCAGCAATCTAGTTGGCAAGATTGAGTGGCTGCTCTTTGTAATGGGGAACACCCTCTGCAATTACCACAATTACTCCCTGGTCCCACTCATTCATTTACCTTTCTACCTGGCCTTGTTTCAGTGTGCTCTCTCCAAGAAACTACATCACAGTTTCCAACTTCACCTCCGGCAGAGAATTCAGGCATGGCAATCAGATTTCTCAAAACCCCATAAGGCCAATAGAACTCATGTCTGCTTGCCTCTCAGATCAAGTTGTAAATGGCCAACCTGAAACCACAGCATTTAAGCAGAAGACTAAACATCATATTTAGAAAGAGTGACTCTATAATTAGGAAATCCTCTTGCCCTAAACATCAAAATCAGTTATCCTGATAAAATCGTAATACAGCTAACCACCCTTGAAATATACATTTATAAAAAGAAAAAGAAAAACCAAAACTAATTTTAGGTGATCAGGAGAAGGACGTTCTCTAGGGGCATGGCTGAGTTCATTACAGGACATTGGACACAGCCTGTCTCTTGTTTTTCAAATGCGATGCACAGGCTCTAAGTCAAGAAAGCAATTTAGCTAGAGCTTAAGTTGGGTAATTACTAATGCTTGGTAAGTCTTAAAAGAAGTTAAGACAGAAGTGTATGCAGATGAGGATACTCTGATCTGGAGGCCTACGCAAGGGTGGGATCTCCATGAGAATGTCTTCAGAGACCACTTCTGGCAAGTCCTAAATGATCCCAGCCTGAGACTTCCCAAGGGGGATGTTTCACTGAGACTTCCGCTTCTCCAAGGAGGTTGCAGGCACCGTCTGCACTATAGACATTTCTTTCTAATGTGACTCTGTATAGGAATTGAATTCATAATGTAAGTTCAATTCTTCTCTGCTGGTGGCATTCCATTTGATTGAAAATAAATACACTATCTAAAAATAATTAGCCTTTGAACAACCTTTTAGTTCAATTGACTTCAGGTTTTTTATTGATTCCTTTGGGTTTATGTGGCTGAGAGAATGGGATTCTTCTGGTGTTGTCTTTCTTAGCCTCTCTCCGGTAGACATAAATCACTTTTTGCTGTCATGCCCTTGTGCCTTATAGTGCAGCTATATCAGGAGCCACAAACTGTTGACTCGCAGACTAAATTGAGCCTTTTATTTGACTCTTGGTACATGTTAACATTTTTGAATCTGAATGTTGTAAACATAAAATACAATTCCAGTTGGCTACATTTCTTGGTATTTCTCTATTGCCTTATACCAAACCTAATTCACAGATTTATGTTATGTCTTGGGCCTCATAGATATTTGAATTTAGAGATTCAAAAATTAATGTACATGTCTTAAATTGTTTAATATATGAAAAGTTCTAAGAATAGTGCCCGCCACAGTAAGTACTCAGTAAATTGTAATTATTACCATCATTATATTACCATCATCATTTTTATGGCTTTATATTTCCCTGCAATTTACTACCAATATTTACTAGATGGATTCTAGCCCAAGACATTTTTCTTTTTTTCTCTCAAGCTAGGATTTTTTTTTTCCTTATTCTGATTTTCATTTGCTTATCCTTTCTTGTAGTATCTAACTCTGTACAGAAATAATCTGATTAAATTAGAACGGACCTAATGACAAACAGGAAAACAGCCAGCTGACCAAATAAACAGATCCTAAACTGAAGAATTATAGAGGAGCTAGTGAAAAGCCAGTGTCTTCCCAGCATGACAGACACAAATAGAAAAGGCCCTATGGAGGCTTAGAAATAGACCTAATAGGCTAATTGTAAGTGGTTAAGAGCCCTTGTTTTCCATGAGCCTGGACTCCATTATTAAGGAGTGCAGCATGTCGGTAAGACCTTGTGCCATGAAACCCCTCCCTCTCAGTATCACTTTCAAGCAAAAGTTACTTCCCAGTTACTTTCTGAGGCAACTTTGAAATCCTAGACATGCAAGAAAAATACACCAGGGTTATTTGTTATCCTTCTCTCAACATGTAGAATAATATTGCATTACTGAGATCGTCACAGATCCTGTTTTTATAGAGTGGGAGGTTGGTCTAGAATGGTGGCTGTGTAGACCTGGATTAGAAGTTAAGAATTTGGTGGTGAGATCTTGATTCTCCACTAAACCACTTGAATGGGAGGCGTTCATTTCCTTATTTAAGGAATGATGTTTAATAATGTGCTGGATGTGTATTTACTCAAGGTTATAAAGTGAGTCTCTTAGCTTCCTTAGCCCAAAGTGCAGATTTTCAAAGATTAAGACCATCTTTTGGTATTTCAAGCACAATAATAACTTTCAGTTTGACAAGGTGTCTCTGGACTATGATTAATCATTTTGGTAAAATAAAAGTTGTTTTTCCTCATTCACAGTCATTTTTATTCCCAGCTGTGACAGGCCTCAGTTGAATCTTTCTACAGAAAACACCTAACTAAAAATAGAAAAATCCTAGGCCTTAATAGCAGACACCTATAAGGGGAAAGGACTTAAGTACTGACACAAAAATTTCAAGGCCTGGAACATACACATTAGCTGGGACAAAGTAGCTTACCAAATAGGATAATTATTGCCTTACACTGTAGTGTAATTTGCTTTCAGATACTGAATGGTTATGTATATAAGGCAGCAAGACTCTGGCTCCTGGGACATGGTGAACAATTTATTCCATGTCAAGGCCACAGAATTTCATACACATTTTTGAGAGAAAGTATAGGAGTCAGAGGAGAAGTGCTACAATAACACTGCATAATAAACATAAAACTTGACTGGCATACAATAATAAATATTTATTTAGTTCACCAGTGTGCAGGGTTCAGCCTATCTGGGCTGTGTGTAGCTTATCTTAGCCGGGCTTGTTCACATATCGGTGGTTATTCACAGGTCAGGCGAATGACTCTACTGATCTCAGCTGGACTTGCTTACATTTCTGGGTGCAAGCCAGCTGCTGGTTGATCTTGGATGATTTGGGCTGTGTGACTAGGATGATTGAGGTGGCTCAGCTCTGTTCCTGTGCCTCATCCTCTACCAGACTAGTCCAAGCATGTTCCCACAACCATGGCAGAACAAGAGAAGTGAAAGCTAAAATGCATAAGTGCTTTTGCAAGCCTCTGCTTGGGCCGTGTCTACTAACATCCTGTTGGTCAGAATAATTCACATGACTACCTCTTATTCAAGAAAAACAGAGATAGACTATTTTTTCAGCAAGAGGAACTTAAAGTCATAAGGCTGTGGATACAGAGAGAGGTGAATTATTAGGGCCATTAATTCAATGAGTCTACTGAAGAGGAAAATCAACTAGGTTCTGGTCCTAGTTTTGCTATTAAGAGGCTATTCCTTGAGAAGTCACTTAACTTCTTTTGGCCACAGGTTTATACTAAGTAAAAGGAAAAGGTTCGACTATATAATTTCTAAAGTCTCTTTCTAATACTAACTCTTGGAGGGGTTGACAATCTAATTACTAATGTCCCTTTCAAAATTTTCTACAGTAATCTCTAGATGCCTGTAAAATGATTTTAATCATCTTATAATCAGAGTAGGTATAAATTATGGGTTAAGTTAGGAAATTGCAGCATTTCAAGAGAGACGTATTGGGGAAAGGACAGCAGAGAAAGAATGAGGATAGAGCTAGGAAAAAAGTCACAGGATTCTGACTACGTTCTTTGCTGCATTAAGAGCAAATTTCTCCCTCTGATAGTTTCATGGAGTAAATGGATGTATAGAGGATTTTACACATAAGGGCTATGTCAAAATGCTTATGGCTTTTGACGTGAAATAAAATTTAAAAAGCACATCACTTGTTACCCTGGAAGAATTCTAAATTTTTTATTTTCCACAGCACCAAACACAGGGCCTTGCACCAATCAGGGTGTTCAAAGATAATATTTGTTGATAAATTCTTCAAAATCAACAACAACCCAGGATGTAGCCCAAAAAGAGAGATCTAACAAGTACCATAATTGTGTGCATTTACCAAATAATGACTCAAATGATATAATTGGAAAGAATAAAGCCCACTTAGTAGACAGCATTCCAGATGTTTTCAGCTAGAAGTTCGTTTCCTCTCTTTAGGAATAAAGGTATACAAAATTAATAAGCAATCACAATATGCTAATTACTTAATAAGCATGATCTCATTTAAACCTTTTAACAACCTGGGAAAACTGGCATCATTATCCCCATTTTATATATGAAATAATTCCAATTCAAGGGGTTAAATAAGCTACCCAAGGTCACATTTGGTAAAATGTAAGCACCCAGGGTGGAGAGAGACTCTTATCTATCTATCAGTGATTTCTCCAGTTGTGTAAATCTATGGCAACAGTTTAATTTTTGATTGCCTTCCTAGCCCTTTACATCAGTCTAGTTGAAATTTGTTCAAAAAGTAAAAATTAATATCATTTTCAAGCAAATATATTTATTTAGGAAAAATCTGCCAAAAATAAAGCCATGCACCATACTCCAGCACTTGATTAAAAACATCAGGAATTTATGTCTATTGTAAATTAACCGTATTCTTCTACATTGGCAGGAACTAACCAAATTATTTTTGTTTAGGTTTCGAGTATTTTTTCTTTTGCCCTAGAAATACACTGATCACCATTTTACTCATTTTCTTTATATTTCAGTTGCCAATGGCAACCTTGAATTACAAGGTTGAACAAATGCTGCATTTTACTTGAGTGGTTTGTAATTTGAACTTTGAGTTCATGTTCATTGGGAATTGTTTATCTATAAGGGTCACTCATGCCCTGGGCTATAAAGAATCCAAACAGTCTGAATTTGCTGTGCCACTGCTGGGACTCCATGGGTTTTATCCATTTTTGAACAGTGTTTGCTTTGATTTATTGGCACTGGATACCCAGGCACGGAGGGTAATGTGAATTTAGAACTGCACTCATTCATGGTGCTGGTTTGGGTTTCTGATTCCTTGCCGCTGACATTTTTCCTCCAATAGACCCCATGACTCATTAGCTTCCTCTCCTTGTCCTTGAGATTAGGGATTGAGAATTTCTAGTCCCTATTTCAAGTGCGAATACACCTAACTCTATGCAGAGACTTCAGTTTCGGCACTTCAACACCCAAAATTCTTAGGCCATTCTCCTGTCACCTTAGAACATTAAAACTCAGCTCTCCAGATGGAGAATCTACTCTGCCACCCATGGGCCTTTTGGCTTTGCTTTCTCTTTTTTTATTCCTGTGACATAGGGATTTCCTTTTCTCATATTAAAACTCAGTTATAAATTTAAATAAATGTATATGTTCTGTCTTATTCAGCATTTCTCTGTATTTGGAATAGAGGAAGGAATTTCCTACCTGGCCATTGTGACTCAAACTCCCATTGCAATTTATTCTAAGGAAATTTAGAAGAAAACAAACAAAATCTTGAACAGTTAGGATATATAATGTAATCCCATTTTCCCACATGCTATTTTCCAACAATCCTCTGGTAACCTGACTGACCTCACTCTGTAATTTTTATATGATCCTGTTATTTCTGTTCTTGGTTGAAATAAAAATTCATGAGATTATTCTAAAAATAAGATGAGGCTTTAAAGGTTTCTCAGCTGCCCATGCTATATATGTACATTTTAATGCTTTTCCCATTGTTTTTAATAACCTCTTAATTAATTGATGATGTCGAGGTTAAAATACCATAGTGTTTGTAGTAATTCCTCATAGAATTTTCCTGGTCACTTTATCCACATTCAGTATTTTGCATTTTTTTGTTTTGTATGTTTTTAAATATATTAGGTTTTATTTTTATTTTAGAATACTATTTTCATGCTAAAAATAAAATGATTACATTACTAATAATTACATTGTCAATATTCACATTACCATCAAAATGAGAAATCTAAAAAAATAGAAATACTCATAATCCCAACAGTTTATATTTTAGTATCTTCTTTCAAAGTAATTCTGTTTTCTCAGAAAATATTCTCATAGTTATCATCACAGTACATATAGAACTGCATGTAGACTCTATTAATTTATCACAGCAATATAATCATTTTTTTCTGTTTTCATAGCCATTTTTTGTTTATATTTTGTAGTTGCATTACATTTCTTTAAGCCTTATATTTTATTTTAAAGAAACTCTAAATTTTATTGACGTTTTTATTTTCATTTTGCTTGTTTTATTATTGTCCCTAATCTTTAGTAGTAAACTTCAAAATATTTCAAGCAAAATAATTATAGTAACATATTTTCATCTCTGTTTCCCAAAGGCCAGATATATTTTTAAAGGGTTAAAAGACTGTGAGGAATTAAATTTTAAAAAATACAAGATTCTCCCAGAGAAAGAAAGAAAAGTGAAATAATACAAAATGTTTAATGAGAAACAAACTGAAATAAATGACCCTATGTGTCTATCAAAGGTAACATAACTATACAAAGAATATAATTATTTCAAGTGAATTTTAGCAGAGAAATATCATCGTGCATCCTTAGTGGGATATATTCTGTGAAAAAAAGAACCTCAAAACACTCTTAAGCTTCACATGGTTATTTTATGGATAGGTTATAATTTTGAAACTATTTCTGTATATTGCAATGTAAAGCAAATAAGTTGATGTTTTCAGAAAGCAAACTATACAAAATTAATTACAAAATAAAAAAAGATATACAAATACAAAATCGAATAAGTTAAGAAAAAAATCTATACTGTGACATTTAAATTTGAAATATCAATATGTACTAACGATTTTTCAAAATACATGCCCTGTCTACTGAGATGACCTAAATGCAATGACAGTCTGATAGCAGTGAGCACTTCTATCACCCAGAGCTTGATTTATAAACACCTCCACTAAAGGCTTTGGAAAAGTGGCTGATTCCAGATCTGAGGCAGGGCAAGTACAGGAGATATCTGAGGTTATCTAGTTATACCTAGAGAAGCAAGTGCTCCAAATGTAAAGGGAGCATGTCAAAAGGACCCAAAAGCCTATCTTGAAAGGGCCCCCACTGACCAAACATAGGACAATTTGACCTCAGAGTAATGGCTGTAACTGATTTTTTTTTAAAGGAATAAATAAAAATTAAAATGTATTGTCCATAGTTACTTTCAGAGAGAGAAAAGAAAAAACTAATTTGCCATCTTTTGAAATAATCATTGCCCCTACTCCTTACTCAGAAAATTTGTAATTAAAGAAAAAGAATTAAATGCTTACCCTGCCTTTTGAAGAGGAACTCTAGTTCATCTCCACAGGACAAGAAAAAGCTCTTCCTTACAGAATACTAGCTAAATTAAACAAGAATTAGCAAATTACCATTTACCCCCAATGAGATGGACAAGAATCATCAATTTCATGAAAGGGTGCTAAGGGAAATTAACATGGATCCAGAGTTTCGCCCCCACAGAATAACAGCCAAATGTAAAAGGAAAAAATTTTGACAAAATTGAGTCTGATTTTTACCACTTTTAGCCAAGTGATGAAACTTACTCGCTGATAATGTGACACATCTGACACTACGCACCCACTGATGTGTTGCAATATGAGATATAAAAAAATACCTATTAAGTATTCTTGCCCCAACAAATTTTTAACCTCCATCTAATCAAGCCTACAGGTTTAACTTCTAGTTTATAAGAAATGCAGGGTTTCCAGGACTAGTTTAAATGACTCCCTGAAGAAATCATCAGACAAATTTGGAATGTGGGCATTCTATAAGAAAATTGAACAGGATTCTTCAAAAAACCCAAATCACAAAAGAATGAAAAGCAATAAATAATTCAAGTGGGAAACGTGAGAAAGACACAACAACCAAATGTAACACATGAACTTTGAATTGTAGCCAAAAAAGATAAGCTAGAAAAATTTAGGAGGGGTAATAGTGGGGAAATTTGAACATGGATGAGTGTGAGATAATATTAAGGAATTATTATTAATTTTCTTAAAATCATTAAGGTATTGACATGACATAGGACATTTTTTTTAGGTGATGTGTGGTACAAAATCTATGTGGTTAAGTGTCATGACGTCTAAAATTTATTTTCAAATGATTCACCAAAAAAATATAGTGATAGATAATGATGATGCACATATGGCATAAGGTTAAAATTAAAGTTGTTTTCAGAGATTTTGTTGTTATTGCTGTTGTTTTGTTTTGTTTTTGAACATGTGTGGTTTCCGTCTTACAGACATTATCAGATTATTGCCTAATGCTTTAAAATGTCGGTTTCTCATTATTGCCCTTTTTTTAAAAAATATATTTTTTACCAATATAATGTCCCTTAGAAAGGTGTTGTGCTATTGCATGTCCCTGGTCATTAAAGAGACTAAGTATCTTCTCACATATATATATTGGATATTTGTGTTTCTTCTCCTATGAATTGCTTGGGTGTTGCCCATTTTTTTCACCAAAAGAGATTATTTTCATTTAGGTAAGTATACCAAATAAAATTTTCCTTTATAAATTATGTTTTTTCTGTCTAGCTTAAGAAGGTCTCTGTACCCCAGGATTATACAATTATATGCCTCGTTTTCTCCTAAGATTTTTATTGCTTTTTGTTTTATTTTAAGGTCTTTAATATACTTCATTGGACAAAATGACTTGAGTTGGACCTGAAGTCAGATCGTGAAAAATCTTCCTAAATATCTGTCTGTGCATTCTCTATAGCTTTTTTGTTTTTTTAAGTTTTAGCAGTTCTGTCTTTGTTATCCCACTGTAGCTTATAATTGACTAAGAAATTTGTTTCCTTAGAAAATTGACTTTGATTATATCTCTTTACTAACTCAGTAAACTGCCTTAGCTTTACATTTATGCCACATTTACATTATCCTAAGATGTTCTCTTTTTTTCCCATTTGTAAACTACCCTTCATGATTAACTTTGCTTTCTTCACCTTCGCTTTTATTTATACATCTAAAAACCTTGCTTAACTAAATCAAATCCTTGCTTTATTTCTAAGGCAACTGGAAAAAATGTCAGAAGCAGAATAGCATGCCAACTGCAAAAATCTTTGACAGTAAAGGCAGGCACGGCTGAACACACTTGAACTTGAGTGTATTGTCTTTCCCTTCTTATCCAACAGAATTCACAGAAGCAATGAGTAGGCAACATCTTTTGAAAATCAAGTTAACTAAGAAATTTAGAAATTGAGTCTTGCTAGTCAAATTGAAGAACTCAGCCTATAATAAAATAAATTCTGGCAATGCTTTTATTTATTAATATCTGACTATAAATATAACAATCTGCTTTAAAAATTAGAGATTAAATTCGACCATGTTCTTCCCTTTTTTGGTCCACTTTCTAAAAATATATCTTATAAATTTAAGATTAAGCAAGTTCATGTGTGCTAATTTAAAAAACTCCAAGTAATATCCTACAAAATCAAATTTCTCATGTAGATCTATTTGTCCTATGTGATTTTCTCTCAAGAATGTGTTTTGAGACCACAGCAATGAAAAGATGGGGCCAGCTGAATTAAATTATGAGTCCTCTATGAGGCCGGACCATATATGGCAAGCCTTTGAATTCTTCTACTATATCAGTCCGTTATTGCCACAATATGCTGCTTAAGAACAACCACAGAACTCAGTGGCATAAAACAATGGGCATTTACTAAGCTCATGAGTCTATGAACTGGACCAGTCATTTCTTCTGGTCTGGACCAGGCTCAGCAGATCTTAGCAGCCTTGTGCTAGCCTGTGTTTAGCTCACGGGTTAGTTAGCTGGCTGGCTTGTAATAGACGCACTTTCGTGTCTGGTAGTTGAGGTGATAGAGGGCATATAACTGGGTCAGGTGTCTCCTCCAGCAGGCTAGCCTGAAATTCTTTACGTGATGCCTGAGTAAGCTTCCAACAGGAATAGCAGAAGCATACATAGCCTTCTGGGGTCTAGGCTCACAACCGTATCTGTCACCCTGGCACATCCTGCTGGACAAAGTAAATCACAAGGCCTCTCCAGATTCAAGGAGATAAAAAATACACTCCACTCTTTGATCGGAGGAATTGCAAAGGCCATGACTACAAGAAGGGTAAAGAATTGCTGTCATTTGTGCAATCTAGCTACCATGCTTACGGAACTTGAGCTGTACAGAATAGACATTCAACACAAGTTTGGGTACATGAACCAGAATGTGGCAGTTAAATGAGATGGCCCTAAACCTCAGCAAAGAGATGATCAAGAGCAGGCTCTGGTGTCCAGTGGAGGACCATCTGAAGTTTTGGATTGTGGAGAAGGAAAGTTAAGAGGGATCCAAATTGAAATTCCACAGCTAGACCTGATCTCTTGAGTCCTCAGATCTAAGCCTTATTTAAATCTGCTAGGAGAGAAGTTAAATGCTCTCTTCAAGCCCAATAGGAGCCATGAGTGTGGAGTGAATTGATTGCTAACAATTTAAAACATCAGGAGATCTTACATGAAACTTTGGATTCCTCATTTTTCTTGAAAAACAAAAATCTGTCGGGCCTCAGCTACTGCTGAGTTTCAGGCACCCCCTCCCTTCAGAGAGAGCATGCCCTCCCCACCAATCCTACTTCCTTGTACACAATCTGCTTCTCTTATTTTCATGATTTGCCTTTTCCCCCTACGTTTGCAACCCTTCGGCTGGAATAGCCATAAAATCCTGATAGATGGGCTTTTGGGGAACAGAGCCAGACTTTACTCTGCATACTTTTCATGTTTTCTTACAATGAGCAAGTATTCCATTTATAAGAAGGAAACATAAATAAAAAGAAAACTCTGATTTTAAATTTAATAATACGTGCAATTTGTAATTAATTCATTAATAATGAATGACTTTTTTAAAAGAGTGAAATATGACATTTAATATATATTAATTTGGTTAATAAATTAAATTATTTTAATTTATTAAAATAGTTTAGAATACATAACATCTATTACTAACCCA
>NW_006442491.1:12195359-12232196 GCF_000325575.1 Pteropus alecto | reverse complement strand
TTATTTAAAATTATTTAAAATAATTATTAAAATTAAATTATTGTTATTGTGATTATTATTAATTATGGTTAATAATTATTATTAATTCTTAGTATTATATTGTTATTGTGATTTATAATAAGGAATAATTTGGTCTTAGTCCCAGTTCCAGGCACAGAGCTTCTAAAATTCTTGGAATTTCCTAAGTGCTGAGACAATAAGAGTGTCTTTTTTATATTAATAAAGTGACTTTTGGAAAGCACCTAAGGATGGTGGCTGGTTGCTATGGGAACCAACCGTATGATTAGAGGATTGAAACTTTCATTCTCTGCCCTTGGCCCTCCAGGGAGTGGTGAGAGGCTGGAGACTGAGTTCAATAACCAATTAATTATATTGATCATGATACGCAATGGAACCTCCTTAAAAACCCAACAGGGCTTGGCAGCTCTGTGCCCTTTCCCTATACCTTGTCCTATGTATCTCTTCCATCTGGCCGTTCCTGGTTTATACCCTTTTATGATAAATCAGTGATCTAGTAAGTGAAGTGTTTCTCTGAGTCCTATAAACCACTCTAGCAAATTAATCAAGCCCAATGTTGGGTCAGGCGCGGGGGGGAGGTGGTCATTAGAACCTCCAAACTATAGCCAGTCAGTCAAAAACAGAGGTGACAATCTGGACTTTTGATTGGCATTTGAAGTGGTGGTGGGGCCTAGGGGGCTGTCTTATAGGACTGAACCCTTAACCTGTGGGATCTGATGCTATCTCCAGGTAGACAGTGTCAGAATGGAGTTCAGTTATATGATACCTAGCTAGAGTTGCAGAGAATTGTTTGGTGGTGTTGGGGGAAAACACACATCAGAACTGGGTACAGAATTGTAATGATTAAAATTAGATTATTAAAAATTATTAGAAAATGTTAACGTATTCGACGTTTTCTCACTATATATATGTAGTGAGAAATATATATATAAAATATATACTATACGTATAATATTTATATATAAAAGGAAATAGTATTATCAAGCACCATGGAATCTTGTCCAGCAATGACCCAAGAGAAATTAACTTCTAGGTCAGGTACAATATATCTATAGCTGAAGGTGCCCCAGTCTAACCTAAGTGAAAACTGCAATCTGATATTCCCTAAACCCAGGGCCCCATGCTTTTCTCCCTTTCCCTATATTCTTTAGAAACAAAACATTTTAACTGTATATGTTGCTGAATTAAAATTGAGGCAAATTGATGATGAGGTCCAGATAATAGTTACTGCAAACTATCAAACACCAGTCTGAGAGTTCACTGGTGCAAAGAATGACCATGTAAAAGCCTTCTAAATTGTTGAGACACCTGGGAAAGAATTGGCTATTGTCTTGCTGTGTTTGATGCCCTAGGGATTCGCCTGGCTCCCCGCGATGATGGTAGGGCTGTGTATAAAGTTGCCTTTGCTCCATCAGGGCCTCATGGATACCCCCTCATTGTGTGTTTCCTTCTTGGCTTAGTAGTGTTCATGTGCCAGTACAACATATTCATTAACACCCGCATTTTATGTTTTGAGAGAGTAGATGAGTTTTAATACTTAGGCCAACCAAGCTATTTTTATCAGGAATTTTTGATGTATTAAAAAAAAAAAAAAAGTCATTCAAATAGTTCCACAATCCATTACCTGAGACTCCGGGGTTGTTTTTCAGAATTTATAATTTTTCTGATTTTGGAAAGGTAACATGATATATGTACCATAGGCACAATATCCCATGGTATTACAATTATAATACCCTCATAATTATATAAATTAATGTCTACAGTACCATGCATGGATATTCATGGATATGAAGTGGGATAAATAAGAATTATAAATAACCTTATATTAGTTAATGCCAATGAATTTGCCAAAAATTTACAAAAATCTTCTATATTTCAGAACTTAGGGATTTTAGAATTGCAGATAAGGGATTATGGATCTATATTAAATAACCAAGCTTTGGCAAAATTTCTCTGGAATAGAAGTAAAAGCACAAACGAATTGAACTAGGGGATTTCTTAGGCTGCAGGCACTCGCCAGAATGGGGTGAGCGGAGGCGGTCAAGACTCCAAGGGGCAGATGCCTTGAGCACTGTCTTCACCCCAGATGGTCTAGGGATCAGGGCAAGCACTAGAAACTTCATTGAATCTCCAGAGGAAGAACATATAGCCAGGATCAAGACAAAAAGTAGAATTGGGAGCTCAGCATACAGCCAGGACAGGAAGATAATCAGAGTGTCCAAAGTGGACCAGCAGCTTTGGCATCACCTGTGAGCCCTGAGAAATGTAAGATCTTGGGCCCCACCCAGATTTCCTGAATCAGAATCAAAAATCAAGATCCTAGAAGATAAAGTTTGAGAAGCATGAAAAGAAATCATTTAAAGGTTTTAAAGACTTATCTTAAGAAAAGCTACCTCAATGCTCCTAAGAAGAAAAAAAGTACTTAGTCTCACACATCATTTCTAAGAATTTGCTTCTTGCTTACCATTCAATAAGTAAAGAGAATTTTATTTTAAATTCTGGGTTTTGATTGGGATCAGCACTGCAAAGCTTCCCAGGAGGCAGCATCCACCACCGGCCCCGACCCTCAGCCCACTTCTCTGAGGACTCCAGCTTTTACTTGCTTTAGGAGTAGGGCCACCATGTAAGTCTGCATTTGAAGAAAAGGTTCTGTGACTTTTAAATGTCCAAGAATTCTCCAGAGCATTAAACAAATAAATTTAAAGTTTACAGCTTGGCTAAAACAGTTTATGAAATGAATAAAAATTAGAATAAAAAATCAAAATTAAGAGGTGATAAAAGAAGTCAAAATAGAAGTTAAAGTTGGTTATATGAGTATGTTTAGTTTGTGAAAATGCATTCAGCTCCTCTTTAGAAATGTGGTTTTCCAGCCCCTGTGTGAAGCGACACTTCACCAAGCCCCACCTTGATCCTTGGTCCACTCCTGTCAGCTTCTTCGTTCTCCCCACCTCAATTCAGGACTGACCTAGGCACTCCCAGCTATCAGTAGCTTCCAACCCCTATGTTTAAGAACTTCAAATCACGTTACTTCTATAAATTTTTTCAAAAGACCCATCTCTCTCTCTCTCTCTCTCTCTCTCTCTCTCTCCTTCATATTCTCCCTGTATATTATATCTATATTTATTTATATTATTGCAGGTCTTTAGCCCGATTCTGCCACACATAACCTGAACTTGACTTTCAGCTACGGACAAATGACATGACCAACTAAACTCTGTTTTACATCTTCTCTATAGGCAATCAGTGGATAATGCCAAAATTAAATTATTCCTCCCCCATCTTTGTACATATCTTTCAAGAAGTTCCTACATGGGTGGTTATAGAAACCTAAGTGACATTAAATCCTCCTCCTCTCTTGATGTCTTCCAGCTGCAGGTGGAGCTAGAGCAAGAGTACCAAGATAAGTTCAAAAGACTGCCTCTGGAGATTTTGGAGTTTGTGCAGGAAGCCATGAAGGGGAAGATCAGTGAGGACAGTAATCACAGTTCTGCCCCTTCCTCCTTGACCTCAGAGCCTGGAAAACTGAACCACAGGCCTCCCTCCAGTGAGGAGCTGGAAGGAGACCACCCAGGAAGAGAGTTTGATACTCCTCTGTGATTGTTCATGTTAGGCCTTCAGAATACTCATGGCCTCTCAAGCTCCATCAGATTTTCTCTTATTACAAAGATCACTGCCCAGAGCATCTTCCTGAGAAGCATCCCTTAGCCTAAAATCCATACCAAAAGGAGAATTCCAGAAGGACAGCGTCCTCATGCCTAGGCTTCATGTGTGATGTGGAAACTACTGCAGGTCTACTAGTAGAGAGTGCATGTATGTGGGATTTTTGTTTTCTTTCTGGTAGTAAATTCAAAGCAGGCAACTTCCAGGCTCCATGGACCATTAAATGAAGAACTATGTCTTCTTTGAAGAAAATCAAGCTCATGTTTTTATTTGAAGCTCTGGTGTAAAGTATTTTAAAGTAATAGAAATAGTTTGAGAAATGCATATCACTACTTAACATTATTGAACAGCCAACTTTGAACATTTTTTTTCCTACCTGCCCCTCAACTACCATATCTTCAAGTTAACGTGCATATTAGATTATTTCATTCTTTGCTTTGCAAGCACTGGTGGCTTGCAGTCTGCTAATTTATTTATCATAGAGGCATCAGTGTATTTGCTGCCAACATGGTTTTGTCAGATACCATAGTGATTCAAATAAGCTGGTTTTCTTTCTTGAAAAAAAAATCACTTGATCTGATCCTTGCCCTTCTCAGACTTAGCAATATGGCTTGTACATTTGACTGCATGAGAAAGCTGGCCACACACTTCCAGGCAGTGGGCTATCTGAGCTGACTATTTGTACTCAAAGTCTGGGTATTCACTGATTGTTGGCCTGAAGTAAGTAAATAACTACAAAGAGTCTGTTCAGTTGAATAAAAATAGTTGAGCTGATGTATGTTGAGCAGAGATTCAATCAGAGTAAACAGGTTCCAGTGGTTATTTTTCTGTCTGACATTTTTTATGGTTCATTTATTTTAATATAGAGATAAAGATTGAGTATTTATCTAGAAAATACACAGACCCACATATAAGTGATATATATTATCTTCATGTATATATGTACACATTCACCCATATAAATACAGACACATACACTATACACACACACACGCACACACACACATTCATTCGAGTGTAGATGTGTGTTTCTTAATTGACAATGACCCAAAACTCATCCACAAGACTTAAAACCAAATTTGCGGATAAATGGATATAGAAGAAAATGGTCAAACATCTAGATTTTGTGGATAAATTATATTGATATGCTAAGAAACAATTGATGGAGTCATTGATGCAAGTAGAGGTAGATTTAGATCTTAGAATATGAATTTGATATATATTTTGCAGGACCAATAACTGGATTTTAAGCTTGTTTTAATAATCAGAATATATAAAAATATATAGAACAGAAATATGGAAATTTATTAGTATCTTCCATAATTTAAAGTCTGAGAGATTTCAATAATTTTATTCTAACAAAAAAAATCTTTCATTATATATTTACTATGTACATTTAATTCACTGAACTGTGTATTTTTGTTAAGTTCCTATGTTAGATGGCATAAGAAAAACAAATTATATCATGCGAAAACTGATCAAAACATTACTGAAAGGTCTTAAGTAAGAGAGAATAATTATGTAGAGGAAGATATAGTTTAGAGAGTAACACAAAGAACATTGAAGTTGAAACCCTAAAGCAAAGATGCTCACAGTTTATTTTACTTTAAAAGAAACCTGTCTGATTGTAGCTTAGCAAAACATTTTAAATGCAAAAACCAGTTGTGTCCTGAAAACTATGTTTCCAGAATTTAATATTTTTATGGAGATTATTTTATTTAACTTTAAGCAATAACTAAGGATCACAATTAAGTTTTAGTCAAAATGAAGGCTTAGTGCAAACATTAGGAAAGAGTTTTTGATTTAAAAAAAAAAAAAAAAAACTTATTGAGACAGGGAGAAAAATTCCATCCTCTTTGGAGATGATGATAGTATTTTGACCGGAATGATTTGGGGTGTTAATTAGACACTTAATAAAACTTAACTTCAAATGAAAGAGAAATCTTTTGTAAATCATTCTACTTTTGCACTTTGAAAGAAAGGCATTAATCGTAAGGAAACAAGAATGGTCAAAATCGAATGCTGCATTTTTGTAAACAAAATTACAGACCGTCTAAAATTGCAGAAGAATGAACTAATAATAGCATTCATAACCAAACACAATGATGATGATTGCAGAATATCACATTTTAGTCCAGAAATAGACTAAGATTGAATAACCTTGACTTACACAAAACTGTTTTGGTAGTTGGATTTCATTATCTTAGTAACTCTAGTCATTTTACAATACGTTTGTATTTGGCCATTTACTGTAATCACATTTTTATATCTGTACAATGACACTTTTTGCAGTTGTGGGGTAGTGTGTAACACTGTCCATCTTGCATCATTGAAACTACTACAGTGATAATATCATTTAATAATATTAATATTACTTGAAATAGACTAAGATAAAGACAAGGGGTCTATATGATGTGCAGTTTTGTGCCTTTATGTATTTGCCTTGTTCTTTGTTGAATGTGTGAAAGTCTGTACCGTGATTTTCCTATAATAGAGAGTAGAGCTGTGTATTAAATTAGACCGTGCCCCTCTGATACCTTTACACTACTGAGAATAGCGTGGTTTTGGCCGTGTAAACCAGTTTTCAAAGTTCTAATGAAATGCCATATGTTTTTGGTTTTTAACATTTCATTTCAACATTTCAATATCACCATACATTAATTAATACTCCTGTAATAGATAAGCAGCCATTAAATAACTCTGAAAGAAAGGGCCATTGCTTGCATTACTTTGAATTTAATGTTGTGCTTGTGCACTGTATAAATATTGTTTGTGATGGATTGGACATTGTGACTTTTGCCTTTTCAAAAGAAAACAATAGGACAAAGTATTTGAAGCTCTTAAAATGTACATATTTTGGTTCTTCTATCTCAAATTATTTAAAATGCATAATTCACATTTTTGTAATAATTCTATGCAATTTTGTGGCATGATGTTTCTTCCACTTGTAATTTTATGTGCTTTCATCACAAATCCAAAGGAAACAATAAAAATTTCTTAACACAACCCAGCTGTTATTTCTTGGTGTCAGGGCCAACCTTCTTTTGATGGGCAAGATGGCAGGAGCAAGCATAATGCCAGTCTTTAGAGATGTAATGTGGACATTACATCTCTACATTACATTACATGCCCACATTATATTCCTGCACATCTGTGCCTGTGCAGGAATTTGAGATGCTGCAATGCTTGTGCCAGTGGGTACAGCTGTCATTATTCTGTCATTTCATCACCTCTCTCCAAGAGTGGTATTGCATTTGCCTGTTACTTCCCTATAGATCCTCCCTTTCTTTCTCCCTTCCTCCCTTCCTTCCTTCCTTGACCAAAGCTAAGGAAGGCAAAACAGTCAAAGGTTTCATGACAAATAGTGGAAGTGACAAAAGCTGACAGAGTACTTGATGTAAGCTTTCTTATAAAACAGATGAAAAATAATCTGTAACATTGATTTGAAAAAAAGGAATATATGTGTGAGTTATGAGAATGTCCCATAGGCACATCAAATGTAGTGCATTAGCTATCTGTTGCTACATTACACATTACTGCAGAACCTAGTGGCTTAAAGCAATAAGAAGTATCTCTTATCTCTCATAGTCTTTGTGAGTCAAGAATTCAGATAGGGCAAAACAGAGATGGCATGTTCTCTACTCCACAATGTCTGGGGCCTCAGCTGGAAGATTAGAAGGCTGGAGACTGGAATCTTCTGAAGACTAGTTTATCCACATATCTGATGGTTGATGACTTGTCAGCTGAGAGACAGTTGGGGCTCTGGCTGGAACACCCACATGTATCCTCTGCACATGGCTGGAGCTTTCTCACAATATGGTGGCTGGATTTCAAGGGTGAGCTTTCTGAGAGAAAGTCAGGCAGGAGCTGTGTCAAAATTTTTATGACCAAGCCTCTAAGTTGCATACTATCACTTATGCTGGACCCCATTCATCAGTGCTGTCACAAGCCCCTTCCCAGATTCAAGGAGAGGGAACAAACATAGTTGCCACCACACCTTAGGAAGAGTGTTGGTCACACTGAAAATATTAGGGATGGAATAAATATATAGGCATGACCATCTTTGGAAAATACAGTCTGCCATATACAGTGTGCAACAATCTGAATTTGCAGTTACACTCAATTTACTTTGTTTTCTATATCAATAACAATGATAACAATAAAACAACATCGTTCAGTTGCGCAAGCCAAAACATTGGCATCATCCTTGATAGATCCCTCTCTCTCAACCCTTTTCCAAGAAATCACCAAATTGGGCCAATTCTGACACTGTGAGAGCCCTCAGATTTGTTAACTTCCCCTTTGCTAGTGCCCAAGTTCAGGCCACTATCCCCTTCTACCTACCAAGGTTTTTCTAAATGGTTTCCATACCTCTAGTTCTAAACCATGTAACCAGGTCCCCACACCATAGCTAGACTGATCATACATAAGCAAAAATGGGATTAAACGTCTTTAATTGACCTCAACTGTCCTCAGGATACTATCTAAACCCCTTTATAAATGTTTGATATTTTACGTGATTTGTTCCTGCATAACTCTATAGCTTAATGTCTTAGTCCTCCTCTCTCACATCATACTCCAGCCGTATGAGTAATCTTGCCTCCTGGGCTTTTAAATAGTATTCTTTAAACTACTTAGACCCTTACTTTTTGCTTCTCTTTTCCGTGAATCCCTCCCCAAAACATACACACACACTCAGATTCTTTTTTTCCCTAGCTAACGCTTATTCATATCTATAGCATAAATGTCACTTCTTCTAGGAAGCCTTCTTAGTCTCACCCAAGCTCCTCCTCACCTGTGTTCCATTGCATCTTATCAGTTATCTATTGCTGCATAACAAACACCGCCAACACTTCGTGTCATAAACAATCATTTTCTGTCGGTTGAGAGTTTACAGATAGGTAGATGGCTCTGCTGGGCTGATCTCAACTGGACTCATCTATACATCTGCAGTCAGCTATGAGTTGGCTGGTGGCTGATCGTGGCTGGACTCTTTCAAGTGTCTGGGGCCTTGGCTGGAATAACTGGACTGACTTGGCTCTGCTCTATATGATTTCTCACCCTCCAGCAGGCTAGCATGGGTTTTCACATGTCAGAGACAGGATCCGGAGAACAAGCAAAAGTGTTCAAGGCCTCGTGAAATCAAAACTCAGAATTGGCACACCATTACCTCCACCATAGTCTAATGGTGAAAGTAAGTCATAAGACCAGCCTTGATAAAGAATAAAAGGACAATGCAATATTATAGAAAAAAGGATACAGACACACTGTAGTCTAATGGTTGCCACTAATGCAATCACTGCACCAAATACCTTATACTTTATTCCACGTATAGAGTACCTGCCAACTCTAATGTAATGGCCCTCTTACTTAGATACATCCCCCACTGACACTTTTAATACCAGATGTCATGTCTCGTTAACCACTGAATCCCCAAATCGACCATAATATAATCACTCAATAAATATTGCATTTATGGTGAATAAATTTGTTTGCTCATCTAGCTATTAATGCTATTATTTGCTCACCTAGCCGTTAGTCCTAAAGGAGATAAAAATAAACAATTGATATCAAAATAATAACTCAAAGATACAGTATTGTTTAGAACCCCATAAGGTGGCAAAAATTAATAGTAAGGCTGGATCACACAGGATCCACAACCTTCGCTTTTCACTTATGGCACAACCCCAAAACACAAAACAGCTAGCGAGGAACAAAAATAGGCCAATCCCAAATATTAGGTTCTGGAACATAGGTGAAGAAATTTAAGGGAATCCCAGGGGTATTCTTTTTGCCCACAAAAGAGAACTCAGCAGCCATTCTTGCCCCTGGCATCCATGCACAGTCCAGCTGTTTCTTTGAGCATTCTGCATGTTTTTTAATATCAATTTTGTTAAACTATAATTCGCATACTATAAAGTTCATCCTTTCTAAAGTACACATTTCAGGTGTTTTTAGTACATTCAAAAGTTGGTCATCAATCACCACTCTCTAGTTCCAGAACATTTTCATCCCCCCAGAAACAAACCCCATACTCGTTAGCCATTGCTTCCCATTTCTCTTCTTCCCACATCCTCTCTTCAACCACTGGATATCATTAATCTATTTTCTGTCTCTGTGGGTTTGCCTATTCTGGGCATTTTATATGATTAGATTGATACAATATGCGGTCTTTTGCATCTGGCTTCTTTCACTTAGCTTAAAATTTTTAAAGTTTCTCCATGTTGTAGCACATATCAGTACTTTATTCCTTTTAATGGTTAAATAATATGCCATTGTATACACATTTTATTTATTCATTCATCACATGATGGACATTTGGGTTGTTTCCACTTTTTGACTATTATGAATAATGCTTCAATAAACACTCATGTACAAATTGTTGCATAGAAATATGCTTTCAGTTCTCTTGGGTACATACCTAAGGGTGAAATTGCTGTGTCATATGATAACTCTATGTTTAACTTTTTAAGGAACTGCTAAATCATTTTCCAAAGTGGCTATACCATTCCCAGCAACATATGAAGTTTCTAATTTCTCCACATCCTTGCCAACACTTGTTTTCATCTTTTTGATTATAAGCATCCTAGTGGATGTGAAATAGTATATCACTGTGGTTTTGACTTGCATTTCCCTAATGACTAATGATGTTGTGTATATTGACCATACATATATCTTCTTTGGAGAAATGTCTATTCAAATCTTTTGCTCATTTTTTAATTGGGTGGCTATTTATTTTAAAATCTAGGTCCCCTTTTTTGACTTTTGTCCTCCAGTCACTTTTGTGCCTGTCTACCCCACAACTCTGTCTTAAGAAGGCTTTCTCAATTATCATTCTTCACAGGCCACTGAATAGCTGGAGGATGTTTGGAAAATGGTGCTGGTTATTTTCTATATTAATCCAAAAAGTCATTTGCTTATTTTTTTACTAAATGTCAAATATTTGTTTATTTTCCCAGATTTCTCTCTTCCTCCTAAAAATAGGGTACAAAATAAGCCTCATAAGTGTGGCTTGAACACACTGAGATCCAGTGAATTGCCCATGAAAGGAAATTTATTAAGGACAAGTGAAAGTTTAAATATTGCCATGGAAATATTTGCCACATATCCTTTAAAAGCTAGAATAACATAACATGTTATCAAACTTATAAGTTTAATGAATCAATAAGAAATGTATTAATAACAAAGAAAAAATATTTTCAATTAAACTATGACTCATCAAACATAAAGGTACATCTTAATTTCAGAAAAGTTCATAGTAAGCATTTATTTTAGAAATCAATGAAATACATAATTTTTCTTTTTATTTCAAAGAAATACCTATTTCATAAGAACCTAAGGTTGTACATTCATTTATTTAAAATCAATAGAAACCCCAATCTCTACTCAAAGTAACACCAGTCCGAGACCCAGAAAATAGTTGAAAAGGAGAGATTATTTGTACTGAAATCTCTAGAAAATGTGCTGAAATAGTATTTGATTCAAAATGTACTGCAAAGTCTCTTAAAACTGCTTTTCACATTTCTTTCTAATATGTATGTGATTATCACAGATCTAGGAGCTGCCCCCCAAATCTCCCAGCCTGTGCAGACTCTTGCCTTCTCGCCCCCTCATCTTCATCTCTGGATTTATTCTATTTTCTTTAATCATTTTTAACCTTTTGAGTAATCCTTTAACCTTTCCAATGTAAATCATCCTGTCTTTCCTGAATGCCCTAGTGTTGCTTAATTTAGCCCCCAAAAGGCTCACAAGCTAAGTAGGCAAAAAAATATAATTATTCTTACACTGGGAGAGGCTATAAATACTCCAGTGTAAACATTTTTTTAATAATGAATTCAGTGAACACATATTTAATATACATCTACTATGTTCCGGAACTACTGGTTCTGCCCCAGGCTCAGTCAGGTTAGAAACCCAGGTATCTTGGTCATAATCATGCAGAGATTAATATATCTTTAAAGCCAGTACTTCAAAATAAATCATATTGCATGTCTCTTTCCCAACACTGTCTTTTATTGGGACAGTGTTAATGATACATGCATGCATGTACACACAACGACCAACTTGGAACAGAGAGTCTTCAGCATCAAATGGCATTTAGCACTTTTTATCCTCCAAAAGTTGCTTTCCTAAGTCACTTCCCATTTGCCTGAATCGAAGGGCAACCCTAACTTTTTGAACTAGGATATGGTTTATATTCCACTGAGAGAGGGTTTATGAGTCCAAGTAGTTTATTTGGGAAATAAATTTGCACTGAGATCTCTATTAATAATGCCAGAGTAGGGTTTGATTCACAAAACACTACAAAGTCTCCTTAAAATACTTTCCCTGTTGATTTCTCTCCCTGTATTTGATTATTGCAGTTATAATATCTGCCCCCAAAATTTCTCTCAATACTCAATTGATTTATTCTATTTTTTTTTCTTGATTCTATTTTCTTTAACTAAGACAAGGATATGAAAAAAGCCAAGGAAAGTTATTTTGAGCAGGTTAGTACTGTGAGCAGCTGAACTCACTGCCCTGTGCACCCAGGTGATGAACTCAGGTGACCTCTGGAGCAGGCTAAGAGCTACATTCTAAACCAAAACACATCAAGATAGGCCCCATTCCATCTGTATGTAACGTGTATGCGAAAGTCAGGCAAACAGGTTTCTATAAAGCTATCTATGAAGTAGGAATTATAATGACCTTTACTTATTAAGCTTCAAACTTCAAACTTCGCTTCGTCCACCTCTCAGACTTATAAGTGAACATAATCTCAACTTTATCCACTCTCAGGAGAATGAACTCAGAAAAGAGGCATGTGCTGGCCCTAGACTTGGGTTTAGGGGCATTTGGGCAGGGAATTCGGGAATGTCCTAAAAAGGGTTTGTGATATATAGGTTGGCAAGTGCCTTAGGCCTAGCAAATTCCTTTTATGGGTAATGCACAGCCAGAAGAAGGCCAGAGTGGGCCCCTCGAAAGCATGGAGTCCAAGGCAGGGGCTCTCCTTGGCTGGATCTAGGACGGTACTGCTTCTAAACACAAGTAGCTAGATAATCTTTAAAATATAAAATAATGTAATATTCCCCTGTCCAAAATTTTTCCCATCTGATTCTCTCTTTATTCAAAAAGCTAAGCTTCTCTGTGTTCCAGGACCTTCTCAGGGAAGGGGACCAGCAATGTGAAAAGCTAGAAATCTGTGAGCTGCTTCTCCTGGGCTTTATCTTTCAAAAGCCTGTATACTAAGCAAAATGGAGACAATCCCAGTTATGGACAAATGTTTGGGAGAAATCATGAACAAAGTAACTTTTGTCTGAGCTTAAAGAAATAAAGAGATACAAAGAATGTGTTAAGAGTATAGGTCTTAGGGGGTTCCTGAGAGAGGAATTTTGCCTCCTTATGCAAAGCACCAATGAAATAAGAAGACTCCAAAGGAAGTACAGTCAACCTTACCAAATTGTACTTAGACAGCTTCAAGAAATTTCTATATTCTAGAGAGGCATAGAAACAACAAAAAAATTCCAGGATCCCCAAAGATAGAACAGATGAAGCAGAGAGAACTGATGAATTTAAATAGACCAGCAATACAGAAACCACGCAGGATAACGGATGACTCAGTGGGGTCCTGCAGAGAAAGCTGAATTAAAGATGAAGTGGGCACCCCCTCTGCAATATCTTGACAAGGCACAAGCCCTCTTGGATATAGCTGCAACTAAAAGAGTTACCTAAGAATTTTTAGAGGATTGGATCCTCAAAAAATAAACTAGGTTGAGTCATATAAAAATAATGTACATTTTTCCAAAGGCTTCTGAATTCATGAAGATAATTCTTTGTACCTAAAAAGTCTAAGTTAATCCAAAATGTCCTTTAAGATGACCACATACTTTTATAATACTCAAGATAAAAGGTTGTTCAACCGGCCAACCATGGTAAAGAAAGAGATCCCTTAGAGCATTCTCTGAGACCTGAGATAGCAATGCCTTCTAACAAAAAGAATTAGTGTTTGTTTCTACATGGTTCCTAGGGGAGTATCCAACCCAGAGTGTCCCATGTTGACCATCCACTCTGTTCTCATTGCCTGAAAACTTGGTAATAATGTTTCATTTAATCCCAAAATTTGCCCTTCTCTAATTTTAAGACCTGGGAATACCTAAATTTTCACCTGAATATGCTTGATTCTGCACTCTACCTTTTCAATTCCAATGGCCCATGATGCTCTATAGTTCAATATATTGGCTTATTCCATTTTGTCAGTGCTGGATCCTAACTCTGGAGATATAAAATGATGCTCTATGCTTTTTATATTGTTTACTACTTGCTTAAACCCCGCATTACCCATAGGGAAGTTGGATAACTACAAGGCAAAAATTAGCTATTTCAGCTCTCCATTTCCTCCCATATCCTCCCTGCTCTTCCCAAGTTCATTCTTGTTCCATTCAGCACATTGATTTTGTAATGACCTCTGAGAAAACTGTCATTTTCAACTAACAATCCTAGTTCAAAATTCTTCTGACCTCTCTGCCAATTCATTGATCTGCTCTTCAGCTGAGTCTAATCTGCTGTTAAGCCAGTCTTTTGAGTTGTTTGTTTGCTATTTCAGTTATTGCTCTTTTAATATATTTTCTCTAGATGTTTTATTTAGTATTATTTTAAAACTGTTAGATAATTATTCATAGTGTCTGTTCTCTGAAGATTATTTTTACTTGTCTTTTTTCCCTTATGGGTAATAAGATTTTTATATTTGTAAGTTTCACAGTTTGGTTTCTTCTGGTTCTTGCTTATGTTGCTTTATTTTCTTGTGTGCTTAATTATTTTTTACCGTATAATACTTATTTTCCTTGAAAAATTATTTATGGGCATGCCCTGAGACCTGGAATGGAGATGCCTTCTAAGAAAAAGAACAGGTGTTTGCTTCTACACGGTGCCTAGGAGAGATTCCAACCCAATACCTTTAGTGCTTTTTAAAAATGTTTTTGAACAATTAATGTATATAATGGTCCATTTTAAGAATAAGAATTCTTATGAGGCTAGTTTGTAGAAACCACCTCTCAGAACTGTTTTTCTTCCAGCTAAGAATAAAAGAAACTTCATTTTTGTTCTATAATAAATATAGTGTTAGAATTACTTCTTGTTTTCCTTTTCTAACATTGAACCCTTTGGGGCACCAACCTAATAGGTGAAGTGTCTATTGTTAGATTCTCTAATTTGAATGGAATCTTAGACTTTAATATATTTGTATCATCCAGTGAGGCCATCAAAATTAAAGTTCAAATTTGCTTGCATAGATAGATATTCTCAGAATAAAATCAGCTTCAGTGTTCTGCTTACTTCTTTGGATTCTAGCTTTCCCTTAGATTTTGGCCTGATAATTATTATTATCTCTTCATTACCTTTTAGAAAATATTTTGGTTTTTATTTTATCTAGTATTTTGCTTGTTCTTTGCAGGAAAATTACTCAGTTTCTATTGAGTATACTTTGAAATTTTAAAACTATTTTCCTGAAGAACACCTTTGATGCTCCCTAGACCAGGTCTTGTATCTGGACAACATGAAAGTGTTACTGTCAATAAAATGAAAGTATAGCCAATGAAAATTTAAAAATTAAGTAGCTCATTTATTGTTTGGTAATACTCATATATCTCAGCTGAAATAGCAATTAGACAGGGAAATGTCAGATTGAGATGGCAAAACCTCTCCCTATAATCCAAAGACCTTCAAGTTGTCAAATGTATGTATGATACCCTTGTAAGCTAAATTTAGCATTAAAAGCTCTAATTTTTCTCGGAGATGTGTAAAAATTTATCTAGCCTGACAGTTCCCTGTTGGACAGACCTCTGAGAAGTCAATTATTCTCATCAAAGCCAATTTTAATTTATGCACATGAAATTACTCCTGAATTTCTTATATGATTTTTATAGACATTGTAATATCAAATTAAAGGACTAATGGCTTCAAGACAGTAATATAAAACGTGATCCTGAGTTACCAATTTGCCAAAGGAACAAATGTTTTGGTTATGTGACATCTTTACTAAGAAATAAATATTATATTTATTTGTATTCTTGATTGTATCCCCAGTGCTTATTGTAGCACTGGGCCAAGCACAATGGCTAAAAATCAATAAAGATTGAATAAATTAATTAACCTGTGGTAGGTTGATTTTAAAATGACACTAATTCAAAACCTTTCTACATTTTTGTAATGTGACTTTGTAGATTCTGCCATCAAAGGTGATGTCTATTCTCCACCCTTGAATCTGGGCTTGCCTTATGAAGGGCTTTGGATAATAGAGTGAGATAACTCCATTTTTCCAATTCCTAAACTAGACTTCTATTTTTTAAAACCCTCACAGTGAGAACAGGCCTGTGCTCGCCTGCTGGAGGATGAGAGACCTCATGAAACAGAGTTGACCTCATTTTCTCAGCTGAAGCACCAGATATGTAATAGGGCCAAACCAAGATTAACTAAGCCACGTAGCCAACCAGCAGCTGACCATGAGTGCATGAGTAAGCTTAATTGAGGCAGGGGTCCTGGCCCAAAGCAGCAGAACCAACCAATCTGCAAACTTGTAAGCATTAGTGATTTTTGTTTTGAGCCACTCAATTTTGGGATAGTTTGTTACACATCAGTAACTGACTGGTACAAAATCTTTGTTACAAGCCTTCCTGAGAGTATTTTAAAGGAGGGGTAGCAGGTTGAAAATAAGAATTTCTCAATTCCAGTTCAGTCTCTGCTATGAGCTTGCGGATCTTGCACAGAACTATCCTCTCTGTGCTTTAAGTTTGAGAGTCCTTTAAGTTCTAATTTTATATATTGTGTAGAATCCCCCCAAATGCTTTATTCTTCATTTCTATCATCCCTAAACAGTGAGAAAATTTGATTTTTTAAAAAACAGTTGAGTATTTATCAAGTCTACTGGGAATTTGCTTATACATTAAGCATTGGAAATTATAGAAAATCTAGGTGAGTGTGTTCTTACTCTAAGCCACCCCTGAAAGTATATTTTTAGAAAAATTTTTATTAAATATTTTTGTGATTTTTGTTTTTGTTTGATTTTGCCATCCTATTTTCAAAGTAATAGTCAAAGAAAAGTTATTAAAGTAAGTGTCCTTGTTAATCCAAGCTTTAATGAACTTTTACACTTTACCATCATCCCAAATTGAGACACAAAACAGATTAACAATGAAACAAATTTACCACTCCAATATCTGCCTGGTTTTTACTAGCACGTTATATTACTGGAGTAGAGAGATGAGATCATTGGACTTCACCGTCCTCAGTTCTGTAAAGTGTAATGGATTCATATATACAAATGGACTCAAATACATAGCTTTGTGTTTACACAAGAGAAGTCCATATGATAGTAATTCTTAGTATGTGAGAATTAAGGACCTCTTTGAAGATGTGAAGAAAACTGGGAACCCATGATTCAGAAAAGTACATATATGTACATATTCACATAGTGGACTATTTTGAGCTTTTTGTCTTCTTGCCATCTTATAAACACTGTTATTATTCTTGAGGATTTTTCCACCTTATTAATCTGGGTATGCCAGAGGAGACACTAGAAATTTACTCCCCAAAGTTGAAAATGTAGTACAGACACATGGCCTAGGATCAACCATTCAGGTAAAAATGAATGAGACATTGGGAAGTGGGCACTGCACAGATCCATTTTGGTGAGGATGGAGGCAAAGACACCGAGATTTCGGGAACAGTAGTGGATGGGGGTTCTGAAATGCTGTGCTGCATGGCAGCTGGGTGAGGTACAATGACTCTGTCCAAGAGTAGAGGCAGCAGGATGTTCCCTGGAGCAATCTTCAGCGTGACTTTGAAGTTGTTCCCTTGCTGTGTAGCTGCCAAGCCTGATTTTCAGATCCTTTCAAGGATGCTGCGAGTTATCTAATGCCCTTAAGAAATTATTAAACTATGTATGCAACAGAGAACTCTGACTGACACACACAAAAAACAGATTTTGTCCATAAATTCAAAATTTTGTAAGACTCCCTGAAAACCATTCATGAGTTAGCTGTCTTAGAATACATAGGTGCTCATACATTATATTATCAGATTAGAGAGGTAAAAACTGGGATAGAGAATGGAGTCAGACAGGGCTTCTTGGTATGGGACAGTAAACACTGGGTGGAATAAGCAAACTTGGCTCTAGTCTTCTCTTTGCTACTAACTGCCCAGTCATTCAGCACTAGGCAGCATCTTTGTCCCCTGCCCTGAATGTCGCCAGCATTGTGACCAATAGAATGAGATGCTGTATGACTTCCAAGGCCAGGTCAGACAAGGTAACACAGCTTCTGCCTAGTGTCCTGGGACACCCTGAGCCATCATATAAGATTTCTAAGCAACAGAGGCCACCATGCTGTGAGCAAGCCCGGACCATATGGAGAGGCCATGTGAGTGCTCCTGAGGTGCCAGCTGAAAGCCAGTATCAACTGCCATACAGGACTCTATTGTTTTTCATGCAAATTGATAAATCAGCTCAGGATAATAGGCATCAATGAGAACTGTCCAAGGCAAAACTGACATATGGTCATCTTAGTGATCATCTACTTTGAGTTAAGGACTTGGGACTTACTTTACCTTCGTGGACTTAAAATGCATAGAGGGTTGTGAGCCAGTAGATGTTACAAATCTCAGTGCCTATAAGAATAAGGCAAGTAACAAAAACACACAGATAGTTGAAAATGAGTAATAGATCACGGCAGGGATTTCAGGAACCTGAAAGCACATACTCAGTCCAGAGAGAACAAACATTCAGTTCCCATTTACTATCAAAAAGAAATGCAGGCTCAATATTTCCCAGCATTCTGATTTTTTTCAAGGGAAGCTCAAAATCTAAAAAAATCTAAGTTAAATTTTCAACTTAAAAGTAACTTTAAAAAGTTAAAATCTTCAACTTAAATTCAAAACTCATTAAACAAACTTTAAGGTAGTCTTGTGGGCTAAAGGATTTCAACGAACTCTTCAGGCTTATGGGCCAAAATTAACTTAAACACCCTACTGCCACTCTTAGATGTCTGCTAATTATGGCTGTGCACAGGCTCACTTTGGGGGCTGCTGTTATCTTTGTTAGAGGGTACGTTGTGTCACAAGTCACTCTTTTCTCTTGTCTCAGGATTCCAGATTGAAGCTGATTTAAGCTCATTTTCAATACCTTGAGTAAAAGGAATTTTACCCGATCAGGTCAGTTTACGTAAATGTCCATCCAAGTACAGAAAAAATCTTGCAAATCATTAACTCCATGTATTACTCAGCTATTACAATAATACTATGTAACAAATATCCAAACACCTTATAGCGACAAGCATTACTGTCACAATAGGCTGGACTTAGCTGGATGTCTCCGCTTTAGGCTGTGGGTCAGCTAGACTGTGGATTGAATTCAGGTTTGCTCTTCTAGGAGCAGCAGTGACCTAGCAGAAACTCCTTTCAGTGCAGATCACCAGAGCAGAAGAGCCAAGCTGAACTGTATAAGTTCAATCAAGGCTTCTGTCCTCCTCATATATGCAAATATTTTATTGGCCAAAGCAAGTGACATGGCCAACCCCAATATTCAAAGAGCCAGGAAGTACTCTCTACCCACTACAGAAAGGGGAGAAAAGTGAATACTCACTGAAATAGAATCCTAACGCTCATATTTAAGATGTCTTTTTTAAAAGCTGGTTTCCTTTTTAAATAATCTTCCAAACAACCTCTCTCCCAGGCCTTACTGGCTTCCCATGGAGCTGCCGGGCTCTGGGACTTCACCACACGTGGACTTTGGCCTGCTGAAAAGCACGTGGTAGGTGGCAGCAGATGCTGAAGACTTGGAACCTCTCAGGACAAGAGCTCTAAATTAGGAACAAAGCATTCCTCAGGCTACGTCAAACTTTAAAAATAAGCCTTTGCTCCATACACAGCTAATGCCCTTGGTGAAGGCATTCAAAACGTTTCATTTAAGATGTTCAAGTTATGACTGGAGAATAGTTACAGTAAGGTTTTCCATCCCATCTGTGCCCTGCCTCTCTTTCTTTTTGTCTTGAGTCCCTGCTCCCACGCAGGCTGTTCTGCACAGAACGTGATCCTGGGGCCAGTTCTGCAGTTGTAACCTGTGCAGGCGAACTTCTCAGGCACATTAACAGATGCCAACTTAATGTAAGAAATCTGCAGTAGGTGATGCCTCAAGGGGTTTCTTTGGAATGAATATTGCTTTTTACTCTGCTGTCTGATGCCTTGTAAGGAGAAAAGTCAACAATTGTCATGGTGAGTTATTTTTCAAGTTTGAACCACAGGGGACCAGGGAATAAGGCACAAACTCCTTGAAAATATTCTTTTCTGAAGAAATCATGGAACAAAGTGGCCCTGTTGCCAATACAGGCCTGAGCGGAAGCATGCACACACACACACACACACACACACACGATGAAATTCCTTAAAGTAGTTACTAGAAGGCTTTCACACATGAATAGCACCATTTAATGGCATTAGGTCCTTGACTTTGTATTACTATCACACACACACACACACACACACACACACTACCTAATGTTTGTAGCGAATCTAGGGACCTTGGTGTATGAAAACCTTATGAAGTAAATAATAGTCAAATAGATTGACAGATAGGATAGACATCTCCAGGCAATCTGATTCCTTATTTGCTATAGAACCCAGAGATAACTGGACCCCTTCATGGCCAATCTTGGTACATGATCACATTCCAAAACAAGTCCTTCATTTAGAAAAATAAAAATGTAAATTAATTTAAGTCTTCCACGAAGACTCAAAGGGGTATCAAAGGTAGAGGTAAATTTTATTGCATATTGTCACACATTTGTCCTCCCCATCTAGTTCCTTGAAGTCCTGAGTATCACAGCAACCGTTTAACCAAATTGCTTTTTTCCAGTTCTTCCCATCTGTTTCTTCAAAAATCACACACACAAAAAGACTTGGAACCTAAGCAGACAAACAAAGGATGCCCTGGGGGTGCAGTGGCAGTGGATACACATCAGTAAAATTTATTTCCTGGTGACCCCTGTTTGGGTCGATTTCTACGCCTCGGGTGTCAGCTCTTACACTGGGTCTACAGCTCTCCTGATCAAGCATTATATTCAAAGCCACACCATGTGATTAAGAAAACAGAACTGAGGCCTAAAGACCTTGGTTCAAATCTCAGTCCCATCGTTTAGCTGTTTGAACTTGGACAGTTACTTTGTTTTTATAAACCATTACCTCAACTATCAAATAGCAACAAAAATTCCTACTTTCTAGTGTCATTGTCAGGATTAAATGATACTACAAAAATGAAACCTGGAGAACAGCCTGTGCTAATTCTGAAAGACAGTCAGGATTGGAAAGGACTCGGATCACCAAGATAATCCATTTTTCAAATTTATTTTCTCATTTATGTCCTGTTCCATAGAAAAATATTAACACTTCCTGACTCATCTATGCCAGTCAGTCTACTGAAGTGGCCTTTGGGAAATGGCACAGTTCCTATAGGCAGAGCATCTAGTGTTGGAGATTTCTTTCCCATGTGTACTCTGAGTACAAGATAAGAGTTAAAAAGATGAAGGAGGATGAGTTGAACCACCCTAAGTCATCCTCTCTCAGGAAAAAGCGACAAATTCCAAGGAACCAGGTATCTGCTCTCTGAGACATGCTCTTTATCCCTCAGTCCTATGTATAGGTTTGCTATGTTAGTGGCTTTTATAAACTTAATTGAACTTCAGTTTGTCTCTGCCTACTTTTACTGACTAGCTAAACCGTATCTGAAATGTCTGGTCCCCTGAGAGCATTAAAGAAGCTATCTGGAGTATAGAAATCATTTATCCAACTTGGTGTCCAATCCAAGGAGAGGTCTTCTGAATTGAAGAGATTCAGGAGTGCTGCATGGGCTTGTGAAGTCTGTGGCCCCACCAAGAGGGTAATGGAGGATGAAATTAAGTCCCGAGTCATGACACGAGGCTGCAGCTCAGCAGAAGGGATGTTGTCTTCATAACTCAATTGCATGGAGGAGGTGCATTTTTTTTATTACTCTCACAAAGAAAGGTTCTAATAGATGGAACCACAGTGCTGGGGAATTTGATAAACCTTCTGGTTATTGGTCTGAGAATATTAGGGGAGGTTGAAACTTATCAAGAGCTCCTTAGGGGAAAAAAGGCTTTTATGTGGATAAAATCTGTAATTGCTTTCAAGACTTTTCATAGAAACCATAGCCCATCCAGAAGAGAAAAATCTTAGCTAATGACCACAGATTGAACTCACATATTGAGTAGAGGGCCTCAGAAAAAGAGAAAGAAGTACACCATTTAAAAACAACAAAATCAGGTTCACAAGAGATTCTATCTGGTAGGTTATTGATGGTTGCATTTCATTCACTTAAGCTATTTAACATCATAGGAATTCTGACTTCTCACTGTTAGTCTCTTCTATCAAGAAAACAGCCGTTTGCTAAAGTTATAGCTTGCCAGGACAAGAATTTTTTCTCATTTTTCACATGCACTATTGAAAGTTTCGATAATAAGTTTGAAAACAGAAATGTCTTCTCAAGCTTGATAGTGAGTCATCACTTCCTTCAATATAGGAAAAGAACTTCAATAAAGATACCTGTTACGAAAATTGCCATATTACTTAGAAATCTACCTCTTTATACTAGACTCTGAATCACTATTCCCCACCCCAAGGTAGGGACTTTGTCTTGTTTCTCTTCCAGTACCTGAGATACAATGGACAGTGATAAATACTTTTGATTAAATGAATGAATGAACTAAAGTATGTAGTTACTTGACATAATCTTTCTTTTCAAAGGTCAATGTAAAATTTGCTTCACATTCTAGCAGGAAAGTATAAATAGTATATTCTTGCTGGATGAAAAATGTTTTTCATGTGTGTGCGTTTGTATACGTGCGTGTGTGTGTGTGTGCGCTTTGCGCACATTATACATTGTTTATTATGTACTTTACATATATATATATATATATGTTTTATATATGCATATAACACACATAGATATCTTTTCATTCTTTACCAGCATCCATAACAAATAGCCTGATCTAGCCACCACTAACACTGGGAAGTAGAACTTGTCATTACTTCCAGTTAATGAGTCAGAAATTCTCAAGTATCCCCTTTCTCATCTAAGTAGATGTAAATTCATGCATTCGAACCTAACAACAATGTTTTTCTAGACTGTTTATCCCTAAACGTGGTCTGTGGACATCATCTGGAAGTTTGTTAGAAATGTAGGCTGTTGTCTCTATCCTAGACCTACTGAATCAGAATCTGAATTTTAACAAGATTTTGGACTAGAAAACCATGGCTGAACAAAAGTTTATAGATTCCGGTGATGGACTGATCAACTAGACCCAGAGTGGTAGCCAATGCCGAAGACAAGGAAGTTCAACTTCTAACAAAGAACTGCCTAATAATACCTCCAAGTATGATGTCTCTTTCTCCTTGGATTTGAAATACATGGGAAGCCAGCCATTCTCAAACCCATTCCCTCCTCTCAGAGCTGTTGGCTGGGGAAAAGTAAGTACTTTGGATAGAATGGGTAAAAAAATACTGACTCCATGAATTTGTGAAATTATTTCAACATATGCTTTGTTTCCTATGCCTTGTCAGCCTGACCTGTCTTTCTTAGCAGGAAGTAATGATTTAGCTAACTCTATACTTGACCTTGAACAGAGCACTTATGAACATTTAGTTTTTTAGTGTTTTCTAAAGATGAGGACAATAATGATAATGACAGTAGTGGTAATAATATGCTGAGAGCGCTTCAAATGCTGCCTCTTAATTCTACTAGCTAATCTGCTCAGAATTCTAAGCAACCAGTGATTTTCAAACCAGGTTCTGTGGAGCCCTCAATTTTATGGTAACACATAGGGAGTGGAATGTAGGAAGGGGTGGCAGCTGAGTGGCTTGGCAAACCCACGCAGGTTGAAATTAATATCCAGAGGGTAGATGACACAAAAATGGGCACCTTTTTTTTTGTTCATTTTTACATATTAAGTCTGATGATTTTTTTAATATAAATTTTCTTTAGACATAAGATTCTCTTATTAAACCAGCATTGGCTTAGATTATTGCTGTGGTCCTGAAGATAGTAGATCTTGGAAGATTTGGTATTAAGATATTTCTGGAATGGAAAGAGAAACATTTAAGGGAATGAAAAACTATATTTTGGTTTAAAGCATATTTTTCAGAGCGGGTGATAGAATTTGTTTGCATATTTTAGATTCAGACTTAAGTTTCAGCAATATCATGAGATCTTATGACAAGGAAAATACCAATACCGATAATATTTAAAAATTTTTAAAGGTCTCGAATTCTTTGAAGAACCTGGAAATTTTTACAGTAGAGTCTCCTTGTATGGATATATTCTGGGCAAAATGATTAAAAAATAAAAATCCCCTTGGAATGTGTTTAACTCAGTTTTGTCTGAAATTAAAGGAACATGCCTGATATACTACAGTAATTTTATGATTCTGAGTTTGCCTTTTTATTATTGAGATAAAAAGCCATTTCAGTTTAGAATCACAAACCTGGTAATTTAAATTACGTTAATAAGAAATTTTCACTCAGGTTCATGATCTTATCAATTCTGAGAAGCACACCAAAATAAGAAGAAATAAAAATTATATTGACTTTTGAATTGTTTCTACTATGGATGTGTGGCAGATTATATTTTCCAAAGATGGCCACTAAATCCCATATTATATGCTCTTCTTATGGTGTGACCATAACATTACTCCCATTAAGTGGCAGAACTATGTCCTATCCCCTTGAATCTGGACAGATATTTTGTGACTGCCTTGACCAACAGAGTATGGAGGAAGTGACACTATGAGACTTCCAAGGCTGGTTTATAAAAGTGGCATTTACTTCTGCCTTTGTCTCTTGGGATATCTGTTCTTGGAACCTAGCTGCCATACTGCTAGAAGTTCATGTCACATGGGGAGACCACATGTAGGTATTCCAGCTGACACCAGGTGAGCTCCAGGTCAACAACCAGTATAAACCACCAGACATATGCCCAAGCAAACCTTCAGATGACTCTAGCCCCAGCCACAGTCTGACAGCAGCCCTATGAGTCCTGCCAAGTTGAACCAAGTCAACCCTCAGAACCATGAAAGATAATAAGAAAATGCTTATGGTTGTTTTCAGATACTAATTACTTATTACACAGCAACAAATAAAATACTCGACATCCTGTGTTAACTAGGACTGAAGACCCTGTGATCCTGAGTGATCAATGGAATTTTCTGTCCTAAATAATTAATTCAACATTAGAAGTGGATGTTATTAATTTTAGGCTATACTGTAATAGCTTTTATTTCCTAAGAGAACAGTTGGACTTTGCTTGTAAACCAAATGCCTTATTCTACCCTCATAACTCATGTGACTAATTTCTCCAATGTCATTATGACTACCTATTCTGTTAGCAAGGTCTTCTGATACTTTATATTTGCAATGTCATCTAAATTCCCTGGTACTTAAATTTCTCTAGCAACCTTCAGTCTCTTAGCCTTTTGATTCCATACTCCCAGTCCTAAACACTACCACCAGATAGGTTTTTTTTAAACTTCATTTATCATGTCATTCTATCGCCCCCAAGTCCCCCAAAATATTCCTACTACTTAATCTAGAGTTGCAAACTAATATCCTGATAGAGACCAGTCAGGTCAGGCAAATGAGTAAATTAGGCCAGGTATAAGACAATAGGGAGTTCTGGGAATTATAACAAATAGGATTTTGCAGCTCTTATCTAAGGGAGGTAGATCCACTCAAGTCCCAGTTGCTGACAAGCAGAAATGCAGGCCCAGTATTTTCATATCATATGTTTTTTCAAGAAATTTTTCCAGATTTCTATGAAAAATCATCTATTTAATTTAATTTAATTTAAGTGGCTTTAAGCAACAATTTTTTACTTAGTGGACAATTCTGCAAATCAGCAATTTGGGCTGGGTTCAGCTGGGTAGTATGAATCACAGTAATTTATCTGCCATCTTCCTTCCCAATTCCCCTGCTAATGACCTCCAAAACTAGTTGAGATGTGGGCACACAACACAGTTATTTTAGTAAGAATACTTCTCCAGGGTTTTATCATTGGAACTGATGATAAAGAACTCATTTTCTCCTTCCTTGTTCCTAGACTAAGTCCAGTCTTGCTATTGCCCATGCGCCAAGTGAAGAATGAAATTAAAACTCAGAGAAAAGCAGAGCTAAAAAACCAAGAGTGTCCTGACAGTGGTCAGGTCCCAAAGTCCTGACTTCAGCATCCTTTTCACAGCTTAGTTACAGGGACAATGAATCTCTCTTTTGTCACTTATGCCAGTTGAGTTTCTCTCACTTGCAAGCATAGAGTCCTAATAAACACCTTAGGAATATTCTTCAGAATCCAGCACAGTATAAGCCCACAAGAGGTTATTTAATAAATAAATGTTAAATTCAAATAGAAAAGAATACAATGTGATACTACATCACCTAAAAAATGACTAAATTTTAAAAAGACAAACAATATTAAATGTTGACAAAGTGGGGAGCAACTGAGTCTCAAACACTGCTGGTGAGAATGAAAATGAATACAATCATTTTGGAAACCTTTGGAAGTATATAGTAAAACTGAATACATATATATACATACCCTAGAAACCAATAATTCCAACTCTAAATATAGACACAATAGAAATATAAATATATGTTAAACAAAATACATTATAAGAAAACATTATTCGTAGTAGCCTCAAGCTAGGAACAACTCAAATGTTCATCAACAGTAGGATGGATAAATAAGTCGCAGTGTATTCATACAATGAACTATTTTATACAGCAATGAGGATGAATGAATTTGAGTTAATGTAACAACAAAGATGAACCTCCCAAACAATAAGTTGAACAAAAGAAGACAAATGCAGAAGTGTATATATATAGTACATGATTTTATGTATAAAATACAAAACAGGAGAAATTAATTTTCATTGTTAGAAATCAGGATAGTCATTACCCTGTGGGAGATTTGTGACTGGAAAGGGACACAGGTCTTCTGTATTGACTCTACAGTGTGTGAAGTCATGGTCTGTGAAAAATTTATTTAAAGAAATTAGAGTAGAAGTGGTTTTGTGGTTCCTTGGACAGTTGTATGCTGGCCAGGTTCCTTGATTCCCTCTGGTGCTATGCCTGGCACATCCTTTCTCTGTAATAGAGAGGGGAGGAGGTGAGAACTGTGATAAGCACAGCTATCCCCATAAAGGAGCAAAGCCATCAAGAGAAAACACTTCTGTCACAAGGGAAAAACATGTTTGCCGAGTTTCCCCATCTGTCACACCATATGCAGCAACATCTATCAACACCCAATTTGCTGTATGTGGTTGAGGATGTTCTTTCCATGTAGGAGAATAACTTGCCCCAATTAGATCTGAATATTACAATGTTTTGAGGCCTGCTTCTCTGTGAGTCAAGTCTGTATCAATTTCAAGCAGCTTCAACTCAACAGAATTGGATCCTAAACTTATCAAAATCCAGAACCCCACACCTAAAATTCTAAATTTTAATAACCCCATCTTGGTCCACAGTCTTTCAACCTTCTTTTCTTTCTCTTCATTTTTCTATAGTTGTCCTTCATTTAGACCTTGACTCATAGGCCATTCTACTTTTAGGCGTAATATGGGCACCTTCTATGCATGGTAATTTCCCTAACTCATTCTCAATGATCTAGTAATTCCAATTAGACTAATCATTAACTTTCATTTGGTTGCTCTTTTGATTGTCAATAACATTTGCCTAAAAAACTCACTCCTATCATTCCAGTTGTTTTAAGCCCTATAACTAGTATTTTGAGATCAAATAGTGAAAAATCACAATCATATTACTACAAATTCATAGTTTCTGACCAATTCTGGGCTTTCATCCCTATCCAGTAACTCTCTTTCAAGTTCATAGTCAGTTCTCTCTTCAATTCCCCTCAAGGACAATTCCAAATATCCACCCTTCCTCTCATTTTAGCTACTCTAGTACCTCCTCTCACTTCCTATTTCTATGAGAAAATCCATCTGGTGGGATCTCCCTCCTGTATGGGTGGTGTGACCTGTGCAGTCACAGAGGGCTCCATGCTTGGTTTAAAGCTCTGTTTTCACTGTCTTGATATTCTTAATATTTTGTGAACAAGGGGCCCCGCATTTTCGTTTTGCACTGGACCCCCTAAACTGTGTAGCTGGTACTGTCCTCCTGCCAAGTGGTAACATGTCATTCATATTCCTCCTGGTGTTCCTGCCTCAGAGATTAAAATGTCTCTCCTTTTTCCTTTTAAGTTTTTTTAAATTTAATTTAATTTTTTTAATTGCCAGTTGTTGTTTTTTCATATTACATATACATATATTTTTTTAACATTTTATTTTTTTATTTTCCCCTTCCCGCCTCCTCCCTCCCTTCTGGTAACCGCTAGTCCATTGTCCATGTCCATGAGCCTCTGTTTGTTTATCCTGTTCATTTGTTGCTTTTAGGTTTATATCCTACATATGTGATATCATGTGATTTTCAACCTTTTCTGTCTGGCTTATTTCACTTAGTATGATTGTTTCAAGGTCCACCCATGTTGTTGCAAATGGCAGTATTTCATCTCTTCTTATGGCTGAGTAATATCCCATTGTATATATGTACCACAGCTTCTTTAGTCAATCATCTATCCTAGGACGCTTCGGTTGCTTCCATGTCTTGGGCACTGTGAATAATGCTGCTATGAACATCGGTGTGCGTTTTTAAGTTTTTTTAAATTGAGATATAATTCATATACCATACAATTTGGTGCTTTTTGTATATTCACAAAGTTATGCAACCATCACCACTAATTCCAAAAACAAAAACAAAAACAAAATATAGCAACCACTCAGTGCCATTAACGTCACCTACTATTGTCCCCTCCCACCAGCGCAGATAACCACTAATCTATTTTCATCTCTATGGATTTGCCTATTTCAAACATTTTGTATAAATAGAATCATACAACATAATATGTGGTCATTTGGGTCTGGATTCCTTCATTCAGCTTAATGTTTTCAAGGCCAAGGTGATCTTATACCTCTTCTTTGGACCAGTCCTTCCTCTTTCCTCAGAACCTTTGCCCCAGAGTTAACTTCACTGCCCATTATTTTTTCTATGAACTTCTCTCTGTGAGTCAGTGCCTTTAAATCTTTTCCAGTTTTTACAACAAAACTCATTACTTCTATCCCACAACTTCATCCACTAGTCCTTGTTCTGCGCTTCCCTGCTTTTTAGCTCTCTTTGCTTTCTCATCTCCCATTTATGCCCCCAATGTTCTTCAGTCTGACTTCTGTTCCCACCAGGCCACAGAAACCAAAGCAAATGGTTTCTGGTCCCACCAGACCAAAAACAACAAAAAAACAAAAAAACAAAACTGTACAATCCACAGTACCAGTGGATTAGTTACCTAACTCATGATGTTTCTGACCTTGGCTTTCTTGACCTTGCTGCAAGGTTTGGCATGGTTGACTACTCTCTTTTTCCATTGGTTTCTTGGATTCCTGCTTCCCCCTCCCCCCGCCAGATATTTTTCACTATCCTCACAAATTTTTTTTCCAGAATTTTCATGTTTCCCTCAATCTCTAAATTTCAGCACCCCTCAGAACTCTCTACTTTGTTCATTCTTATTCTCATGCCATAATTTTCATCGGGCCTTTTATACAAACTGAACGAACGATCACATATAAGTTAAGGATTCCCAACTCTATGTTTCTAGATCTGCCTTGTCCCCTGGGTTCCAGACCTATATGCAAATGTCTACTGAATATCTGTCCATCTGGATATCTACTGACTCATCAAGCTCTTTAAATGTGTTTATAATTAATCTCAAAAAGTTTTCCAAACTTATTTAAATGAATGAAATTTTTATTTATTACCTAAACTATTCTGCACAGAAACTGGGACTCACTATGGACTTAAAACTTCCTTCGCCCACACAAGATTAATTTCCACATCCATTCTCTCTTTTCCATCAACATCTCCCAAGCATCACATTTGTCTCCATCCTCCTCCTTCCCATTTATCCTTACATCACCATTGGTCAAGACCTCAGTTCCACTGCACTCCCCAAAAATCCATCTAATAGTGCTTGTAGAATGAGCTTTCTGAAGCACGTATCTTATTATACCTTTGTCTCCTTAAACTCAGCTTTGCAAATGAAGTTCAAACTACCTCTATGACTTTACCTCCCACTGTCCTATTCAGAATGTCATATTATTTCACAATATATATTATTTTCTCTTCCAGAATAGCTCCCATCCCTGATCTTCATTTCTCAAACAAAATAATGTTTTATAACTCTGTAAAATTTTTCCCAGGGCTTATTTTTTTCAAAAAACTTCCCTTAACCATTTAGTATAATATAGACTCTCCTTTTTACACTCAACATGCACATCTCTCTAATTGTATGCTGGGCAGCGTCTATTCATTTACTTGGCTTTTTTCCCTACTTGAGTGCAAACTCCTTGTAGATTTTAACCTTCATACCTCACTGCCTAGTTGTTATGGTCTAAATGTTTGTGTCCCCTGAAAATCCACATATTGAAATCTAATCTCCAATGTGATGGTGTTAGGAGATGGGGCCTTTGGGAGATGACTGAGTCATGAGGGTGGAGCCCTCGTGAATGGCATTAGTACTTTTATGAGAAGAGGCCAGAGAGCTAGCTTGCTCTTTTTCAGCCGTATCAATATACAATGAGAAGTAGGCAGTCTGCAACCCAAAAGTGTGTCCTGATTGGAACCAGCCATGCTGGCTTCCTGATCTCAGACTTCCAGCCTCCAGAACTGTGAGGAATAAATTCCTGTTGTTTATAAGCCACCTAGTCTATGATACATTGTTATAGCAGCCCAAACTGATTAAAACTCTTAAACTATAGATGAAAAAGGGGCCACATACTAAACCTGACAAGCTCGAGGAGGCCAGCATGGCAGGCCTTACAAACTCAGAGACAGAACGTAACCACACAGATGGTCCGAACGCAAAAATTCCTAACTAAAAGTGGGTCGTGGAGGGTAGTCACGTCCTGGATCTGTAGCTTCCTTGACAAAGGTCAGTGTTTACCTTTGAAATCATCTATTGTCTTTGTACGTCTAAGATAACATACCTTTGAAATGTCAGAATAATTTTTTTTCTAGACCCCTCGAGGGCATAACCACCAACACCAGAGCAAGAGACCATATTGTTATCTTGTTGCCCACGTACCATCTCTATGTGCTGTAAATGTTTTCTATCCTGTACCTACCAATGTAAAAGAAGTATGTGTCTCTCTGTTTTACTTTTCATCCAACCCCAGAGATTTCTTCCATTTGCTTTCTCCCGCCCCCTTAATCTACCACCAATGAATTTCATGTAACCCTCCTTATGTCTCCTCCTTTGATTCTAATGTATAAAATAAACTGGAGCATTTTCTTAATCTGTTGAAATTTTGCTTCCTAGCAATTGTCATCACTTTGATTCAGATAAATTCTTACAAGAATTTTTCTTAGACTGGACGTTCTTTCACCAACAGCACTGTGAAGGGCACAGAGTAGGTGCTCAATTAATGCCTAATAAGTCACTTTTAAAGGTTCCATATAATTCTATGTTTCTTACTTTAGCTGATTCTTAAAGAATTGTATGTAGGAAACAGCACAATATACCCAGTGGGTTGGAGATTATACAGAAAGAAACAGAATCCTATCAACTTAACTGGTTTGTGGTCATTGACCCCTTTAAGAATCTGACTAAATCTGGATTCAATCTCTAAGGAAGCGGTCACAAAAATTCAGGGATTTGTGTACAATTTTGTTAAGTCCCTAAAACTTAACAGGCTCTGCTTGAGATCTTAGTGGTTCAACCTGAGTTCTATTTTATCCTGTGCACTTCTGAGCAGACAAAGCTCTGAAGAGGAAATTCCTTCTTACATTTGAGATAAAAAGACTAATTTAAGGGCATAAGGACTTGATTAAATTTATTAACGTGTCAAAAGGAAGGATGTAAAATGCAGAACAAAAGTAACTGCCTTGGAAACACGGGGGTGGGAGTGGGGGTGGAATAGCCAGATAAAAACAAAATTTAGCAGTGCTCACCTTAACTCCAGGGGATCAATGTGGTGGTAGGCACTGGGGTTTTAGCCCATCCCACAAACAGGAACTTCTCTGGTATGAGACACAGACATCAAGCTCTTTCACACTTGGACCATTAATTCTAATTTGCCTTGATCATATATTTACATGACAAATTTTTATTGAGTACTTATTATGTCAACCACTATGCTAGGGCTGGTGAAACAAGGGTGAAGATGGCAGATCTCCTGGAGTTTGACTATTGTTTGGTTTCCTTGCTTACTCAGCAACCTTCTGATTCTGCAGCTGCAACAGACTTCACCAGAAACTTAAGTTATTAGACATTATAATTCAGTTATTTTCCAGTAAAAGTGTTTCTAGCTACTCTGAGTATAGACCAAAAAATGCACCATATGCCAAATGGGTACTAGGCTTATTAGAGTGATCATTTCAAAAAGTATATAAATGTCTAATCCCTACGTAGTACACCTGAAACCAATATAATACTGTGTGTCAACTATAATTGAAAAAAATTTTTTTAAATGTACTATGAAGCAGATCTTCCTTTATCAGCAAAAAAATCACACATAATGATTCTTTTAATTACGTAAATAGAAGTTTGTTGACACCCTGTCGGGATCATTTTCATAAAAAAGGGGGATTTTTAAAAAGTCCTGTGTTTTGAATAGCTTTAAAGGGGGGCTAGGAGGTGGGGAAGAGCTCCTATATGTCTTCGGTAGGAGATGAAGGGGAGGCAATGATTGAGATCCCTAAAATAAACTGGTCCTGCCTCAGTGTGAAGGGAGCTATAATCCTTAGTGCTGGGGCAGATCTAATGGTTCAAGGCCATTTGTGGGGAGCCGCGGGTCTTCGGGCAGCGGAGGCTTGGTTGCAGGACTGGGCGTTTTGCCTGCCTCAGACATTGCGGAGCCCTACTTCCTACTTCCTACTTCCTACTTCCTTTAACTTTCATCACTTCCTCCCCCTAAGCACACACCCCTTAGGCTGTCAATAACCCTCACCCCATCCCCTTAGACCCAATGGGCGTGTGGCACCGCCTACTCGGACCATCCAAGAGCCAATGCGCTTGTCTTCCGCCAGCTAGCCCCGCCTCCCTTTGTTTGTCCTGTATAAATATCCCCGCTGAAAAATAAAGTTTGAGGGTTGATCAGAATACTGTCTTGCCTCCGTCTCTTTGTGTCTCCTGTCTCGCCTTCATCCTCCATAGGTTCCTCCTTGTCCCGCGTTGTTTTGTCCCACCGGCCGGGGCAGCCATTGGCCTGAGAAACACCAAAAGCTGAGCAGTGGGGTTTTAGGTGGCATGACCGAATTCCTGACCCAAAATTTCAATGGTTTTGCCAGCAAGGATGGGGCCAAACTTCACAGGAGAAAATCGCAGACTACCCACCCCTACCTTTGTTTCTAAATCACTGTTCATCCATCCTGGACTAGAGGTAGTAAGCACCACATCCTTGCCCATCTCCCCAATCCTGGGTTAAACCCAAGTAGCTTTGGTCAGCTTGGCTGAGAGATCCCTGCACTAAGTTGCCCCCTGATGAGAGGTAGGCCACTATCGGAATTGCTACTGCTAGGGCACTTGGGGCTAATATGCAACTAAGAATTCATTCGCCTTGTACCACCTTCTTTCTCTTGCAACAATTCAGCAAAGACAGCTTCTACTTCACCCTCAGGTTCCCTCCAGCGTAGTCTGGGTACTGAGGTGACTCGAAGAGGGAAGGTGTGGTGAGTTCCTCTAGTTACAGCAGTTAGCATGCAATGACCCCTGGACAGACACTGGGGAGGGCGTGGGGCCTTGGAGGAAGAGAGAGGTGGCTATTGCCCTAACTTTGATGACTGGCATTTGGAGGTTTGAGGCAGGGGTCAGGGAACTTTCTCTAAAAAAGCAAATATTTTCAGTTTTGTGAGCCATAGGGTCTCCATTGCAACTATTCAACTCTGCCTTTTTGAAGAGAACAACCATAGGCTGTGCCTGAAGAAGTGGACATGGCCTCTTGGATGTAGTTTACCAACCTCTGGTTAAGCATTGCAGTCTGGGAAACTGCTTATAAGGACTACAAGGTGTGTTTGACACCATAGGGACTCACTTCATTCATTCTTCCAGCCACTTAGCCTCCGACTTCATTGCACACAGAGAGAAAGCAAAAGTAAGTAAATGTGAATTTGCAATGTTAAGATCTTTGTGCCTCTTAAATTAACAAACTTGGTTAAAATGAGCCCAACCCTGGATGATTAAATCCATTTTCACTGGTTTTGAGCTTCAGAGACCAGGGCCATTTTGAATTCTCCAAAGTAATAAATGCCTCACATTTTAGACCTCTTGGGAGTGGTCTGTTTTTACTTGTTTGATGGTAGTGTCGCATTGCCAGTGATATTTGTTCACCTTCTTGATGAGGTAGTGCTTCTGGTATAGTATGTGGAGAGAGAATGAGATATTTGGACTAACGTAATATGGCGCCAAATCTCGACTCAGTCTCTAACTTTAGGAACAACTTGGTCCCCATCTTTAGCTCCCTTGCCTTCAATCGAGGATTAAGGCACATGCCCCTGGCATCCCATGGATCATCACAATACTCGAGTAAGAACTCAGGAAAAATGCTCTGCAGAAAGGAGATTCTGATTCAATTACTCAGGATTCACTACACCCTCCATGTCTCACCTTCAGCATAGAGATAGCAAGTTTCTCACAGAGTTGTGGTGAGGACTAAACGAGAAAGCCATGTGAAGGGCACAGGATGGTCTCTGGAACATTCTAGGAAGTCAGTAAATGTTAACCAACATTATTTTCTGTGCCTTTGCTCATTCTGTTGTTTGAGAAGAGTTCTCTGCCTCCCCATATTTTAGCACAGTCATAAATGTTCCAAACTCATACATACATATGTTTGTCTGTGTATGCATATATATATATATGTGTATATATGTGTGTGTATGTATATATGTATATATATGTACATATATACAGACAACAGAAGGGTAGAGGAGGATAAAGAGAGTAAAAGGGGTCAAATATATGGTGATAGAAGGACACTAGGCTTTGGGTGGTGAGCACAATTTGAGTATACAAATATCAAATTATAATGTACACTTGAAATTTATACAATGTTATTAACAATTGTTACTCCAATCAATTTAATTGAAAAAGAAACTCAGAAAGGTTACAGATAGAAAGAGATTAATGGCTCAGTGACTGTATCTCAGGAGTGGTTTTTATATTGAATGTATGTGACACCTGCTGTTCTTAATATAACCTTAAGTTCTCTACTCTTAATTCTGCACTGGGACAAAGAGTAACTGTGCTCATTTTGGGTGATATATTGGAAATTTGGTAAAACCAAACAAGGAAGCTCTTGTTCCAACAGAGCAAAATTTCCCCCTTTTTAACTGCTACAGGTATTAGTGCCAGTACTGGTTGGAACAGCCTAGGTTTTTGTCCTAAAATAGCTATGAAGAAGCCAGAAATTAAATGGCATGTGCAGAGAAACCATTCCTCAGTTAGCTTTATAGAAACTGTTGGCAGAAGGAGAGTGGGGAAGGTATTTTTTGGTGTAGATTTAAATTCCACTCATGTTTAAGTGTGGCCTCAGCCTTACCTGCAATTGGCTCCCCAAATAGTCACACAAATTTTGGGAGAGCAGACACTACCTGAAAAACTTCTCTTCCAGATAACAATTGCAGCAATTTTAAAACATGACCTCCAACTCTTTAGGATTCTTCCCATCAAAGGTGCATTCGATGTCTCCTCTACTGGAATCTGAACCAATCTTGATGACTTTCTTTTATTTATTAGAATACAGCAGAAGTGACAATGCTTCCAAAGCAGGAAGAAAAGAATAAGCTCATGAATAATGCTCACGCAGCTACTGTTGCCCTTATTGTGGGGAAGCTAATTATCATGTCAGAAACACAACTCCCCTGAGACCACCGTGCTGGAAAGCCCATGTGAAGGTGCTCCCATCAGCAGCCCAGATGAGCTCCTGGCTGACAGCCAGCATGCACTGTCAGCCAAATGAGCCACCGTGGACATCCACCACAGTCAAGCCATCAGAAGACTCTAGCCCAGCGCATGTTTGACTTCAACCACTTGAGAGCCCAAGAGAGCCCTTCGTACATTTCTGACCCACAAAATGGTGAGCAAAAGTTAAGTGGCTGTTTTAGGCTGCTACATCTTGTAGTAATTTGATACTGAATTATTGAGACAAGCAAAGTTGTTATGGTTGTTGAGTTAAGAGTAGCAACAACGATGACGACAACAGCAACAACAACAAAGCCTATAAACTCTGTGAGGGCAAAACCCTGCAATACCCAGAATTTCTTGTGTACTCAGCGTCCAGCCCCTAGCAGGTGCCCAGTGAGTCAATAAGTAAATCGGGCCCTGTAAGATATTTGGAAAATATTTTCTTGCTCTTGTACTTTCAAATATATTAAGTTTGATTATTTTTTAAAAAAAACATAGAAATAAATTTTTACTAAGATACTCTGACTATCTTCCGGTAGTGACATTTTCTGGTTAAAGCTAAAAACAAACACCACAAATTAGGGCTTTTTCTAACTAGTGAGACCTTAGAACATAAACATATATGTAAGAGTAAACCGTGACTAATTTCTTAAAAGCAGGAACTATGCTCACTTAGCAAATCCACTGATTAGAGTCATGTTTACATTTCTGCTTCCAGCTGTTGTCGTTTGTTTATTTGGACAGCAGATTCGCTTTGGTCTAGATTTTAAGGGCCACAGTCTGTATGTTACTCCTTACTTCTCACACTGGGACACACACACAACTAAGATTTGCCTCGCTTACAAAGTGGCCTGAGGGGGGTTGCAAAATGAAACAAATTGTAAAAAGCACAATTAGAAGAGCGGAAGCTCCTTAAAAGGAGCAAAAGGCAATGTTTGTAGATGAGCTAATTGCCACTATTGGGCAAGGCCTTGGTCCTGAGGCAAAGCATATCTGACTTATGACCTGACACCAGTTCTGTCTCTTCAGGCAAAACACTTCCCAGGAGCCAAATTACTATTATTTGGATCTTTGTAGAGTGGACCATGTCTCCAACCACAGCATTGGCCGAGTGGTAGAATTACGTAGCT
>NW_006442491.1:12166159-12195325 GCF_000325575.1 Pteropus alecto | reverse complement strand
GTCAACAACCCAGACACCAGGGAAATGGGGCCGGGGGTGGGGGGCGGACATCTTAACTGGTGCTGCTGCCATCCTGCCCTAACATGTCCAGTGTCCAAATGCTGACCTCCTGAAGGGGCGCCTGTGAAGGTGTTTCCAAAGGCACAGCACCCTGGCAGAAAGGAGCTCATCAGACACTGCTCCATCTCTTCATCTTCAGCTCCCCCAGAGCACACTTCACAGCCTCCTGCTGCTGCTACCTCTCTGCCTCCCTAGTGATTGCAGTAACAGAAAGCCAGCTTCACATCAAGCTCTCATTGTGCAACTGGCCCACACAGAAACCCAAGAACCTTCCCTGTGCCCAAGTGGAGGTGAGGCTGCTCTGCTCCCCCTTCCCTCTCACATCAATTACTCTAACCTGCTCAAAGGTCTAGCGAGAAGAATAAGTGCACAGAGCAGGCCCCCACAAAAAGTGAATCCCTCTTTCTTCCAGGTAACCAGTCTTGTGAGTCCTCCTCACTTGACTGGGAGAAAGGGAGAGTGTCCCGTTCTCCCATATCCTATAGAAAGGAGTAACTTTATACCTGGAAACTCAATCCCAAAGTCTCCAACAAATTCCACTAACTCCTTTTATATAGGCTGGCAGTAAGGGAGTGATGAGATAGTTGGAGGAGCAAACCAGTCTTGTCCCCTCTAAGACGTCCGACAGCACTTTAGTATCTGTGTAATATTTACCTCCCACTGGCTATCACTCAAAGACAGTGGAGAAAATCCTGTATAACACTCTGCTTGTTGCATATTTCCCAATTACTTTCTGTATTGGTCTAGTTATCTGCCTCCTCTTCCAGACTGTGACCTCCTTAAAGGCAGACATTATGTCTTAGCATCTAGCATCTAGCATAAAGAAAATTTCAGTAGACACGATTTAAGATTGGAATTTCATGTACCTTGACATCTTTACTACCAGCTTTCATTTTAGCGGACCTTTTATGATGCAGGTTCTAAAACGAACTAATTACATAGGTATTTCTGAACTTGAAAAGCTGAATTGGGAGAAATGTGTCCTCAGGAAAATCAAAGACTGGCTATATGGCACTGATAGAATCAGAGAGGATAGCCTTATCTGACCTCTTCCAGAGCACTGTGCCAAGTGGCTGGAAGAAAAGAAGATTTGACTCCCTGAGCCTGCAAGAAAGCAGTCGTTTCTTAATAGGTAGGTTTCCTTTTCTCACTGTGAAATGGGACCAATGACAATCTCAGAGGAAACAGAGATAAGTCTATGTGTCTGTGGGGACTTGGGGGGGTCCCACAGAAACTGCATATGTCATCCTCATGGCTTAGAATAACCAGATGTAGATCAGGAAAGTACAAAGCAGCTGTGGTCCTTTCAGAGGCAAGCGCAAAAAAAAAAAAACATTCAGGCATTCCCTTTAAATCCTCACGGTATGTGTTTCCAGAGAAGTGTTTGACAACTGTTACTGAGAGCCTAAAAACTTTAAACCCAGCAATGCTACATGTAGGGATCATTCCTAAAGAAATGATCAGGAATGAGACAAGTATATATATAAAAGAATGCTCATCTAAGTGTTTTAATTAAATTACTATATTAATTAATACAATGGGATATTACATAGTTAGAAGTCACATTATAGTTAATAAAACATGAACGTGTTCATAATACATTAAGTGAAAAAAGCTAGTACAGCATAATGCTATGATGTGATCTAATTATATGGAGGATAGAGATGTGTGGAAGAAGATAGAAAAAAATATTAACAATGGTTATCTCTGAGCAGCAGAGAGATGATGGGATGTCTTCTCATTCTTTTCTATTTTCCTTTTTTTTTTTTTTTTGATAAATGTGTACTACTCTTACAATCAAGTGAAAGCAAAAAATCATACCTCAAAGAAGTAGAAATAAGATCCAAATGAACAATTAATTTATCATTTATGTTTGAAGGCAATAAGACTGAAGATTTAGCACAGAAAAGATTTATAAGGGAGAGAAGCATTATCAAAAGGGATTACTTTGTTTTGAAGCCAAGAACATTTTTTGAGTTATAATCTGGAGGTAGATTGAGTAATATGCCAATTGTGTGCGCGCGTGTGTGTGTGTGTGTGTTCACAGGAGAATTATGAAAAAAAAGAAAAGGAAGAAGATGAATTTCCTGGGATTTAACATGGCAATAATATCAACAGGTGCGGTTTCGGGTTGACTTTGTGGTTACCTTAAATTATATATATCAGTCAATATTTATCCATGTATCATAGGGGTTAAGAGCATGGGTTCTTAATATAGTTCAAATTACAATTCTTTTACTACCAGCCATGTGACTGACCTTGGAAAATTACTCTCTTTCAGTTGCCACCTCAGTAAAATGAGGATAACAAAAATACTGATGATGATGATGATGATGATGATGATAATGATGATGACGATAACATCCACTGCATATGGTTATTTTGAAGACTGAGTTGACATGTAAAGCACTGAGAACACTGTCTAGCATATAATAAAATGCCAATAAAAGTTACCTATTACGATGATTGTAAAAAGTTACCTATTACGATGATTGTAATGCAAATAAGTTCCTGTAGCATACTGCAGTGGAAAATACCAGCCTGGGAATCAGAAAGCCTGAGCTCAAGGACAGACTCCACCACTTTACAAAAATGTGACTTGGACTAAGCACTCATATTCTCAGGAACCCCTCCTCAAAAATGAGGATAACATCATCTGTCTCTCCTTTTTCACAACACTGTTATAGGAGTCAAATGAAGTACAAATTTTGAAAATTCTGAATAGAAATAGGCTGAAGAGCTCCCACCCTTCTCCTCATGTGGATATGGATTTTAGATTCCCCCGTGTAGAGGATTAGAGTCTAGGGTGGTTAGGATGAGTCGAAGCTCTGGGATAATAACCAGGTGTCTGTTATAATAGCTTTCCAACTCTGCCACTTGCGTGGTTGAAATGTCTAATGCCATTAACAGTAGTTCATTTGTAAGAATCTGTTGTGGAAATATGACACCCAGCATTTCTTCCTTTGTTTATAATCATGACAAACCAAAAAATACGTAGGTTCTCAAAAAAAAAAAAGGCTTGGTCAAATGAATTTCTGTTCATATGTGCAATGGGATGTTTTGTTGGGACTTAAAATAACATTTTAGTCATAAACTTAATGGAAAAGTTCTCAGATATTAAATCAACAGAGCATGCACATAAAGACACATCTTTATAAATTACATGGTAAAATATGTAAAGAAAAAATATATGGTTAACTTTTAAACAGGAAGATGTACCAATTGAAGCCCTGCTGTATGAAAAGGGGTTTGAAAGTGTGCTATAAACCAAGAGCATTCATTCACCACCTAAAGGCTATTAGGAAAAGCAAGTTCATGTAAGAAAAACTTTATAACGAAGCCCAGATCAGGTAGAAGCAAATACTCTTCTAGGAAATAAAGCCAGAGCAATTTGTTCAGTAGAAAAAAATCATAATGATATTGCTAGAAGGATTACAAATACTACAGACAGATAGGATGGGGATTTCAGAACAAAATCAGCCTTGTAATGAGTGGTGTGTTTTATTTCAGATATTCTGGGAGAGAACAAACAAGAGTCTAAAGCAGAAGTCCCTCACTATTTCCCCCATCATACCATAACTTCGGAGATCATCCAATCCCGTTTTTATCTTCAGAGCCAGCATAATGGAGAAAGGTCAGGAAGTGAGCCCAGTCCATTAGACCACACAAGGCAGGCCCACTGCACCTGAGACTGTGCCCCTTGTGTAGTACAAGAAGAGCTGGGCAGCTGGCCTAGATCACTATGCTGATGGAATTTTTCCTATCCCTCTAAATATAGAAATGCTTAAACCTTATTTAGAGACAAGAGAGCGACTTTCATTGAGGAAAAAAGGAGGGTGAGATAGATACTGAGAATCTATTTGTTTTGGACATTTGGCCATAAGGGATTGTCTCCAGTTAGAAAATAGGCATTTTCCACTGAGAGATGTCCATTCACCTTTCCCCTTTCTAGAGCATAGCTAGAGATGCATCCTATGGACAGAAGAGAAAGAGGCTAGAATACGTCGATAAAATTAATTCCAAAAGGATTGTTAAGTGGATTTCATGTTTTAATATGCCCAAATGTATCTCAGATTGAACTAAAATTTATTGATTACTGTGGAAGACCGAATGTGGAAATGACCCAATCATTTTCTCTTTCTATATCCATGTCCCTTGCCATGTGACTTTGCAATTCCTTCTACTAAAGAAACAAAGTCAATTCTCCCAGTTCTTAAATTGGCTAGGCTATATGACTTGCTTCAGTTAACAGAATGCAGTGGAAGTGATGGTATGCTACTTCTAGCCTTGGCTTCAAAGAATTTATGTGTTTCCATTGCTCTCTTGTGCATCTATTATCACCACATTTTTAGGCTAATGGATGAGACATAAGTGGGACAGAGCTGAATCACCAAGCATCCCGGCCAAGGCCAACCTAGATCAGCTGACAGTCAGCCTGACCCTAGATACATAAATGAGTTCAGTCAAGATCAGCATGGCTGCCAGCTGAACCCCAGCTGAACTCAAATGAGTGAGCAATTTATTGTATGCTCCTGTGGTCATGTGGTTATCTGTTACATTTGTTGTGGATTGTTGCAACCACAGATAACTGACATAATTACCTCCCTTGGTGCTCAATTCATTACCATCTAAACCTCCCAATCGTCTGTAAGAGGTGTATCATTATCTCTACTCTGCAGATGAGAAAACAGACATAGTGAGATTAAGTGATTCGCCAAAAGTCATAAATTTAGTAAGTCACGGAACTTTCATATTCCAAGTCCAGGGCTCTCTCTAATGCACTATAGATGAATTAGGAGAGGGCAGAATATATATCATATTTACTTTTTAATAAATATGAATTTTGACTGACTGCCTGGGTTAAAATCCTGACTCTCCCATTTATTAGCTGTGAAAACTTTTTCAGGTTTCTCAGCCTTTCTAAATTACAGTATTCACTTTTATAGAATTGAGATTATATCATCTGTCTTGAAAGTAATTCATTCCACAAATACTTATTGAGTAATAACTATGTCCTAAGTACTATTTTAAGTGCTGGGAATCCATAACTCATCAAAAGTACAAAGGTCTGGATATATAGTACTGCAAAGGTAATACTATATATCTTCTATGTTTGAGAAATAGTCCAAACTTCTGGAAAAAAAGGGAGGATTTGGGTTTAGACAAAGCATCTTGGAAAGAAACACGAAACAAAAATTTCTCTTAAGATTTCTAGCTAACGGCCTCCATTTGGGGTTAGAATTTGTAGAGTGGTACTTGAGAGGGATCTGAGAGCTCAGACAAAGGGGAACAAAACCCTACTACCTCAGTACTTCTTTTCTAGAGATTCATCTGTGGGAAGACATGGAAAAATTTCCATGTCCTGAGAATAAAAATCACGAGAAATAAAGGGCGTGACTCTTGCTATAGTGGACATCACATGAGGACCTATGTCGACAAATGAATCGATGACAAGATTCCCGCCATGATCCCCAACATCTTGATAATTCATTCTAGAACCTGACATAAATCCTGGGGAGGAAATACCTTAGAGACTCTCAATTAAATGATCCTTCTGAGGGATAGAGCTTCAAAATGTAAATTGTTTCAAGTTATAGGAAATAAAATTATATATTTTTGTATACCTATTTTGAACACTTAGACTCATACTTTATTTGAAACCCAACAAGTGTTAACTGCTGTTATAATTATTTCTTGTAAAATAAGGCAAAATATAATACTCAACTCTTTCTGTAGAAGAGATGCTAGCTCTCCACTCAAATATGTGTTCCCTACTATGATGTGGCACTTAATTGAAAAGCAGCTGCTCAGCAAAAAACAACATTTCCCAGAACCTCTTACTTCTAGGCAGGCCATGTGATTAGTTCCCACCCATTGAGTGGAAGTGATGTTCGTCCTTTCCAGACAGAAGCATCTTCTCTATTTTCTCTGTTTTCTCCTCATTTGCCAACAAAATTACAAGGGACATTGAGGCTCCAGGGAGGCAGAAACACAAAACGGAAGAAAACTGAGCTCCTGAATGTTGCCTAGAAGGCCCGATCTCTGACTAGGAATGCTAACATTAGACTGTTACGTGAGCAATAAATAAATGATATTTGGGGGCTACTTATTACAGCAATAATATTACCCCAATTAATAGAAAATCGCCCTCATGAATCACAAAATGACCCAAGCAAGAAACAATGTCTAGGTTTTGAGAAATATTACCCCAATTAATAGAAAATGGCCCTCATGAATCACAAAATGACCCAAGCAAGAAGCAATGTCTAGGTTTTGAGAAACTAACTCCTGTATCTATGAGTTTTGTTTGTTTTGTTTGTTCATTTGTTGCTTTCTGTATTATAGAATTGTACACTCAAAACTTATATAATCTTATTAACCAATGTCACCTCAATAAGTTTGATAAAATTTTTTAAAAAACTAACTCTTAAACAAATGAACGCACCTTATGGCAACACGTAGAGTTGATACTGGATTAATTAGAGGGTGCTGGGATAATCCTCCCTAAAATAGCACTGCATAAAGGTGTGTGTTAAGGAGTGTAAGCAAAGAATCATGTGGAGAGAATTCTTGGGTTTAATGCAAAGTCCCTAAGTTTCATACAAAGGTCAGCTAGTCAGATGGAGGTCTAAGTTGTGGCCAGATGTCACAGCCTGTTCCCGCCCCAAACACACCCCAGATGCTTGTTAATACCAAAAGATCTCCTTTGTTTATTGCAGTCATCATTGCTGTTAAAAGTGTTAATAAACTTGCTTTTTTTTCAAACAAGTGTGAATTGCATATTCTATTTTTTAATATGAGTCTAATGTCACTTGATATTTTCACATAAAGAGAGTTGCCTAATGGCGTGGCTTCTGAAGCTAACATGAACATATCTTTCACAAGCCTACAAAAGCTGCAAACTGTAATTCAAAATTTTGATTTGGTTGTTCTTGTTAAACTCCATGGGCTCAATAATTTCCTTAGCTTAATGGTTTTCTTATCATAAACTTATCTTCAACAGGAACCACAGACATTTTTAGAACTGTATTCCAATGAATACTGAGGCCCAAAGGACTTCAAATAACTCCCCCAGTATCATTAAAATGGTAGAAATAGAGCCAACTCTGCATTTTTTTGGCCATTAAAAAATTCATCAAAGACAGTGGTTGCCATTCAAAGTCTCTTCATGGTGGGAGATGAACAATTAGATCATAGTGAGCCCATATTCCAAAAAAGCTAGCACATTAGATGCTCAAGCTCTTCTGTGGACTGATTCCAACTACAACTTACAACTAAAATTCTTCATTAACTGAATGAAATATTATAAATAAATCGAGAGCATCAATAGAAGAACAGATACATAAATTATGGTATATCTGCACAATGGAATACTATAGTGCAATGAGAATGATCAAACCGCAACTATATCTGGTCACACGTGGGAGTTTCACAAACAAAATATTGAACAAAAAGAAATGAGAGCAAAACATATGATTTTCCTTATACAAGTTCAAAAACAGGTCAAATCAATCTATTGTGTTAAAAGATAGAATGGTGGTTACCTTTGAAGGTGGTTCAAGGAGGCTCCTGTAGAGCTGGTAATGTTCTGTCTTCAGACCTAGGCTCTCATTCCCTAGGTACTTCCTGCTTGTAAGAAGTTCATCAAGACATGCTTAGTGCACTTTTCTACATTATATGTTATAATTCAATAAAATGTTTACTCAGAAATCAAACAAAAACACTTGAATACCCCTGTAGAGATTCCTCAGAGTTTAGAGACCCCAGGTAATGAATGAATTATTACCTTATTCCTCACATACTTTTGAAAAAACTCCGTCTTGGATTTTGTCATATGTTGCCAGTTAAAGTTAGCCAGGTTAAAACAGTTTTGCAAAATTGAGGCTGGGACAGATGTATTTATAATTGGACTCCTTCCTTTCTCACCTCATTCAGTTTTTGATAATAAGTAAACGTACACATTTTAAAGTGGTGGCTAAGGTTCAGATGTGGTCTGTGTTTCATAGATAATTTACGGAAGTAAAACCAGACCTTGCCTGACAGTGTTAAGCAGTCATGGATATTTATGCTCAAAAGAGTCAGTGCCACACTTATCTCCCACACCCCAATGGGAATGGGAGGCAATCAAGGTTTGAACCTCTACTCATCACTTCCATTATGCTTCTCATTTGATTCCGTTCTAGTGACACAATTAAGTCACAATCAATGAGTGTAAATCTAACATTCTAAATCCGTGTTATTTCACAAGCATCACTAGCAACCCTACCAACCACTCTGGTATGATTACGGTAACAGTCACTTGCTATCGTTGCTATAGGTTCTGCTCATTATTGCTGGCAATATCACTACATAATTTACCCTCTAAACATCACAGTTTCAGTTTTTTTGATGTTGATTTTGTCTGTTTAGGAATTTGGGAATGGCCCAGCTGAGCAATTATCTTTTCGGGTCTTTCATGCAGTTGCAATTAGATGTTGGCAGGGCTGCAGTCATCTGAAGGCTCAACTGGGCTGGACGTCCAAGATGGTTCATTCAGTACAGATAGCAGGTGGTGCAGGCTGTCAGCGGGGCTCAGCTGGAGCTGATGACTGGACCTCTGACAACTACTTCCCCAGCATGGTATTCTCAGGGTAACTGCTTTTCTTACATGGTGCCTAACTTCTGGCTTTCCCACAGTGAGTCTCCTGAGAGTCCAGCAGAACTGATGTTGCCTCAGAATTCAGGCAGTATTGCTTCTGCTGTGTTCCATTGGTTACAAGAGAGGCGCAAGCACACCGAAATTCAAAAGGCGGGGATTAGATCACACCTCTAGTCCGGAGGAATATCAAAGAATTTTCAACCATTTTTTAAAACTGCCTCATGTGTGACCAGTGAAATAACCAAAGAAAACTTAATTGATTGCCCTCCTTTTACTGAGTTCTCTGGGATCTTCACCCAGAATGTGACACGTAGTCATGGAAATGCAAATCAACTAATCGAATTCCTCCACTGGATTGATTATCGAAGAAGCCATAAGATGCTCCCATATAATGAAAAGAGATTTCTGTAGACTTTGAGCTTACAATTCTGTAGCAGAAGCATTGTTATTTACCTGTGTCCATTTGAAGAAACTGAAACCCAGAAGGGCCCACTGTCACCTAATTGTTAAGTTGCAGGGCTAAAAGTTGAACTTACATTTTCTGACTATCGAATCCAATATTTACAACTATGCCTCTGAGAGTTCTGAGGTTAAATGAATTTCAGTCATTTCTGGGACATATTCTACACCAAGTACCTGGATGTTTTGGAGATAAATATATCTTACATCTTAGCATTGTATCCTGGAATATTCTGATCTGTTTGTTTAAGCTGGCAACATACTGGTGCCAACTGAATGAAGTATTTGCTGCTCTTCTGAGCAAAGAAAATAGGATAAACAATCTTTAGGTTCTTAAAACTGCAGCAGAACCGTGCACCCAGGAGGAAAGGAAATTTTATTCTGAATGTAGAATATCTTATCAATTGCCTGGCAGAAAGAATGAAAGATTAATAAGGATTAAAATGGGATGCAAAATGAAGCTAGATGGAGTTGCTAAGGGCTCAGGGGACCAGACTAGAATTCACTATGATCCTGGACAAATTAAAAAGACAGTTTGTTAGAACTGAGATAAAATACAGTGGGAACAAATACAAGATGGCTCAGCCCAATGAAAATCTACGTAGCTGCAAAGGTGGGTAAGGCTAGCTCGATACGACACTAGACACTCACTCCAGGGCGAAGGGGTACCATGCAATGGGTGGCAATCAGCAGTATAAATTTCAGCTGTGGAGTTCATGCTAGAGACCAGAAAGTACTATCTCAATATATAGGGGCTTTCGCTAACCCTTCTCCTAAAACTAGTAATACATGCTCAATGTTTCTTTATCTTTTAATGGCCTTTATCACTATTGTAATTTTTAAAATTTTGGTGTGATTTTTTGATTATTATTGTCTTCCCACTAATGGTCAGTTCCATGAAAGCAAGGTCTGAATATGTTTCTAACATACACACAATGCCCTCCACAATGCCTAATATATAGCTGGCATCTTCTCAGTGTTTATTGAATGAGTAAATAAATATCAAGTTGAGAATAATGTAAATCAGGGGATGGTATACTACAGCCCACTGAGCTAAGAAGGGTTTTTATATTTTTAAACTATCGAAAATCACAAGAATTTTCTATTGACATCAAGATTATATGAAATTCAAGTTTCAACATCCATATGAAAGCTTTATTGGAGCACATCCATGCTCACTCACTGACATATTGTCTATGTAATATGTAGCTTTCCTGCTTTGGGGATTTCTTGCTAAAACAACAGAGCTGAAGAGTTATAAGAAAGCCCATACTGCCCACAATGTCTGAAATCTTAACTATGTACTCCATTCCAGAAAAAGTTTTCTGACCCCCTGATATAGATAATCTGGCTTCTCTCATCTTTAGGGCCCTTCTATGGGGGCATATTCCTAAGCTTTTAGTTGAAATCTAATAAAGTAATTTTTGTGGCCCCTACATTGAAGCATAGAAATAGTCACTCTATTTTCTAATAAAGTAAAGCTTATAAAAAAAGAAATGGCTCAGGTGTCCGGAATTGAGGAAACAATTTTTGAAGAAATAAATGAACGTTACAATGAAAATAATATATACTAAGGTTTAGAAATAGCTTTGGAGTCATCCAATAGACATGACATCTTAGGTGAAATAACTCTCTAAGCTTCAACTAACATTTCTGTAAAATGAGAATAAAAGTATCTTCCCTGTAGGATGCTGCAGTGATTAAATTAGATATGATAGACACCTTTTGGGTGTACTTGCCCATTTAAAACTCCTTTCTCTGAGAACTGATTCCCCAACTCCAGGGGTAACCTGTGCAGCCCATTCCATCTCTTCTTCTTTGGTCACAATCGATTGGACAAAGCATGGACATGTGATGCAAAGTCTGTTCTAGGCCAACTGGATCCTTTCCCCTGAAATTTTTGAAACAGAACATAGAAATTCTAGTCTATTTAGGACACTTGGATTAGAACCATCTGCTTGGACCACTAGAAAGAGTAGAAGAAATTGATTTGCAGACTGAGTAGAATGAGCACATAGCAAGATATTCATGTAGAGAAAATAAAAATAGTTCCTTCCTGTCGGAATGGAACCCTCATGAACCTGTTCTGCATTACAACTGTTTCTCTGCTCATGGGTACAGGTCTAAGGTCATAAGTCCTGCCGATGGAGCCATCCCCACCTGCATCTCCGAGCTGCATCCCTCAGTCATCCACACCCTCTTATGGATAAAGCCACAGAAACAGGGGAGATAAAGAGTCTCTTGTACTCCACCATTTATGACAAACATTTGCTGCAGACCCCTTTATCTGGAATTCTCCAGCATTAAAGGGATGAGACTAGGAAAGAAACAACTACACAGAAAGTTGGGAGACTCCAATCCCATAAAACCAAAACTTTGGAACTTGAGCATCAATCAAGTCCAACAAGTCTTGGGAATGATGTTGTAACAACATCTTGTTGAAAATTGAACTTCAGATCCATATTGACATAACAACTCCTGACTGCTGACCCTCAGATGTCTGAGCCCCTCCGACAGCTGTGGAGGGTTAGGCTATGTGCAGGAATTCATGATAAAACAGCAGTGAAGGAGACAGATTTTCTCCTGCTAAAAATTTGTCAAAGAAACCCATGGCAGCTTGTGGAAGCCCCTAATTTTAACAACTTTCCTAACTATCTTTTTGCCCTTGATTCAGGAAGATATTTATACACAAATCCCACTTTTGAAACTAGCCTTAATGGACTTTAGACTTTTACCACAAGCATGGCCTACCTGAAACAATATGTAAAGTTCCTGGTGTATAATTGTTATTCAACAATGTGATGGTTGTTATTATTTTTTTAATTACCATTAATTGGCATTATTGTTTTGGAAGCCAATGGTCATAGTTTTATAGCACCGTACTGCATGAAATGCAGTATGTAGGCATGAAATTGCATGTCTGAGATTTGCTTCAGAATAATTCTACAATCAAATTTTTTTTAAAAAACCCAAGAGGTCAAAAGAAACAAATACAGCAAGTTTGGCAAATCTTGATAATTGTCGAATCTGGGTAATGAGCATATAGGAGTTCTCTGTACTATTTATTCGACTTTGTGTATATGAGAAAATTCCATAAGTAAAAGTTATATTAAAATTATTTTTAGAGTTAAATGATCAGATTTTTTAAAAATTAAGTTACTTAGACAAGGGCTCTAAAAAGCCAGTTCATCGTGCAAGTTGCAAAGAAAGTTCTAAATCACTTTATTCTTAAAAAAAAAAAAAAAATCTTGGATGATTTGGAGTGTCCCAGAGACAGGGAAATGGACCAAATGAAAATTTAAGACTTGCCCCCTCAACACACATACATACATACACCACACACACACACACACACTTGCTCACACTCTCCCTCTCTCTCCCTTTCTCTCTCTCTCTCTCTCTCACGCACACACACACACACACACTTTTCCTCTCTCTCACTTTTCAGTTCTACTATACACATTGGAAATTGAAGTGTTTCTCCAAAACAAAGGGCAAGGTATTCGCCTTTCTGAGACTACTTAGAAAATCATCAACAATCCAGATGTGTCAAAAATTGCCATATTTCCTTATATTTCAAGGTGAAGGGAAGAACCTCATTATTGATTTCTTCTTTTTCCAATATATAGGATGCCAGTGGAAATGAGTGATTTAGTGTTCGTGTTTTCAAGTGTTCTCTTTTACGGCAGGTAAGTCAGCCTGGAAACTCCCCACACAACCCTGGCTGGCTTCCTTCCACCATATAACCAACCTCTGTGAGTCTCAGTTAATGAAAGCCAGGTGTTCAATAAGCTGGGTTTTCCCAATTTGGAAAAGTGGGAGAAATAAAGACCAGATATGGCCTATCCTAAGCCAAAGAGTATCTATTTTCAGCTGCAGGTTTGAGGGCGAGAAAGGGAAATGTAGGAAGGACAAGGCAGAAAACAAAGATACTAGCAAACTGAGCATAGAAATCTAAGGCACATATGCTTTCTTCTCTAGAGGGAGCAGGAACGGTTGCTGCTCGGGCCATCCCTGAGAGGCAGAAGTAGCCTAAGGTTAGCAGAAAGGATGAACAGAGACTGGGAGGAGAAATCTCAGTGCCCCTTGAATTGCTTTATTCTACCACCTCGCGGGCATGGTCTGAAATTCCAAACTCCTACAATTCAGGCTGGAAGAGTAGTGAAGAGGACCTTCTACTTGAAGAAAAGATGATTGCTGGAGGCAAGTCTATAGAACTGGGCTACTGAAAGTCATCCTAAAGAAAGGTAGCATCTGGCCCAGAACCCGGCCCATGGGGCGTTCTCCATAAATTCAATCATTCATTCATTTGCAAAAATGCTGACTGAATACTATGTGCTCTGTGTTAGGAAGTTCAGTACTGAATAAAATAGACATAAGGTCCTTGACCTCCTGGAATATAGAGTCTGTTGGAAGGACTGTTAGTCTTATAGATAAATGTATAACCTCTAAGAATGAAAGCAGAACAGCACTAATCTAGAGGAACTCTGGGATTCTTTAACTGTTTCATGCTCAGAAGATCCCAATGGCAGGATAGTGTGGTGACTAAGAGATCAGTCTCTAGAAAGAGAGTCTCTGGGTTCAAACCCCAGTTCAACCATTCCCTGCCTGGGTAACCCCAGGTTGGTTATTTAACCTTTCTGCTTTCTCTGTAAAACAGTGATGATAACAATAAAGTGAATATGAGATCCAGCCTAGCCCATCTTTGTGCCCCAGGAAACTGATCTCTAGTGACTATACCACCAACGCCCTTGCCCCCCGGCTTCTGATTGGATTTGACCAACAGGAAGCACATCTAGGAGAATGGAAGGCTAAAGCAGTCGACAAGTTCTCCTGTCTGGTGGCCCTCCCCTGGAACTCCTAACCAGCCCTAAAACCCCTCTTCCTTCAGGCCAACCAGTGGTAAGGCTGCTGCTGGCCAGGCAACTTCCTTGTTGGTTTCCCAAAATAGTCCCTCCACACCTTTTGCATGTACCATGTGCCTTACACTGGGTCCCTGACCAGAGTGCACTAACACAATGCCTGGCCCTGGATAAGCACTTAACAAACAGAAGCTAACATCATCCAACTGAAACTTTGTTTTGAATTTGTGCCATTTCATGAAAAATGCCTATGATCCCAAAATTAAAAATATATTGAGGGGAGGTAACCCATCTTTTCCCAAATTCTCTGTGAACACATCAAAAGAGGGTAAGAAATTTAGGACCCTGCAAAAGGCTCATGTAAAGTGGCTGTACGTGTGTGAAGCAATAACTTTGATCACTCACAGCCTTTGCCTTGTGTCCAAAGGGTCACAGTGTCACTGTAAGAAATAATAAGGCTGTGGGTTCTTTGATAATAATGAGAAAGGGGAGATTTTCCAGCAAGATCCTCAGCCAAATTTGAGGCCATTATTTACCCACTTAAGACAAAAACGATTCTCTTTGGGCTCCTCGTGATCTAATCCTTTAAGCCTTCTGCTGGCACTGGAAACAATATTAAGCTGCGGGATCAGGCCCTTTGGTTTTTATAATCCATGGGAATTTGAAGATGATAAATTTGTAGAGAGCCTGAACGTTCCTAACATGTAATTGGAGCCCGAGGGGGAAATAATTAGGATAGAGTCGCGTAACTCCATCAGCTCTTCTTGAAGTCTCTGAATTATATAAGTCCCTTGCTGCAGCTTCTCTCCTCTCCATGCCCTGTTTTGCCATGGGACAAGAGGACAGGCAGAGACAATGAAAGACAGTGAAAAGAAAGATCTGTCCAACATGACTACTTATTAGCCTCTGCTGTGAGAGGTCCAGTGGGGAAAGAATTAAAACTGATGACGCAAAGGAGAGGCAGGAATCAGCTTAGACCGAATTGGCTTAGGCTTTCCCGGCTCCCTACCATCATAGGTCATCCTTGCCAAGGATAGCTACACACAACAAAGAGCACATCTGATCTATTCTTATTAATCAGATGTGTTGGGGCAGGTTAGTTCTAATTCATGGTGGCTTAGGCTTCAATATTGAAAGTAAGAGGATGAAGAAAAAGTTTCTTTCATTTCAGCTATAACTGTCACTGTAAATAGGGCATCTACTAAGAGGATGAACTTTTGTGGAATGTTCAAGCAATGGCTATAAAAGGTTTAACAAAACCTCAGAAAAAAAGGAATTCTGATTTCTCTAGTTGTCAGAGGCACTAACCTAAATTTGCCCCCAAACTTATGTAAGAAGAGAGCCTACGAAGAGCTAGGTGGGCACCTCTGTACATGCTATGAGCACCACTAAGGGGTTGGTAACTGGGGGTGTCAGCTGGTGTCAGAGAAGAGGGACACCCTCTACACTTCGGCCCGTGCTTGCATTCTGCTTCATCTCTTCTTCTCTCGCCTACAGTCTGATGAGACATTATCTGACTCATTTTTATTCCAACAGATTTGGTAGGAGCCTACATTGAACCAGAAAAGAAAAAAAAAAGGTCATTGAGAGCTATCCCTGACTTTCAAGCCCAGATAGCTCTGATTCATGTCTGGCATAGAATATGTGTTTAAAAAATGTTTGCCAGACTAACGAAGTCAATAGGCATGTTTTGTTGTAGAACAGGCCAAGGCATGGTTGTGTAGCTGTTGACTTGCCTCCACTTAAGATAACCAGCATCCTAGTGGAGTTTTAAGCCATGAGGAGAACAGACTGAGCCACAAGTAAAGATGGAATAGGCAAATTCAGATATATGGCACAATCTGAAGAATTGTTGGGGCCACCCTCTTTCCACTATTACTTTGAGGGAAAAAATCTTGCCTTCCCAAAAGGACTCCTCTAGGGAGAAAATCTCATAAGAGCTCATATTTTTACAGCTCTGTGGACTTTTCTGTTTGTTTTCTCATTCTTTAACTTAATTTTTAAAACTGTTTTTTGATCTAGGTAGGATTTTTCTTGGTAACCACTGTGCAGATTAGGAAATTGAGGCCCTGCCATCTTTACTTCGAGGGAAATGTCTTTTGGAAATTTGACTTGGGTATCCCAGAAAAAGTCACACGTGGAGGGCGAGCTTATTTTGCAGAGTAATTTCTTTCCCAACAGGACAGGTTGAGCAGTGAGGAGCCTCGGAGATGGGATTTGGAAGTGGAATCCATCCAAGTGCCTCAAAAAACTTCACGTTTTTGTCCAGGCCACATTCTGCATAATTTAGTAAATTATTCTTAAATTAAAAACAGAACCTAAACCCCCAAATAATGAGTAGATCTTAAGAACACCTCACTGGGGCAATGTCCGTGCACTCTGACAGAAGCTCTTCGAATGCAGCTTTCCTTGCAACCAGTTGGCAGCAGGCATTCATGTTTGCAGTATTACTGGCGAGATTAATACTTGTACCTTCTGCTGACCGTGCCACCTTACAGACAGACTTCATTGACTGGTGTGAATAAACATTAAGATTGGAAAGTTTTTTGGAAAATTCTCATGCAGAGCATGTGGAAATCAGTTTCCTCCATAAGTTTTGAGGTATGCAACTTCCCAGGAAACATCCCTGCTGATAGTTTCAAAGAGCTCCCTTAGTGCCCTATTCCTGCAAACCATAGCTTATGGCACTCATCTTGATCCAAAGTAACCCATCGGTTGGCATTTCAGAGCCCACGTGGCCCCATCTAATAACATGGAGTGGACCAATGAGACGCAATTCTTGGGGATTTGGATTTGTAACCTGTGAGACTAAGGCAGTGAGCAGTGAGAGAACTCAGCCCATGTTCCACAATAGATAGATAGGCTCAGGGATATCATGATGGGTGCCCAGTGGAATTCATTTCATTGACTAAACATCGTGTAATATTTTTACTCCATCCTTCCTGAGTGCATGACATATAGAAGAAATGCAATCAAAACTACCTTTTCGCCGTGCTTTCGCAAAATAATCTAGACAGCTCTGTGCCCTTTACTTTGCTTTTCTGGCTACACTGTATTTTTCAGTTGGAAGGATTTGTTCCTTTGGGGAATAGTAACATATCCAGAGTGTTCTTTGTTTCAAGAAAAAGTTAGGTCAGCTTCACAAATGTCATTCTCCCTCCTTGAAATTGAGGGGGAACGATATAAAAAAATCCAGATACCTAATTGTAAAGTAGTATGAAGAGGCAGGCTGGGTGTGGAAGAGGTGCCCAGCCATGCCTCCTCCTGAAGAGATGTGCCTTTTGGTTCTTTGCTTCTTCCAGGCAGAGGGATGCCTAGGAGGGAGAGGAGGGCAAGAGAGATAGGATGCTGTTATTTTGGTTTTTGACCTTTCAGGTCTTTTTCCCTTTCCCTGGACAATTTAGATATACTTTACAGGTGGTAGAATACAAAACATAAACGATAATTCATTTGAAATGCTGGGTACAAGAGTGTTTTCTTTAGTTACATCCATTCTGGATCTATTCAAATAATATCACAGCTGCTGTGTACTCAACCACTTGGCCCCTCTGCCCACCACTGAGTCATCTACAGCTATGGTGGGAACAGTTTCTGATTATTCCATCAGCTCCCCACCTAAAGCACCTATTTCTTTTTCTCTGTTTGAGAGCTTTCTTCGAGAGCCTCGGAAGCTTGGTTCCAATTTCAATTCTTGTTTTCCTAAGGATCAGCTAGGCCATGGTTCCTGCCCTAGGATTCTGGTGAGATCTCTGAATTCTGTCTGCCCTTACACAGAGCTTGGGTGTATCTCTGGCCTTTAAAGCAACAACAGAAAAAAGTCCTAAGTTACCCCTTTCAATTACTATGGATAGGGCAGGACCCAAGGGGGTCAATGGTAGAATCAGTAACTAGCTTTAAAATTTTTTATGTAGTGTGAGGTTAATTCAAACATAGTCCCTCCACCACATGGGAGGCAAAGAGGACTGCTGGGTCAGCAGCCCCAAGGAGGACAATGAACAAAGCGTTCCCAGGGCTGTGGACACTTCCCATTGCTCCCATGGGCACTAACTGCCCCTTTGGCCATTCCTATGGACATTATCTCCCTGCTCCACTTGAGGACACGGCGATTCGGTCCTCCCCAGCACTAGCTAGGCAGCACGTCTTCTTCTCATCTGCGGGAGAAGGCCCTCGTTCCCCAGGATGAGGCAATCTCCCTCCCCTCTGCTTGCATATAAAACAATGCCTGCTCTTGGCCCACTGCCTTTTCCTGCAGCTCCAACCGACCAAGTGCTGAGGCCTCCTTGTATTGTGAGTAATAAATGGGCACGTCTAACTCTGCTGGCCCTCCTGGTGTTTTTATTTCCAGAATATCCAAGGCCCAGGTACAGGTTCCTGGCCTGGAGCTACTCTGTTACATAGTGATATTGATAAACTCTACGTAGGAAACCAGCTAAACAACAGATCAAATTTAATTATATCAACTAATATAGCATACACTTCTTAATGTAGAATAGAGTTTTAACAGTATTTTTCTTTATAAAAATATTTATGTATGTTAGTTAGGTCTCTGATAATATTGCTGTATAACAAACAATTCTAAAACTTCATTGGCTTAAAACAACAAAAGTCTATTTTACTGTCATAGGTCTGCTGGTTGGCTGTGGCTTGACCATTTTTGGCTGAGCTGAGTGGGGCTGGGCAGGACCCCAAGTTGTGAGTCAAGTTCTGGTCTGCTCTACATTCTTTCCAAGAATCATGATTGCAAGAACGACAGCTACACAGGGCTCACTCTTCTCACAGCAGAGGGTGTGAATTTAAGAGGACAAGGCAAACCACGCAAGCACATTTAATGGCCCTGCTTGGACATCCCATGTCAACTCTACTCACATTCTGTTGGCCAAAGAATGTCCTTGGCTGAGTCCAACATCTGAGAAGAGGAGATGTATACTATGCTTAGCAGAGTGGCATGCACTGCACCAACAGCAAAGGGCATGTGTATGTAAATCTATTACTTAAACGGAGTGAAGAATCCGGAATCTACTGCAATATGGAAAATTTTAAACATATCCGAAGCAAACAGTGTCACAATAATCCACAATGTGCCTATCATGCAGCTACAACAGTCATCTCACCACTAAGCTTATTTCATTCCCCCTCAGTCTCTCATTACTTTGAAGCAAATCCTGGATATTATGAGTGTCTTTTAAGAGAAGAAGCGAATCTATATTTTTGCAGGACATAGGAGATTATTTAGACCTCAAAGAGTTTGCACACCAATAAAAAGGATTTACTAGTAAGTTAACTTGATGGGAAATAAAGCACAAGAACATATTCAACAAGATTGAGAGTCAGTTCCAAGATACTGTCATGGGCACTTTACACTGCATATTGATGAGTTTTATATTTAACTGCCTGGCTTAGATGAAAGAATGAATACCGCAAAAAAACTAAAAGTAAACACCTACTCTTTATCTAGTTTATTAAATCTAGTGGAAAAAAGAGGAGAAAGAAGAAGAAAAGAAAATTTGAAGTGACAGGATTTTAAGATGCAAACTCAAGTTACTTATTTGTGGATAAGAATTGTATTGCTTTTGGCCAAAACCTCACTTTCTCAAGTCACTTTACTTTTATCTATTGGAACAATTTATAACACAGGACAATTACAAAAAATAAACTTCAAATGCGTTACAAATGTCAAAGAAAACAAGACTTTAAAGAGTATAAAAATAAGAAATATTTCAGAGTGTTTTTAATAAAAGGAATCATCAGATCAATTTATTAAAATATCATCATTTTAACTCATATTTTTAAAACATCTCAATTTCTGAAGTGGCCAATGGAAATATATTTTTAAAGTCATATGTTTGATGACTCTATTAGTTTGCTAGAGTTGCCATAACAAAATCCCATAGATTTGGTGGCTTAAACAACAGAAATGTATTTTTTCACAGTTCCGGAGGCTGAGCATCCAAGATCAAGGTGTCAGCAGGTGTGATTTCTTTTGAGGCCTCTTTCCTTGGTCTGTAGATTGCCACCTCCTTGTTGCATCTCAACAAGGCTTTTAGCAAATCTCCCTGGTGTCTTGTCTATGTACTTTACAAATATTAAGTTCTCTTAAAAAAAAAATCCTATTATGTAGGTACTATCGTTTCTCCTGTTTTACAGATAAGAAAACTGAAGCACAGAGAAGTTAAATAAAAAAGCAGAGGTTGAGCTGCCAGTTAAATACAAGATCCCCAGTTAAATTTGAAATTCAGATCAATGAGTAACTTTTTAGTATATGTATGTTCCAAATACTGCATATAACATGCTTGTAGTGAAAAAGTGTGTGTCGTGGATCTGAAATTCAAATTTCTGTATGGACATCCTGTATTTTTATTTGCTAAATCTTGAAGTCCAACTTGAGGGAAGGTGAGTTTTCTATTATACTAGAGAAATGTATTTTAAATTCTATTCAAGAGATCTGGGAACTTTCTAGAAATACATAAGGAGGTTGCTGAGAGGGCAAAAGAGAAGATTAGCAGTCACATTCCCTTTTTCAAACACAGCAACTTCTATTTAATCTCTTTTATACACTGATACTTTCTAAAATGTTCATTTGAGAAACAAGTATATTTCTTTGGCTTAAAAAATAAGTTTGCAAAACCATTCTTTCTCTAGTAAAACCAACATAACTTTTGGTGGCATTTTTTTATTTGTTTTGTTGTTTATTTGTTTTGATTTTGGAGCTTCATTTCCCGCCCCCCCCGCAAAAAAAAATTTTTTTTACCTTTATCTTTCCCAGATTTGATATTCTCTCTCTTGCAAAGAATCTACCAAGAGTGGTCATTTGCTTTGAGAATTCTAAAAGAAGGATTTGCAACTATAGCTTAAGGCCTACAGGCCACTCCAGTTTTTATAAATAATGTTGTATTAGAGAAAAACATTACCTACTCCTTTACATATTATCCACAGCTTTTTTTCGAGCTTCAAAGGTAGATGTGAACAGTTGAGACAGAAACCAGATGGTCTAGAAAACCAAAAATATTTACCATCAGGTCATTTGCAAAAAAATATTTTGCTAACTCCAAATCTCTGAGACTCTGCTTCTAATGGCTACTGACATGGTTTAGAAACAAGTTGTCATAAAGATTGTTCTGAGTTCAGAAGAGGTAAGATTAACTGGGCAGACTGATTTTCTGTGATAACTTTTTATTACTTTATGTCACTTGAAAAAAATCTCTCATAGAATAGCATAGCTATCAGACCAAGTTTTCTATTGAAGATTCAGTCACGTGAATTGCTGGTAATGACTTATTACTTCAGAGAGATGAAATAAAGATGAAGCTTCTACTGGGACAAAGTCTACCAATATTTTCTGCCTTGTGTATGGCTCTTTTCAGAAGTGAACCAGGAAGCAAAAAACCAGTAATTAAAAAAATTATTGAGGTATAATTGACATATAACATTATATTTGCTTCAGGTATACAATGTAATAATTTGATATTTGTATACATTACAAAATAATCATCACAGTAAGTTTAGTTGACATTCATCGCCATACATAGTTAAAGAATTTTTTGTTGTTATGGTGAGAACTTTTAAGATTTACTTTCTTAGCAACTTTCAAATATACAATACAGTATTATTAACTATAATTGCCATGCTGTACATCACATCCCCGCGATTTATTTATTTTGTAACTGGAAGTTTGTACCTTTCGACACTTGCCCCTGTCCCCCACCTCTGGCAATCATCAATGTGTTTTCTGTATCTATGAGCTTAGTTGTTTTGTTGTTGTTGTTGTTGCTGTTGTTGTTTTAAGATTCCACACACAAGTGAGATTATATGGTATTTGTTTTTATCTGACTTATCTCTCTTAGCATAATGCCTTTAAAGTCCATCCATGTTGACACAAATGGCGAGATTTCATTCTTTTTTATAGCTGAATAATATTCCATTATTCCATTATTATTACACATACACACACACACACACACACACACACACACACACACACACACACTCCACATTTTCTTTGTCCATTCATCTGTCAATGGTCACTTAGGTCTTAGGTTGTCTCTATATCTTGGTTTTTGTAAACAATGCTGCAATGAACATGGGGATGCATATATCCTTTTGAATTAGTGTTTTTGTTTTCTTCAGATAAATGTGCAGAAGTACAATTGCTGGATCCTTTGGTAGTTCTATTTTTAATTATTTTAGGAATATCCATATTGTTTTCCATGGTGGCTGTATCAATTTACATTCCCACCAACAGTGTATGAGGGTTCCTTTTTCTCTGAATCCTTGCCAGCACTTATTATCTCTCCTCTCTTTGATAATAGTCATTCTAACAGATATGAAGCAATCTCTCGTTGTGGTTTTAATTTATATTTCCTGATAATTAGTGATGTTGAGTATCTTTTCATGTATCTATTGCCCATTTGCATGTCTTCTTTAGAAAAATGTTTATTTAGATCCTCAGCTCATTTCTTAATTAGATTGTATTTTTGCTGTTGAGATGTATGAGTTTGTTAATATACTTTAGATATTAACCTCTTATCAGATATATGATTTGCAAATATTTTCTCCCATTCTGTAGGTTGCCATTTCCTTTTGTTGATGTTTTCCTTCACTGTAGTTTACTGGTTTGGCGAGGGCTGCGTCTGGGTGTTTGGATGCCCTCATTCATCTACTTTTAGTATTGATTCTCTGCAAGCTGATTGTTTTTTGCCCTATCTATTAGAGGAAGAAAGTGGAGATTCATTCTGTCTGGAAAACACCAAGCCTCCTGATGCGTCTCCTAAGGCAACTTCTTCCCAGCTTCTACCTGGAAATCTACCTGCATCTTACTGTGGCTCTTGGGGAAAATTATTCTTTAAGCCCTGGACATAGATCAATTTGCTTCACCCTGAGGAGACACCCAACCCCAATCCCAAATGAATCACCAAGGCAGATATGACTATTGCTGTAAGTAGCACCAATCAAACGAGATGGCGCATGTTGGCTTCCCTGACTTTTACACATTGAAAAAGTCTCTAAAATGACTGATCCTTGTTTGGACCAAGAGACTTCTCATTCCTAGGGAGGTGGTCTCTAACTCATTTCTGTAGACATCATAAATGATGTGAAGGGATGGTCTTCTCATTTATAATAAATATGTTTTTGAAATCTTCTATTAATATAACTCTTTTAAAGCTTCAAAGGGAAGAAAATTCAAACCATGATAATAGTGCAAAAAATTGATGTTTAAATGAATATGACTATATATTTGTTTTTTTATACAGTTTTAATAATTAAATTATATCATAACATCCTTCTTTTAAAATATTTTCTTAATTTGTTTGAACATTCTAATTTCTTTTAATCACAATTAACCCTTATCACAAGAAAGCGTAAATAAGTAAAAGGCAAGAAAAAGTAATATCATCGATAAACACACCAGCTAGATTGACCACCTGATATTTATAGTAGAAGTTTCCCTCACTATCTGCAAGTAAGCATTCCCACAAAACCTTTCATAAGCCAAAATGGCATCAAGCTAAGAAGCAATTACCTTAGGGCACATTTTGCTAATGATTCACAGAATAAATGGAGATGGAGCACAGATGCTCACAGACACAGTTCAAAACTATGGCAGCTTGATGCTGAGGTGCTGAGTGTGGTTCCTGTGGAAGGAGCTTGACAAGGGCCACTCTCACTGTTCACGTCACACACTGCCTCTATAAGCAGCTCACTGCCAAACAAATACTGAACGCTATTTTCACGAAAATCTTCTTCAGATTTTTTTTTTAGTTAGAGAAAACAGATACTAATGTAGGTCTTTTATAAAATCAAAGGAACCTAACATGAACCTTCAAAAAGCAGGGGGAAACTATTAAGTATAGTGTTCAACTTCAAAGAGGAACATTTTTCTAAATGGTTTTACTCTGCCTGAGTTTATCATGACCCTAAGATAATGGTGGTTATTGATAATTCAGGATGAATCTGGGAAGCTACTGAAAATAAATGTTAAAAATGCTATATGAAGAACTAATTCTCCAGGGTCAAGTGGGGGATAATGTGTTTATGGAGAACTTTCCATGAAGGAAAACCAAGGTGTTGCTAAGATGTGGCTTCAATAAAGGGAAAACACCAATTTAAATAAAGGGTAACTTTATTTAAATTTCCAGTACTAAACCTAGAGTTATCAACCTAAACCTTTTTGAAATTGACACCAAAAGCAAAAGGAACAAAAACAAAAATAAACAAATGAGATTTCATCAGACTTGCTCTGAGCTCCAGAATTGAGGCAGCAGCTTGAAAGGTGCCAGGGAGTAACTGAATTGTCTGGCTTCAGGATGAGGGCTGGAAGGGGAGCTTTATCCCAGATGGAAGTGCTGGCAGAAGCCGTTGTTCCTTTGTCGAACCCTTCCCCTTCCCAAGATGCAGCTGCCGGCGGGCACCATATGTGATTCTCCATCACCCTAACACCCTTTGCCCTGCTCTGGTGATTCCCGGAGACCCTGCCCCACTGAACTTGCTGGCCCACCCAAGCTGCTTCTAATGGCTTTTCTATACAAACAGCTCTGCATCAAGCAAGTCTATTGGCACCATTTTTCCAACAGGCTCAGATGATGGTTAGCATTTTTTTAGCAATGAAGTATTTTTTAATTAAAGTATGTACATTGCTTTTTAGACATATGCTTTTGTACATTTAATAAGTCTCTAATCCAGTATGATGGGGATAAGACAGAGACAGACAAACAAGGGGAGAAGGCCATGTGAAAACAGAGACAGAGATTGGAGATATGCTGCCACTAGTCAACGAACACCTGGGGCTACCAGAAGTTGGAAGAGGCAAAAAGGATCCTCTCCTAGAGTCCTTAGAGGGAGCACGACCTTGCCAACTCTTTGATTTCAGACTTCTAAGCTCCGCAAGTGCGAAAGAATAAATTTCTGTTGTTTTAAGCTACCCAGTTGTGGTAATTTGTTACAGCAGGTCTAGGAAACTAATATAGTGGTTCCAGGACACTTGTTTGTTAAGATAAAATAAACTAGAGAATCTTTGTGTGCTGAAGGGAATCATCCAATAAAGAGGGAGAAATTGGTGATACGAGAGAGAGGATAATTTCAAGAGTCAAGTCCTTAAAAAAGGGAAGAGGACATAGGATTCAGAGGATGTTGGATCTCCTCAGTAGCAGGAGGGGAGGCTGAGGGATTGGGTGCCAGTGCCTTGCAGATTTGGGAATGATAAGTTGTTGAAGTTGTAGTTCGATTGCTTCCCTTTTCTCACAGGAATCTGGAGTAAGTTATCAGCTGAGGGGATAAAGATGTATGTGTGTTTGGGTGTGGAGAGGGAATTGGGTAGGAAGATCCAGCAGAGAGAAGACAGTACGGAGGAGTTATTTTGGAAATCCAAGAAACAAGAATTAAAATAGCTTGCCAAAGAGTGACTTTAATTATTCACCAAAGTGAATGATTTGTTGTGGACTGAAGAAGTTGCTGAACAGTCAAAGGGCAGGGGAGGTGGAGTCCTGGAAGACTATTTCCAGGAGACCCCTTCAAAGATGGACTTTGTGTTCCTTGGTCTCAGGCCCAGACCAGGCTACAAAGAAGTTGCTGGAAGAAAGCAATCTCATTCTTAACTTTTGTTAAAGGAAGAAGAAGGGACACAAAGGCAGATTCCTTGGGTTGGGGAAATGGGAAGGAGGGGAGGATGATGGAGATTCCCCCAGAATGGCCAGCTGATGATGGTCTAAGGCCCCTGGTATGGAGGATCCAAGGTGAAGCCTTGAGGGGAGACAGGACCCCAAAGGTGCTGGAAGGACACCTAGGAGGCATTCTCTAGGCACTGTGGCTCTGGGCCTCATCAGAGAGAGGTCCCTCGTCTAGGAATTACAGGGAGCCCAGTTGTCTCAGTTTCCAAGTGCTAGGCAAGCTCAATGGGCCAGTCAGAATGGCATGAGAAAGGGAGGGACCTCGCTAAGTGTTTCTGTGCCTGAGACCTCCCCTCCTCCCTATTCCAGATTTGCCATGACCTTATAGTTGAGGCTGGGCATGAGGACCCTAACACTGATTCCAATAAATGTTTGGCAGCCCAATGTCACAGAGGCTCAAGGTCAAGTAATTTGATTTTTAAGAAAATTAAGTAAGGGCCATCTGAATCTGAAAAATACGGTGCTGAGTGAAAGAAGCCAGACATTTATATGAAGTTCAAAAGCAGAGAAATCTAATCTGTGGCAATAAAGATCAAAATAGTGATTTTCCTTCCGGGGCTATGAGTGGGGGACAAGTGACTATAAGGGGCATGAAGGGATGCTCTGGGGTGACAGAAATGTTCTTTTCTTGATCTGGGAAATGTTTAGACCACTATCAAACAGCACAGTTAAGATTTGTCCATTCTGCTCTATGTAAATTATGTCTCAATAAAGTACTGACTTGAAGCCCCCATGGTATCCCATGAAGAAAGGAGGAAAAAGGCTGAATGGAAAAAGACAAGAAATAAATAAAAGTGCCACCAGTTGCTTACCCCAGGTTGTCTTAGCTGATTCATATTTTGAATCATTGCACATTTGCCACCCATTTGGTCCACAAACTTTTATCAAGCACCTAGTCTATGCCAAGTGGCCAGAGAGAGAGGAAAAAAAAAAAGTGGAAGCAAATAGGTAAGTACACAGACCTCAGACCTGGGCTGATGAGCTCTGCCGGGGGCTGAGGAAGCTGTGCTCTTGGAACAGGTCCGAAGAGGTGGCGAAGGAGCACATGGGCTGGAGGAACTGAGGATTCTCTGAGACTTGAATTTGCCTGTGCTGACACTTCTCTCTCTCCTTAAAATCCTGAACACAAAACCACAGTCTTGAAGCCCAAGACTTTGCTGCCACAATCCCCATGAAAGGTGCTGTGGTGACTCCCAGGGAAATAGGCTGCTCTGAGCCACAGCAGCCACAGTCCACTGGTCATTCTGACAGATTTCTGCAGCTCTTGTGCACAGGTTACTGAGTTTCCCAGTTGTCACTGGTGAAGAAAACCCCCTCAGACACTGTTCTTTTCAGAAAACAAAGGGCTGCCCTGAGGGGACTTGGGAAAGTGACATTTCCTCAGAGTGGACACATCCTGAGGTGACTTTCCAAAACACTAGGTTAAATTGACTTGGTTGTCTGTCTTCTTCAGCTCCCTATAGGGAAAAAAACATGTCCCTCCGGATCTTGATATCAATAAAGAGAGCATCTGTGAATGTTCTAAACACTGACAGAGATTTTTGGGGAGATGACAGAAATAGCAACACCCCACATTGAAAACAGCAAAGCACAAAGCCTTCTAGAGAATCGTTTCTTTGCCCACATTCTTAGAGCTGAGTAGCTTGTCACCTCTAGCTTCTCAGCACTTAAAGAAAGAACTCAGGACCCATCATGTCCTGTGCATTTAAATGAAACATCTCAGGATGCCATTCATCACGAGTTTGGAAGTAAAATCTAAAGGTATTTGGTAAGGCAGCTTTTGCTGATCCCTATAATCTAGGTTGTAACACCACTTTGTCAAGAGGCAAAGGTTTCTTTCCCTCTGCCCAAATGAATTGGAGATGTCCTGAGACAGTGGTTCTCAAAGTGTGGTCCCCGGACCAGTAGCATCAGCAACACTGGAAACTAGTTAGAAGTGCAAATTATCTGACCTTATCCATGGCTTACTTAATCAGAAACCCAGTAATCTGTGTTGTAACAAACCCTCTAATGCCTGCTAAAGCTTGAGAAATACTGTTTTGAGCAAATCGGAAGCTAGACTCTCTCTGGTATCAGCTCAGAATTGAATTCAACTCCTATTAAAGACTTTCAAAATGACAGTGACTTAAACAAGGTAGAAGTTCATTTCTCCAACATATAAAAGAAGTCTAGAGGTAAATGTTCAAGGCAAGTACAAAGGTGCCATTCTGTCAGATGAAACCTGGACTCTTTCTATTTTTCTCCTCTGTCATTCTTGGTGTATGGTTTCCAGTCTCAAGTCTTCATGGTTCAAAATGACTGCTGGAGTTCCAAATATTACATCTCTGTTCCAGGCAAGGAGCAGGAAGAAGGGAGAAAACTAGGGTCTGTTCTAGCTGTTTGTGTCCCTCTAAAATAATTTTCCCAGAAGTACCACTCAACAGTTTACACTTATATTTTTTAGCCACCCTTAGTTTTTAAGAGAGGTTTGGGAATACAGTCTTTTGCTTGGATTAAAATTAGTTATTTTACTATCTTTGCCACCACAGTTCCAAATCCTTTTTCTTATAAATATATACAATTCTAGGTATAAAGCCAGATCGAACTCTTGTATTTCAAAGAAAGGTCAAATATGATTATGAGTGCATTTTTATGAATTTTAGAAAAGAATATTAAATCACATAGTCAGAATCCCATAGATTATCTTGTCCAAACTTTTCATTTCACAAATGAACAAACTGTGGCCTCAAGAAGTATATTTTCATGCCCATAGAAAATAGAGCTGATTGAGATCTGATCTGAGGTATTAGAACCTTAGCGAGTTGGAATAGATCTCTGATGGTTAATTTTATGTGTCAATTTGACTGGGCCACATATGCCCAGATATTTGGTTCTGTATGTGTCTCTGAGGGTGTTTCTGGATGAGATTAACATTTGAATTGGTAGAGTGAGCAAAGGCCAAGGTAGGTGGGCCTGAAAAGAATAAAAGACTGAAAGAATTCTTTCCCCTTAATCCCTTCACTTTTTTCACCCAGCCCCCACACCCCCTCCTATCTAACAACCATCAGTTTGTTCTCGATATCTGAGTCTATTTCTGTTTTGCTTGTTCATTTTTTTTGTTTGTTTTTTAGATTCCACATATAAGTGAGATTATTTGGTATTAGTCTTTCTCTGTTCGATTTATTTCACTCTTAGCCTTACTATCTTCAGGCTGGGGACATCATATACTGCCTTCAGACTTGGAATCACATTGAAACCATTGACTTTCATTTTCTTAGGCCCTAGGACTCAGAATGGAATTATTCTATCAGCTTTCCTAGGTCTACAGCTTGCCAACTTCAAATTTTGGGCTTCTCAGCCAATACTATCGTATGAGCCTATTCCATATAGTATCTAACTATCATCTACTTTCTTTCTTTCTTTCTTTCTTTCTTTCTTTCTTTCTTTCTTTCTTTCTTTCTTTCTTTCTTTCTTTCTTTCTTTCTTTCTTTCTTTCTTTCTTTCTTTC
>NW_006442491.1:12136711-12166094 GCF_000325575.1 Pteropus alecto | reverse complement strand
CCTTCCTTTCTTCCTTCCTTCCTTCCTTCCTTCCTTCCTTCCTTCCTTCCATCCTTTCCTCCCTCCCTCCCTTCCTTCCTTCCTTCTTGCTTTCTTGCTTTCTTCTACCTATTATCTTCTATTATTTCTGCTTCTATGGAAAACCCAGACTAATACCAAATCCGAGGCTTCCCAAAATATATTCTGAAGCAGTAATTTCATGAGAAACTCCATGAAAAAAGAGAAAACTCTCTGGTCAAGTGTTAGCAATCAATACAGCAAAGAACCTGGAACCCACTATATAAACAAACAAATAAACAAAGCTGCTCTTTCCAGAAAGAACAACTACATACTTAATATACATACTATTTATCACTTAGAGTGAGTTCTTGGAACAAAAAATAAAAATAAAATCATTGCAATCTTTGCTCACTCTACCAATTCAAATACAGTAAGTTTTATTGTAAATTCTCAGAAATTTTTTCTGAACTCCTGAGATCTGCTTAGACTATTTCAGGTTCCACTCACAGAAAATGGACAAGCAGTTATGGTGTCTGCATGCTCAGCTGGGGGACAGTGGAATGGGTGCAGAGAGGAGAATGGGATGGGAAAGAAGTAAAAAGGGTTAAAAAAAAAAAGCAATGTGCCTACCTCCAGATAATTTTGAATTAAGAACTCTGATTAACGTATGCACTCATTAAACCATTTCCAGATTTTGTACAGTCTGAAAGTAGTACACCTTCCCCAATATTCAATCACTCACAGTGATTGCAAGACCATTGTAATCTCCGTGTCTAAAGGCCACTCGACACTCAAGGTGCCTCCCTGCCCGGTAACTGCGGTGACTGTGCTCACTAGGTGGTTCACTCCCTTCCTACTGTGGACTCTTGCCAACGCAGCTGCACTTCTCTGGCAGCTGTTTAAATAATCAGCTAGAACGATAAGGCCGGAGCTGCCCTTTTGTTATTTCCTTGGGACTCTGTGTTCAGGAAAAAACTCCTCTGGACTGATGGATATGGCCAGGGCAGGACCACACGGAAATTAAAAGTGGGAAGGAAGGGAACCACCTCAGGAACTGCACCTGAATGAGATGACAAATGAGCAAGGCATTGAGTGAAAATCACCAGGATCGCCTGGGAATTTTGTTTTCAAGAGCAGAAACCAATGGCTGTCCACAGTGGTCACATCGGCAAGTTTAGAAAAGAAAACATCAGTTCATATTGAAGGGATTAAATCAAACAGGATACAATCTCTAAATGAAAGAACAACATTATGGGAACGCCAATGTTAGATACTATCATGAAAGCTATAGTGGGCACTGTTGTAGCCCACCAGATCTCCTTACTGGGCTGCTAGAAGGGTTTGCTGCTAACAGAGAATTGCCCAGGGGTGAATAGGAATCACATTACCCAGATGCACCATTCCCTCTGGAAGCAGCCTCTCTTCAGTGACTAGCTGACGGTGGGGTACAAAATGCCAGCACTCTTGCCTCAAGGTAAGACAACTCTGGTATAATCCACGCTCCAGAGCTCCTTGCAAATCAGGCCAAGCCTAGACTTTTCCCAAGGACAATCTTCACTCGGCTCCTAGTCCCATCCTGCTTCCTTCACTCCTCTTCTTGAGAGGCCCCTCAGTAAATCACACACACCCCAATTCTTGTTTCAGGCTTTGCTTCTAGGGAACCCAACCTAAGACAAACACTGAGTCCAGAAATCTTTTATAGAACTGTTATTCTAAATCCTTTCTGCTTTAGTTGAAGACTGCTCATACATTTCTGTTTCTATTCTGTGGCCAGTACCCAGAGTTAACAATTCAGAGAAAAACCTTCTCTTCTAATTGTGTTTCTGCATTATTTTATTTATCTTAATAATTGGAGCCTGAGATGGCCAGTGGTGTCCCTGTTGAATCACTAGCTTCCTGACTCATTTTACATCTGCTTTTTAGTCGGCAGCACATACAAGATTCTGGGAGATACTAACCCATGGGGAATAAGCCTTAGTTTCATTTGAATATTTTAGAAGTCAAAAGCAAACAATTTTATGTTAAGGTCAACATCAATATACCATGGAATAGAGTGCAAAATTCACATGAATTTCTAAGATGAAACAAGAGACTTTAAAGAAATTATAGATTTTCTATGCGCCGCTTTTGGTTCTGTTTAGAAAAACCCTGGACAGTATCCAAAGAGACCTAAGAGCTATTCTTTCCCAATCATGGCCAGGAGAGAATTGCCAGGGAGGGAGACATAAGCCTATATTTTTGAGACAAAATAGTAAATGGTCCTGAGGGATTGTTTTGCAAAGCTGAGCTTCTGAAATTGTAATGCGCATAGAAACCACCCAGGGGTCCTGATTCAGCAGGGCTGGGATGGGTTCAAGGTTTTTGCATTTCTGACAAGCTCCCTGGTGACCCCAAGTTTATGGTCCCAGACTGCTCTTTGAATAGCAAGGCTATACAGCCCAGCCTCCCACCTGTGCTTCCATTAGTTTTCAAAATATGAATTTTCCCAGCCTGTTAAGGAGGGGATGAGGATAGAGAGGATGTAAACATCCTGCTCCAGAGTGTCTGTCCTTATGGCATCAGGCCCTGATGGTTGTCAGGTGAGAAACTAGTAAGACCACCAAGGCTAGTCCTGCCCCTCCCCTGGCGCTGCCAGGCCGGAGCCATGCCCTCGTGTCAGACCATGGGCTGAGAGGTGGAGTTGCTCTTGGACAAACTCCGCCGGGCTTACACAGAGGTCAGCCTCCCAACAGTCCCTCTGTGGGTAGAACAGATGCTCAGCCAATATACCTCGGGAAGACTGCCTAGTTGTTAAGATCTTGAAATACTTCCCATTGAGCGATAAACAACCCCTGTGCTGAACCCCCACTATGCCCCTTCACAACCTCAACTGCCCATAGGGGACCTGGCATTCAGGGCCTGCTCTGGACCTTCTCCCCAGAACCACGGCTGGTCTGCACTGCTAACTAGAGTGTCGACCCTGCCTGCAGGAAAAAAAAGAAAAGGACTATATCATCTGAGTAATTCATACTTGAGCACATCCTTTTTTTTCAATTGAGGTAAAATCCATGTAAAATAAAATAACCAGTAACCATTTTAAAGTTTATATTTCAGTGGCATTTAGTACATTCACAGTATTATACAACCATCTTGTTCCAAGACATTTTCATTATCCCAAGAGGAAATTCCATATTCATTAATGTTACTCCATTCTCACCTCCACCCACCCCTGGCAACCACCAATCTGCTTTATTTCTCTATGGGCTGTTTTTCATTTGGGTGTTTCATATAAATAGAATCATACAATATGTGACCTTTTGTGTCTGACTTCTTTCACTTGACATAACGTTTTCAAAGTTCATCTGTGTTGTAGCATGTATTAGTCCTCTTTTTTAAGGCTGAATAATATTCCATTGTATGTTTATCCATTCATCACTTGAGGGGCTTTTGGGTTGTTTCCACCTTATGGCTATTGTGAATTGGATAACACAACTGGAATTCCTCCCTCGAAGCTATTTTTAATCTATAAGAGGAGAATTCTGTCACCTACCTGAATCAACCTTGTTTTTTTAGACTTGGACTGAATTAACTTTTGTCAGCTTAAAACAATTTGCTTAATGGGCAGATGTGAAAATTTCTGGAGGTCTGAATCCGATATTCTGTGGGCACCGAAAGCGGTTCAAAAAGAGGAGCTCTGACAATGTTTGAGCAATGGCAGAGTTAGAGAAATAAGGAGTCTGCATCCCAGTGAATCTGCTTGGCCCTGGGGTTTGTCACTCAGCGGATCCCTCTGCTATCTTTCATACTTAAACGTCTATTATGTTTCTTTATAACCATATCTCATGCATGTTCACCTAAGCTGGGATCCCCCTTAACCAAACCTTGAGATAAGAGCCTGGGTGCAAGTAGTTTATTTGGGAGATGATTTCAACAGACACAAGTGAGGGGTGGTAAAGTGAGACAGGGAATGAGGAACGGTAATAAAGAATGGATTAATGAGCAGGTTATCCCTTGGACATCTAGGGCTCAATCCTTCTGGGAACACATCGCAGAATAATTGCCCTGAAGTGTGAGGAAAACAGGATATTTATCCGCTAACTCCTGCTCTTCATTTGTTGCAGACTGCTCCTGGGCTCGATAAATCCCTGGCTCATCCAAGCTGAGCACAGACATGCTGAGCACTCTTCTCCAGGCAAGGAAACCATTCAGGCTGGCAGTGTGGCAGGTGATCGAGATTGGAGGCGATCCTCACGTATAGGAGGTATCCCCTAAAGCTGCAGCAGACCTCAGGTGGGGCACCAACAGCACCTGCTACGATGCAGAACCATGGAGCACCGATGAACTCTGAGAGAAGAGTTGGGAGAAGAGAGGCAGGCTGGACTTGGTCATCAGAGAAGTCTTCTTAGAGGATTTCCTGAAGGAGGCAAGGCTCCTCCTGAGCTTTAAGGGGTGAGGAAGAGGGCAGGGAGGACTTTCCAGAGAGAGCTGCCTGAAGCAAAGTCACCAAGAAAACTATTTTCCATACAGGGCTCACCACTGACCATCCTAACTGAGAAGCCACAAAAGCAAACTCTTTTCGCCTGCAAAGGTGATAATTCCACGAAGAGGCAGAAGAGGAATTTCTCTGCACTCAAAACAGAGGCATCTTTGTCGGGGTAGGGATAGGCTGAGAAAGAAAGGAAGTTGCTGTTTCCTACCTCTGCGGTTTCCTGAGGAGCAGCAGACTTAATTAAAAATGAAGAAGGAAATTTGAGACCCCAGAATAAGGAGCAATGGGTCAAGTGGACTCTAAGCCCCTTGTTTTGTTTTGTTTGTTACTCTAGTCTCTTAAAATGACCCAGAGAATTTTCTCTGATATTCACATTCTACCCTGTCAGTTGGTTTATTCCGTGATATAAATTCAGTTTCTCGATAGTTAAGTTTCTTTTTCTTTTTCTAATTTAAATCAGAACCTCTCCATGTATTTATCAAGCACAGCTAGAGGTAGGGATTCTAAATTGTGTGTTTGTGCCTTTGGACCCCACTAGCAGTCTGGGGAATTCTGTGAACCCCTTCTCAGAATAATGTTATTGTTTTAATAGTTTTATTGAGTTGTAATTTCCATATCATAAAGTTCATGCACTTTAAACGTACAATTCAGTAGTGTTTAGTATATTTAGTCAGGCGATCATCACCAGAATCTAATTTTAGAACATTTTTATCACCCCGAAAAGAAACCCCGTATCCATTAGCGGTTACTCTCATTCCCACCTCTCCCAGACCCTGGCAACCACTAATTTGCTTTCTGTCTCTATGGATTTGCTTATTCTGGTTGTTTCCTATAAACAAAATCATACAGTACGTGGTCCTCTGTGACTATATTTTCATTTAATGAATGAATCGATACTTCATTCAGAATGACATTTTAAATGCACAAAAAACATAAGTTTACAAAAGAAAACAATTTATTGAGACACAGTTAAAATATTTTTTAAACTATTATGATTTGTATTTTATTAATGCTTTAAACAACAACATATAGTAGTGAGTGTAATAACTACTATAATTACTAAATAGTCAAGAATGTAAATGATATTTTGAAAAGCACCCACAACTTTCATGTAATAAGAAAATATCTGTCATATCTACTTAAAGACAAAGCCACAGATTCTGCAAATGCTACTATGGTTTGCTGCCTACATATACATTGAAGGAAGTGCTACAGTTTGGTTAAAAATTACTAAAACATGGAATGTTTTTCCCATCCCTGTATAAGGATCCCTCTGAATTCAATCGATGGACTTGGGGGTCTGTGGATGCTAGATGAGAGTGCCCTGATAAGATTCACAGCTGAACCTGGAAGCCACACTAGGTACTCTGCCTGGTTTGAAACCTGCATTAGCCATCTCCCACCTGTGTGACCTCCGGCAAATTACTTAACCTCCCTGTGTTTCATTCCTCATTTGCAAAATAGGGATAAATGAGAAGGTTAAATGCATTAGTGTAACTTGGAATAATATGTGATCTGTGGTAAGGGCTCAATAAATATCTATTCTCATTATTGTTTGAGATTCTACACTCTAGGCTGATCTTTGCCCTGAAGAAGCTCATAGTATATTTGCAGAGTGAGACACAAAAAGAAGAAAATCTCCAGGCTACACGTTACAAAGTGTGGTGTGTCCAGCTAGCCAAGTTGGAGGTGGTTCTCAGAGTGGGTACTCTTCAAACTGTGTCTTCAAGGGTTGAATAAGAGCTCACAGAATGAAAAGAATAGGAAAGAAATATCCAGAAGCAGAAAGCAGGTTCAAAGACACTGCCACTTGAAACAATATGCATTGATAAAAATTTTAAGTACAGCATTCAATTTTAAAATGTTAACTAGAAAAGGCTATACTTATATGTACTCATTTCTTCGGGTCCATAGTTTGGAAGGTATGGATGGACTATCACAGCAAGAGTTCCAGGTGAGGTGAGGGTGCTGTGGACCCAGGTAAATTGTGATCCATATAGAAGTACAAAGCCCCCATGATACAGTCTCTGGTCCTTCTCATCAGAAGCCATTATTTTATTGTAATTTAAAAAATAATTCTGTATCTTTTAAACTAAAGTATCTTTGCCCCGATAGACTATAATTTTCACAGAGCAAGGCTGGGTTGGGTTCATGGCTACACCCTCAGTACTGAGCACGGTGATACACTCAATAAATGTTTCTGAGAAATGGCAGAGAAGATGTAGGGGATGCCTTTCTGGTCTGCTAGATGCCAATGAGGGACTGATTTGTAGAACATACTTGAGAAAATTAAAGCCGGCAGAGGCACAATAATTAGAGCCCCTTGGATCGAGCCCCTCAGCCTCAAAGTGTGAAAGCCACTGAGGGTTGAACCATTTCAAGCTTTGCTGAAGTGAAACAGCCCATTAAATGAGCAAACATGGCCACCCTTCCTCAGCTCTGTACGTACTCTTCTAAAAGCCACTTTTCCTTGGTGACAGTCACTTAAACGCTGCCATCAGAATGATGAAGGGGATAATTACTATGGTGTACACCCAAGACTAATATGATATGGTATGTCAACTGTAACTGAAAAATAAATTTAAAAAAAACAATATGATGAAGGGGGGCATCCATTAATTTGCATGATTTATATGGTCCCCCTCCCCATTTTGCCCTGAAAATTTCACTATAAAATGAATACTTACTCACTATAAAGATTACTGTGGCTAGAGAAGCAACAGGACTAATGGAAAAAAGGGAGGGGTTGAGGTTTGGAAAGGAAAGTGTCTTGGTTTTGTTTCCCCATAATCAGAGCCTCCAACATAGATCCAGGAAGCTATGATTTACTGAGGAGGTGTTCTCAAGAGAAGGGGTTATGGGGGTCATGATACAGAGGAGAGGAGAGAGCTGAGCAAGCGTGTGGAATCAGCTGGAGTTCAGTTTCAGCCTGATCCCACAGGAGCTCAGGAGCATGAACAGTATCACAGAGGCAAGGGGCTGGCTTCCTGTCTCCCTGTCAGTCACTATTAAAGGCTGCTGGAGATAGTGAGTGGGGTGGGAGGGATGAGGCTGTTCCTATCAGGCCCAGAGCAAATTTCTAGAGAAGAGACAGCTGTGAACCATTGCCAATAAACTGTCATGGCAGCTGGGAAAGGGTGCAGGTTCTGGTAATAGAGATACATGCAGAGCACCAGTCATATCCAGTAGTAGCTTCTCAAGCTTTGCAGAAGTGAAACTGACCATTAGGTGAGTAATATGACCACCCTTTCTCGTTTCTCAACTTATTCGTCTTTATGTATAATACTGATATAGAGTCACAGATACGGCAGTGACCAAAACAGTGGTTACATATATGTCAGTTAGGGATCTTTGGTTAAAAGCAACAGGTGTGACTTTATGACTCATTAAAAGAATAATTCATTTTCTATGATATAAGAAAGCTTAGAAATTGCACTAAACTTTGGAGAACTAGGCTGGGAAACAGAGCAACACTAGGCATCTAAGCAGAAAAACCTACTCGATTACCTGGAATGGGCACTATCAATAGAATAAATGTGGGGTGTTGTGATTATTGTTTGTTGTTTAGTGTTTTAGAGTCTTACTTTTCCTTACTTACTTAGACCTATTTTTTGAGACACACAAGTGCTGAGAATATGTTTTGGGACCTTACATTAGTCAGTCTTTGTTATGATTAGGCTGTGTAACAAGCATCCCCAAAATCGCAGTGGCCTTCTAAAACAAACCTTTATTTCTCATTCATGGGTCTGCGGTTTTGCTGCGGTTTGCGGTTTCACCCAGATTGAAAATAAAATACACATGCTCCATCTGTCTTTCCTTCCAGGCTAAAGGAACACTGACTACCTGGAGCATACTTTTTCACAACAGAGGCCAGGGGTGCAAGATGCCAGCCATCTTGATTACAGAAGCTCATTTGGAATGTGAAGAATGTCATGTCTACTTCTGAACCATTGGCAAAAGCAAGTCACATAGGCAACTCCAATATCCATAGGGTGGTAAAGTATGCTCTCCATGGAAGAAGTAGTGGAGAGGGAGTATTTGCTAAACAATAATGCAGTAGAACACAAATGGACTCTTCCAGAGAAAGAGGGGTCAGGGTTTAGGCTCCCATCCAGACCTCAATGAGAGCAGTTTTACTTTGATATTTTCTTTCTTGGGCTTGAGTGTTATTTTATTTGAAAGATGTATTCCATTGCTTAAAAAAAAAAAAAAAGTTTAAAGATTCCAAGTCTCTTATTTTGCCAATGAAGAATCTGGGTCAAAGGGTAACTTCCTTGTGTCTGTGTGAGGACCCGAGCTATGGGACTTGAAGTCAATCAGATCTGGATTTTTAATGCCAGCTCTACCATTTCCTAGCAGAGAGATGCTTTGGCCATTCTTCCATCATCACAAGCAAGGGGCGGTCCAGTATCCGAAGTCATAAAGCTCTCCCATTGCTGATCATACTGAAGAGTTGAAATATATGACTGGGCCCTCTACTTGGCATGAGGCACACTCAGACTGGGGAAGACTCTCTGTGCTCAACCGTGACCCTGAAATAAAGTGTAAAAATGCACCGTTCCTGATGCTAACGTTCCTATTTGTAATTCTGTTAAACTGCTGGGTTTCCCACCTTGCTCTTCTCTCTCCCTTTCCGTTGGGGAAGTCCTCTGCATGACTTGGGCATATATTTGTCTCCCCAGTGAAGCACAGGCATTTTTGAGAGTAAGGCTTACTCATTTTCTATTTATTTCTCCCCATGCTTACAACTCGCACCTCTGTCCCACTCCACAACACAACAATCATAGTACCTTCACACAGCGGGTACTCTGAAAATGGTTATAAATTAAATAATGCTTTTTCTTCCCATGACACAGAGACAGCTTTTTGGAGACAACATGATCTCAGAAATGATTTCCCAGAAATTTTGAATGTCCTTAAAACTGGAGAGGAAAATCTTATGCTATCTGCAAAAGCTTGTTTGCAGAAACTGGGCCAGCCCAAATGTACAGAAACAAAGAAATACTTAGAGCCAGTTAAAACCACTGGGGCCTTTGGCTCTGATATCAAATAAGCAGAATAAACAAATTCCAGTCCAAGTAGGAACTGGTTCTGCTATCCTCTTCTTTTAAGCTTTCCAAAGCCAAATTACAATGTTTGAATGTTTTAGAAATTTCCTTCTAATGGATTTCCTTTTATTGTATGTTCCAGATGGCCAATGGAACCTAGGACAGTAAACAGACATGCCCATTTAAATTCTGACTTAATTTGTTTAGTGATTTTCTGGCATTCCTTGTACATACTGTAGAACGAAAAAAATGCGGCTATTACATTGTTCTAGAATCCAGCTGTGGTTCACCTATATTGTTACTCTAAACATTGTGACTTCTGGTTACACACAAATTGACAATAAGGACAGTAGACGTGTGTATACATCCAACATTCCTGGTAAGTAACTATATTTATCCTCCACCCTGAAATTCAACAACCTGTTGATTAAAATGGTTGCTTTGAGACACAATGACAGGTTCACACCACTCTCTCCACTGGTTTTAGAATTCAACACTTATTTCCCTTTTCCATACCCAGCTCTCTTCTTTTTGTGTATGCTTTTCTATGACCAGAAGAGCTGATAATACTACCTAATTATGAAAGAGCTCTTTCCATTCTACATGTTTAAACTTCACAATGTAAACAAGAGAGAGATCAAATCATCAGTGGGTCTTCAACTCTCGTGGCCTGTCTCTCTGCTGCAAATGGGGAGCTTGCTCAGAAAACCTGTTCACAATGGCCTTAAACTGGACAACGCCTTCCAAGAGTGCCTTGTAGCTGAACAGATTTTGTACTTTTAAGAAGTCCAGGAAAAAGGCTAATCTGGTAATCGTGGGGGTGAATTTCAAATACCTCAGCAATCAGGAAGACAGAATACATATGGCCACAACTTAATCCTTAACAGCTAAGACAGCAGAAAACAGGGGAGCCCTGAATAATTGATCCCTCTGCTCTAGCAGAGGGAAGTTATCTCTGGGCTCTCCTTATAGATACAAGATGGTGAACTGAGGGCCAGTCCTTCAAGGAGAGTCATCTTAGGAAAGTGTTTCACCTCCAAACCTGGCCTTCAAATTCCAACTCGGAAATTCTCTTCTTTCTGAAGATGCTCTTATCTTACCCTCTCCAGGCATAGCTAATCATTTCTTCTATGTTATACTTACAAACCTTGTATATACTTTCATAGCTGTATTAATCACATGTTATTGTCATTTTTAATTTATATGTATGTCTCTTCTACTAGCCTCTGATCTTCTAAAGGACAAGGACAGTGCTCACCTACCCTAAGAACTTAGTAACCATGCCTATTGTGGGTCTTTCAAGTAACTCACATGATCTAGTGTTAGTGGGTTATTTTTTCCCTCTGCAACAGTAAAAACCAGAGGTCAGCAATTGTAGCCTCTCCTGGGCGTTCAGAATAAGGAAAAATAGACAAAACTTATCAATGGTCAATGCTATGGAACTGAGGTATAACTCTGCCTACTTATACTTAGCTTAGCCTAATCCTGCCCTCCCCACGCCCCACCTAATAGCCTATAGCCATAGATGAAGGAGGCTTCTGTTACTATGGGTATGATATGTTCCCATCCCTCAGTGGCCACAGTTCATTGGACTGACATGGTCTAGCTCACAAGATGGGGGAAATTATATGACAGGGTTTTGAATAAAGAAGACTAGAAGTTAAGAATCACTTGGTAATAATCCCTCTAAGGTTGAATAGACGCAAGATGAGGCAGCCAATTACTACTTTATGGCGTATGCAATGGAGAATGATTAACCAGACATTCAGGACAACGAAGAAGACACAAAGAACGAAACAGAAAATTGTCTGTTTCATGTATTTCCAGAGAGAAACTAACATATATAGAGAGAAGCGAATGTCTATAATTTTATTCTTCCCAATTTTTTTGCCATGAGAAGTCAGCTATTTTTCTGACTTTGAATTCCATGACCCACCTCCCAACATGTATTCAATATTTATTTTAACTTGTGTGGGTCTTAGTTTCTTATGCATACTAAGTCATCCTGCAAGACAATTCAACCTTGACTTACTACATTCATAAATTGGGGCTTGATTAATTATGTTCACAGCAGTAAAAAATCTCTCTGTAGGGCTCACCCATGAATACAATCTTAACAATTAAATATCATTTATTTTGTGCCATACTTTTTGTAATGTAAAAGTCACAGATTTTTTTTACTCAAACTAATATAAGTTCTAATCCAAGATCTACTCATTTAATAACTGAATTAGTTTAAAGAAGTTATATAACCTCATCATGCCTTACTGTTTTTTTAAATTTAAGTATAGTTGGTATACAATATTATATTAGTTATGTTAGTTTCAGGTGTATAATATAGTGATTTGACATTTTTATACTATACAATGTGATCAGCCCACTAATTCTAGTAATCATCTGTCACCATGCAAACTTATCACAGTATAATTGACTACATTTCCCTTCACCTTTTTACTCATTCCCCCATCCCTCCCCTCTGGTAACCATCCCTTTGGTCTCTGTTTCTATGAATTTGTTTTGTTTTATTTGTTTTTTAATTTTACTTCTACTACAGAAATTTTACATCACACCCAAAAGCAAATAGAAAACCTATGTATATATCACCCGTCTTCGATGATTATCAACATAATCTCAATCTAATCATGAGAAACCATTAGTCAAACTCAAACTATGATCTACAGAATAACTGACCAGTGCTCTTTAAAAGTGTCAAGGGTGTGAAAGACAGGAAAGAATGAGGGATTATCATAGATTAACAGAGATTAAGATGCCAAAAGGACATTTAGTGGGGCGGGTAGGAAGAGGACAAGTTAGAATAAAATATTTAGGTCAGTTAATAGTGTTATATATCAGTGTTAATTTTCTAGTTTTGATCATAAAACCATAGATTCAGAAGGCAATATATATTAGGGGAAGGTAGGCAATATATATTCAGGACCTCTGTGCTAAAAATAGCAAAACTTTTCCATCAATCTAAATTGTTTCATAATAAAGTTTTAAAAAATGATATTTATCATTGTTGATAAATTATTGTTTCTTTTATTTCTCCCCTACCCCACTTTTTAATTTGCTTTTAGTGGGGCATTTTAAAACAATTCCTGACACGTTATAATTTCACCATATCTCACAGTCTCTCATAATTGCAATAACATTACCACACCTAACAAAATTTGTAACAATTCCTTAATAATTAACACTCATCCATGATCTATTTTACCAAATGTCTGAAAAATGTGTATTTATGGTTTGGGGGTTTTTTTGATGTGTGTGAAATCAGGTCCCAAACAAGATACTGGTATTGCATTTATTTGACATGTCTTTCAAGTTTCTTTTCATCTATGAGAGTTCCTGCCCCTCCTCCTTTTTTTCATGTCATTTATTTTTTTAAGAAACTAGGTCATTTTTCCTGCAGGACTTCCAACATTTTACTTTGGATGGTTGTAAGCTTGCAGTTCAGTTCTTTATTATCATAAAATGGGGACAATAATGCTCTCCTCAAATGGCTTTTGTAAGGCTCAAATGAGAAAAATATATGGAAAAAAGCCCAGAGCACAGTAGATGTTCGTCTCCAACCTCTAGTCACCTCTTCCTTGAATTCTTTCTGAAGGTTCGTAATTTACTTGGTTTGAATAATCACCACATATTTAACATTAAATCTTTATTAGACTCACAGCACTCTTAAGGCTAACAGACTAGTTTACACAAATGTCTTATTATAAAGAGTTGATCCTAGGAAGAGACAAACATGAGAAAATTGTACCCCACTTCTAAAAGTGACCATGCGGCCACTACTCAAAGTGTGGTGCATGGACTAACAATAGTGCATCCTCTGGGTGCTTGTTAGAAATGCAGAATCTCAGGCCCATCCCAGACCTGCTGAATTAGAATTTGCACTTTAACAAAACCTCTAGGGTGTTTTGTGTGCACACTGAAGAGAGAAGCACCAGACTTCATAGCATCAAAAGATTGTGTAGACATTGGGGATTTCCTTTCTTCATCCTGACAGAGAAGATTCTAGTCCCCTCAAACCACGGAGGCCTTAGGTCCTGGGCATTGGATGATAGCCCACTGTGCTGCAGCTGGTTGTGCAGGAAGCAGATGATAGCATAGGCCACACACTTCTTATTATCCACCTTGAGATGGGAGGAGGCTACCCCCGGGGTTTTCAGGAGTTCTCAAGCGGCTGAACTCCGACCCACCCAGGAAGGCCTTTTAAAAATCCTAAAACATAGCTGTCATTTTGCCCTAGGGTTTTGCTCACTTCAGCTCTTCTAACCTTGAGAACTGTAGGATAGAGACGACCTTGTACTGATTTGAAGAGATGCCTCCGAGTGGAACAGGTCAGGTGACCTTGGAAGGTTTGCAGGGAGCGTGGGCCATCCAGGGGACGAAGTTTCAGTTACATCTGAGATTTTCGGTCCGCACACATTTTTGACTTTAGGAACGTTTAGTTTCGTTTTAACACTGAGTTATAGCTAACATATGAGAGGAATTTTAATCTAGCTTCAGACTTCAGAATGGAACTGATATCTGACCTTAGAGACAGATCAAGTTAATGGCTCTGAGTATTACAGCTTTTATTAAAAATATACCTTTTAATTGCACAAATAGTATGCGAATGCATTTGGAGCCTTTTAAAGTAAATTTCAGACATCGTATCTTTTCACCCATAATTACTTAAATATAGATCTCTAACACATAAGGGTATTTTACACATAACCAAAACAATAGTTTCATACCAAAAACAATTCACAATAATCTTAATTATCATCTAATACCAGTTCACATTCAATTCCCCCCATATTCTCAATTTTTTTTCTTTTTATAATTGGTTCAAAAATCAGGATCCAAGCAAAGTCCCATAGGTTGCATTTGGTTATTATCTCTCTTACGTTCCTTATCATGTAATAGTCCCCTGCCCATTTAAAAAAAATTTTTTTTAATGCCATTTATTTGTTGAACAGTCATTTGTCCTATAGGATTTCCCCAATTATGGATAAGGCAGATGGTTTTCTTGTGATATCTTGTAACATTTAGCTCTATATTTCTTGTAAATGGTTAGTTAAATATTATGTGGTTTTAAGTTAATACGAGGCAATGCAAGTTTCTAATAATTAAGTAATTTTGGTAATTATTTCTAGTAATTCTAGTAATTATGGGCAGGGAGCAAGGACATTAGCATGGCTTTGAAGCTCAGTAGAAACAGCTCTGCTCAGGCTCTGTGGACTTGAGCTTCTCTTGAAGTCTGTCACACCATGATTTCTCATAGTATGCTTTTATTTTTCATAGTGAATAATGACTATGCAAGCGGTTACTGTGAAGATTAGATATTTATAAAGTACTGATCCAGCATACAGCTGGTGCCATATAGCTGTTTATTTCTCCTTTCCTCTCTCAACAATTAACTGAGCTGATTGGACTGTATGGCCTAAGTTACCTCTTCATCTACAAAATTCCATGACCTCTGCTACATTTTAGTATCAGAAACTGAGTCAGTTAAATTGGCATGGAACAGTATCCATTGTTTCCTTATACATTCTTTCTTATAAACTGCCTAAAAGTAAAATTTCTCTTATTTCTTTCATTCGATAAATATCCCTTTGTCGCTGACCCTCTGGGAAATAAAAAGATAATCAAGACATAATTCTTCTATACAGGCAGCTCATAGTCTGGGAGTGGGAAGGGGATATGCACACAAGGTGAAGAAGCTATGTCTGAGGGAGCTTCTTTCTTCTGAAAGGCAATAAAAATGACATCATTTTACACAATCAGCATTTTCTAAGCTGCACGAAGATAGCAAAGTCAGTATAAACAAGTTCAGTTACATCAACAAACATCTGATCTTGACAAGTGGTTTCCTGTTTTGAGGTCTTGCCATCAGCTTTGTTTGTAGATTATTGCTTTTCATAGGCTGTGTGACATAACGACAGCTTCACAGACCCACAAAGACACAGAGTTTATTCGCCCCTACACACACATATATATTAATTTATGCTATGTATTATAATTACTAATTGTGTGACATATATGATATTAAGTACATTAAAGCCACATTACTATGATATGTGTTAGATAATATATGTTATCAAGCAGATTGGAACCCTAAGATTTTTAAAAATTCTTAAGTATTTTCTACATTTCTTCAATATTCTCAAACACAGTATTCACTAAGTATTATAGATGACTTGAGACAAACACAAGCTCACAGAGGCATCATAATGGAAGTCTATCATTGACTTTCTCTGAATCACAAGGGAAAAATCAGAATATAAAAATGCCATGAAATAACAGGACAATCATCTAGTGACAAATGGTGGGCCTCAAAATAGCTGCCTGCCCTCCTTCCACATGAGCACACCAAAGACTCATTTAAAAGTATTTCTTGGTACTAAGTAGAAAATATGAGCAAGCTACAAATATCAAGAGAGCTTTTAAAAAAAGAAAGAGACTTGCTCATTCCAAAGTCTATTTCAATGCTTGATAAATTCTTGATACATCATTTAAAGAGATATCATTGGATCTGACATAATTTTATCAGAATGCAATGATAAACTTAACCAAGATACCCCTGTGACAACCATCTAGGATAGAAAGAACTTGGGTTTATCCATTGAGAAATACATCCTCCAACTCAACCAATGGGTTGGTGCCTAAGTAGCTGAAACAAAAATCAGATCATTCACATTATGACATGTCCAGAAAATTATTCAAAAATAACTACGAAACCCTCATCAACATGAAATGAATGCTGCAGTGTACAGTCAGAAAAAAAACAAAAACAAAAAACTGAGACTTGAAGTAATGGAAGCAAGCATTTAAATATTTGAAAGCCCTCTCTAAAGCGACCCCCCACTTCCCTGTATCTCCTGTATTAGGAGTCAAAATATATTTCGTGTAAAATGTAGATAAATATTTTTCAGCTTTGTAGGCCATAGAGTCTCCATTGATTGTAGCTACTCAAGTCAGCTACTGTACTATGAAAGCAGCCAGAGAAACTATCTAAATTCATAAGCATACTGTGTTCCAATAAAACTTTATTTACAAAACAGGAAACTGACTAGATTTGACCCACAGGCTGTAATTTGTTAACTACTCTCCAATGTAATTTCCTATATTTTCCTTTCTAATTGAAACAAAATTTCTTCTTTAATATGCACGTTCACATAAGAAAAATAAAAACAAGACAGTAAAATTTAATAATATAAATTTGATTGGTATGGAATAAGCAAATTCCTTGTCAATTATTTTTATATTATTTTATTTGGGGGAATGATAGAAACAATTTCAAGTGGACTCTAGTCCTTGAAAGTTAGCCACATGTTGAAATTGGAATTGAACATAATGTCCATTATTCTTGATATATTTTGCTGGGGAACAGTTCTATCCTAAACATATGCATTCTGTTTGCAACTTTGGATTTATAAAAATAGATTTTCTTCTGAGTAAATGGAATTAAAGTCTGATTTCATTGTATACATCTGATAAAATCAGTCCAAAGATGACAATTTTTCTTGGATATTTAGTTCTGAAAAAGTGGCCGCCTACATGATGAATTTGGTCCTAATATCAGGCTGATAAAATTTGAGAACACAGATTTCTGACTCTACCTTTCATTGTGATTGCAAACAAACTCTCACAAGGCTAGAACTACCATTTCACACAATGATGATGCAGTTTATAATATAAAGGAGCTGCTTCAGTTTGCATTTCATTCCTGTTTCCAAAGCCCAGTGAAGGAGGATCCAGTTCTGAGTCAATCAATGGAGACCCACACAAGCTGTGACTAATTCAGTGTAGAACAACATTTCTTATTGATGGGTGATTCCGCATTCCACGCGACATTTAGACAAGCCTGCCAGACATTGTTGGTTGTTACAACTGGGGTGCTACTGGTATCTGTCTGGTAGATAGAGGTCGGGTATGTTGCCACACATCCTACAATGCACAGGATTACCTGGCCCCAAATGGCAATGTAAGAAGGTTAAGAAAACTTGCCTAAAGCCACTCTTAGACTTGGTCAACTTAGGCCCCTGTCCTGGGACCTATGCTTCAGAGACCCTACACTAGGCCTCTTCCAATTGTTCTGCTTCCCATAGAGCAAGAAGTCTAAGCCAAGAGTCCAGGCCCACCCAGAGCCCACATCTTCTCTTATAGATCACACTCTGTGTACCCAGAAGCCTACAAATATCTGCACAGGGCCTGCATGGGTCTTTTTCTGCATCTGTCCTCTTTAGAGCAGAACTCTCTGGTAGTGTATTCCTATGTCCAGGTGGCATGCCAGCTGGGGAGGAGGTGCATGTACACAGAGCCCCTCACAGGTGTAGAAAGAGCTCTGAGGGTGGGGTTTAAACTCCATTTGTTATCGTGGCCCAACCACGCAATTGTTTGAAGTAGGCCTGATTGTTTTATCCTGTGGCGGGCGTACAAAAGCATCTCACATCCCCATAGGCTTTGGGAGTCCAAATGCCTAAGTGCTTCTACATTAGTGTGGATGTGTATATTTGGGGATGAAGACAGGGTTAGCACAGCATGCCAGCCCAAATATTGTCGCAGGCCAAATTGAACCAATAGCAATCCATTGGGCAAGACTTTGAGTGCCACACAAATCCTTGGGCGGCGATTTGTCCACAGGGACCTGGACACTACCGATCTGACTTCTCCTGAGATAGTTCTGGGGATCCTGGAACAGGCCTAAGTTAGTTCAAGGGCAGAAATGTTAAAAAAGGAATCTGAAGATGTAGCATCAGTAGGCTATGGGCCCAATTCCCAAGGCCAATGTTCTGTTTTGGCCCTATTCCACATGCCACTAAGGAGTCAACATTCACTATCTTTATGATGGACCGTAGGCCACTTTTTATTACTTACTAGTTTATATCCAAGCATGGACTTGCCAGTTATGAACAGGCCAGCCTGCAGGCATGCCTTGCTGAAAGCATCAGAAATGTTCTGAAAACATGATTTTGCAATGGATTGTTGTAGGTGGAGTCTTATTTAGTTGTAAGCGGGGAGGTTTCTATTTCAAGTTAAGTGACTTGTTGAATATCTTGGGCCCCTGGGCTAATTTATCTATATATTTCCATACATGTTTGCTTAAAGCATGGTACAAAAGTGTTGCATTATGAAGATTTTAAAAATAAATTTACATATTCTTCTAATGAATCCACCTTACAGATATTCATCTTTCTTGAAGAAAAAGTACTAAATACACACAAATACACACACATAGACACATGTTCTCTATCCAGGTATTGTGTATCCTAAAGTAACACTTTTAAGCTGGAAATGGCTTTTGAGACCACCCTGAATTACTTTGTAAACTATAAATAGTGCTATCAAAATGTTCATTTTTGTTATTATAAAATTGTCTCTGAGATTGACAGGAAATTCATTCTGCATAAAAATCATCACCAGTCTGACCAAATGAACTCCTAAAATACAATTCAAATTATGTCTTGCCCCAGATTACGATCCTATAGAATGCCAGCCATGACCTATAGAACTATGTTTCTGGTACACCTGCAACCCATTAGCAAATTCCAGTTGAGATACTCTGGCCCAGGGAAACTCATACTTGAGTATATATCAGAATTACCCAAAGCATTTGCTAAAACACAGATCGTGGACCCCACTCCCAGATACTTTTACTCCTTAAGTCTGAGATGGCGCTAGAAAATTTGCAGTCTGATGAGTTCTAGGTGATGCTGAATCTGCTTGTCTGGGACCACCCATTGAGAAATAATGTTTGGGCTTTTAGCAGAGGTCAACAAATATTTTCCACAGTGGGCCAGATAATAAATATTTTAGGCTTTGTAGGCCATATGGCCTCTGTCATCACTACTCAACTCTGCCCTTATACCCTGAAAGCAGCCACAGACAATAATATGTAAGCAAATGAATGTGGCCGTGTTCCAATAAACCTTTACTTAGAAGAAAAGGCAAAGTCACGATTTGGCCAGTGGACTGTAGTTCCAGGCCTACGGGATAAAGGGTCTTGAGGTGGAATCATTAATTGCATTTTTCATTAGCATTCTACACTGGGTTCCAGCCACAACAGTCTCCATGCAGTACCCAAGAGACCTATGTCTTTTACCGGGGAATGTGTGCGTATTCTCACTAATTGGTTTCAGTATATTATCATATAGCCCATGGGGAAGAGAGGAGAAGTTAATGAGAAAAGAAAAAGAGAATTACCAAGAAAGAAAGCATTTTAACTAACAAAGCGGGTTCCAAACTAAAAAGGTTTGCAAACATCTTTTAAATGTTTCCCCATCCCCCAACTCTTTTTCCTACTCTTAATTCAGGCAGGGATCACACATTCTTTCCAGGATAGCAGTCTTTTGGGTTTTAGCGCATGAACTCTTTCCTAAAGCTTCAGTTTCAAACCTCATGGCAAAGCTTATTCTGAGTTATATGCTGCTGCTAAAACAGGAAGAAAAGTGGCTCCAAAAATAAAACAAGAAGAACATGTAATGGGAAATAAAAGGAGGCTGTGGAGTTTCTGTTATTGATGTTGTCTTTGCAATGAATCTGACACTCTTCAATGTTTCAGAGTTTCATCTCCCAACCTCTCAAGAAAAAAAGGCAATTTCGATTTCTCCCTCGTCTTTATCTTTCCATTCAAACAAACCAAAAATATTTTATAGATAACTTGTGTCTTTAGTTCACTCAAAGGTGCTAAATCCTCTAGATAAAAAGTCATATTTCAGTTTCTACAATTACTTTACAATTATAAAGGGAAGGACATGAATGAAATAATCAAATGAATCATTTATTTATGTGGCAACTTACTTGAGTGTACTGTCTCCACATGTAAGTTTCACACATAAAAAATGTTAACTTGTCGTGAATGATTTCACTATTTTTATTTAAATCAAAACTACAAAAACACCAGTGTTATCTTCCTATTAGACAACCAAGTCAATAGCAAAAAAAAAGGGTAAAAAATTTGAATGAGAACATCCAAAGCTAAATAAAATTTTGTAATTTCATTTTTATGATACTAGCTCATGTTAAATTATACATTCTACAAACATCCATACAATATCTTCCTATGGCTTCAGTTCAAAATCAATAATAATGTTCCCAGAGAAAGGGCTATGAGCAGCAGTCTTCTTCCCTTTGATCTGAAATACTGTGCATATTTTTGAGAGAGTTTCTATTTCTCTAAATCTGGCAGACACTTTGATAATTCAGTTGCTGACAGTACCAGCAATTGAAACAAGTTCCGTGGCACTCAATGCAGAGCTTTGAGTAATCAATATAGTTTTAAAATAAAGTAGGAATGTCCTGAAATTAGACACAATCATAATACAATTATTATAATTAAGAGAGTAAAATAGGCTCAGAAGTAGAGTAGAAATATTTAAAATGTTCAAATATCACCTATATCTAAAAAACTACTTTGGAGCTTATTGTTACTCAAAGACAGGAAAGGATTATGATTCTTTCTGATCACATTATACTAGACTTCGCAAAAGACAGAACATATAAGAGAATTCCACACTTGAAAGCTCATAGAATAAATATAACTTACCTGTTCCCCCCAGCTGCAGCAATTCCTGCTTCCCGGTTTATTAACCTGTAGGAGTCCAGAGATTAAGCACCACTGGCAGCTCTTCGTCTCCCTTATCCATTTTGGTTTCATGTTTGTCTTTCATTTTGTTCTGAGAATCAAAATCCTTAAGGGAAAAATCCTTCTGTAGATTGTTCTTCAATGGCATTACAATGGAGCTTTGGTTCAACTGGAACATATCCAATGGCAAAGCTCAGGGAGCTGGACTGCTATATATAAATGTAACTTAACCTTCTGTGCTTTGGATATTGGAACTTTTTTAATAAGTGATATCCTTTTTCTTCATCATAACTGGGATTTTAGTTCTAAAGGGAAATCATATAAAAAGTAGGTTACCATATACCATTGTTCGTGCGAACTGTATAGAATCACCAATTCTCTAAGTCTGCAAGCAAATATTTTTTGATTTTAGTATTCAAATAATCACTTTCTTGATACAATTTTAATTTTATATATTACCTTAAGTTTTATTTCCAATGTGTGTCTTCTTAGGATAGGTTATTGAGATAATCCATCTGCCAAAAGTGTTAAAATCCACGGTCTGTGCTTCACATGAGACCATCGAATCCTAACCACATCTTTGTGGCATCACAGGATTGACCCCAATTATATCAGGGAGTGCCTCAAAACCCAAAGTTAATTTATTTTCTCCTAATTGAACTGTATAGATACACATATAATAGAGAATACTTTGAAAGGAAAGAGATAAGGGAATTTTGCAAAATTCAAATCACAAACTGACAATCTAAACTCTGACCACGTCCAGAAATTTGAAGTACTACCCATTCTCAGATCAGCTATTTTAAAAGCTTTTCTTTAAATAACAGCAGATTGTATAAAAAATTGCCCTCTATTCTTCAAAAATATCAGTGTCATGAGAGATGAAAAATGTTGATCTTTCCAGATGAAAGGAGACTAAAAAGATATAACAATTAAATAAAATGCCTGATTCTATAATAGATCTTGAGTAGGGGAAAATATTGCTGTTAAAGACATTTGGAAGAGACAACTGGAAAATTTTGAATATGTATTTGATATTGGATTATAATATTGAATATGTATTTGATATTGGATTATAATATTGTATTTCCTGATTTGATCATTGTACTGTGGTTATATAAGAGAATACATTTCTCTGGGTAAATAAGTGCAGAAGTATTTAGGAAAAAAGATGGATATGTCAGCAATTTACTCTCCAACAGTTTATGAAATGTATGTGTATGTGCATATTTGAATATGTACACACAGGTATATACATGTATGTGTGTGTATATATATATATATATATATGCGATAGACAGACAAAGAGACAGAAGGACAGAGAGAAATAAGAGACAGAGAGGCAGAGAGGGGAAGCAAATGTCACAAAATGTTAATTAGTGAATTTAAGTGAAGGGTATATGCAAGTTCATTAAACTATTCCCTGAACATGTGACTTTTTTCAAAATAAAAGTTTTTAAAATATCAGCATAGTTGATAATTACTTTTGATGTTAGAGAAATGTTACTAAGATGTTTTCAAATATATCTAGGTTTAATTTTAACTATTCTTCCCTCCACCATGATCATAATAAATGTGTTGTATTTTCCAGTGGATAAGCTAAGCCACCCAAAATTGGGGGCTGTGTCTTGGTGTTATACACAGAAACACAAAGACTAACACTAACTGTCACCAGGAAATGTTTAGTAACTTCTTGTTCTAGCCATGGATGGATTTTGAGAACACCATTGAGGACATGGAAGATTTTTGTAATCATTGTGGTTGATTCCCCAATTGAAAACAGGAAATTATATAAACTCATATTCAATATAGAGAATTTTGCCTTCTCCTCACTTCAACTACCAAATGGAAGGAAAGTAGAAGACAGTCTTTAGGGAATATCATCAGCCTAGGAGAAAAGACCCAAAGACACAGTCACAGGGAGTTTCCCAAAGAAACAGCCAGATCCACAGCCAGCTGTACCTCCCACAGCCAGTTGTACCTCCCTGTGGGTTGGCTGTTCCCATCTTGCTAGAAGGTGGAACAGCTTCCTGAAGCTTCAGCCAAGGCTCCAAGGCAGAGAGCCGAATACACAACTTGCTTCACACGCAATGTTTTTAGCAAGGTGGCGAAGCGTACACAAAACTATCCGCAACCTCTGCAGCTGAAATCAGAAGTGAGCCAAGAGATTATAATGTGGAAAACCAAAAAGCGTCCTCTACAGGCCACATCCAGGAGGCGACTTCTGCCAATACTTCTCTTTCCCCACCCTCCCACTCCTCATTTACTTCTCCTCAAAGAAGAAATGTTGATTAATCTAGTTGGGCGTATAGTGGCCTTCATTGGGCTCATTTGACTAGTGGGTCAAGTGACCGTCTTCCAAAAACTTTATCTATATTTTCTCTCTTTAACCACCTGGTTAAATTCATGCACAGCTGGTGCTCTTGTCTGCTGTTTACTTAAGCTTACTTAAGCTTACTCATGACAGGCACCATGCTTTCTGTCTTTACATGTCAGGGACATTAGACAGAGTCTATCTGAGGAGACCTTCCACATTCTCTCTCTGATCTGGCTTCTTACCCTAACCTTGCCTAACTGATAAGGTTAACTAGGTAGATTTCCATTGTGGATGAAGAGGTCTTTAACTTAGCAGGTGGGAGCAGAATCCTAGAACTTCAGTTTAAATGGATAGACAAAGGGCGAAGCAGGATGAGAGATTACCAGAATTAGACCTACAAAACACCACATGTTTACAGTAACAGATATGGAATGGGAAATAATTTTATTTAACTTTGTTTAAAAATCCAAAAGGATACTGAGATAATGACAGAGAACAAGAGACTATTAATGTTTATCAGGCAGATTTGAAAAATACTCGGAAATCAAATAGATGGATTAAAAAGAAAGTTAGACACAGCTGAAGAATCGAATAGATATGAAGAAATTATCTAAAATGCAATTCACAGAGCAAAATATGGAAATTATGAAAGAGAGGTTAGGAAATGTAAATGGTAGAATAAGTCTCAGCACACATCTACTTAGTTTCAGAAGGAAAAAAACAAATGAATGTGGAAGAGGCAATATTTGAGAAATAATAGCTATCATTTTCTATAATTGATTGAATTTCATGAAATGTAATAAAGTTCTAGCACCCAGTCATATTTTAGTAGGTACAAAAGAAAAGATCTTAAAAGGAATCAGAAAGAATAGACATATTACCTACAAAGGATTAAAATGTGGAATGACATCCGATTTCTTCCAAAAAATAATGGAAGAGATAAACAGATATTATGATACCATCAAAGAAAAGATACTGGTCAACTTATAATTCCATACTCAGTAAAAATATCTTTAAAGAACAAGGGTAAAATATAGACATTTTTAGACAAACAGAAACTGAGAAAGCTTAAACTAGGTGGTAGATACTTTTAGTATTATACTTTAAACTATATATATTAATTATATACTCTCATGCTATATTTCATGAGACAGAGACATATACAAAAGCAAGCAAGTTTACTCATAACAAGTCTTCTCTAAAGATCTTCTAAAGAATGTGTTTTAGGAAGAAAACATGATTCTAGAGAATAGATTTGAGATATAAGAAGAAATTGCGAGCAAAGAAATAGAATAAAATACACAAAAACCAAACAAATATTCTGTGTAAACAATAAAAAAAACTACAAAATTCAAGATAGTCCCTAAATCTTAGACAACAAAACACATAACTTAGGAGGATGATTAGATTTAAAGTATCTTAAAATCATTGCATTACATTGTTCAAGAGGTAGGCAAGTATATTGATATTCGTTCTGAAATGAATAACATGACTAGGTTAAAGAGTAATATTAAAAAATATTAATTTTTTTAGTAAAGAGAAAATTAAGAAAAATTTAGAATTAAGTGAAAATTACTTCAAAACAAAATAAGGAGAATAAAAAGAAAAATTTTTAAAGTAGTCAATTAAAAAGGCCAAAGTGAAATATAATAAATGAGTTCAAATATATAAGTAATGGCAATGACTGTAAATGAGCTAAATCTCCAGGTATAAACAAATATTATTAGACGAATGTATTTTAATATTTGCCAAATTTTAAAATCAAATATTTAAACTGGTCACATCTGAGTTTGCTTTGGTCAAATAGAAGAAATATAGAATTTGAAATCCTAGAAAGACTTTACCACCTAGAGTGTCAAAGTCGGATCTTGTAAATTATTGAATCTATTTCTTTCTTTTTTGACAAACTGACAAAATTTTGAACTAGAAATCCCATTTAAAATAATTGTCTCGGTCTCAGTGTTTTATTCTATGCAGGCAGCTTCTATGAAATTCAAAATACCTCCAATTTGACCAGCTTGAGATAACATGTAAATGTGGCTCATATTTGTTCATTTATTCACCCACAGTGAATTTGTTTATTTATTCCTTCTATAAGTGGCCATTCCACACAAAGCCACTTACCCGGTGTGTGGAGTAAATAATGTTAATATTATTAATTGTTTGGCTTAATTCCTGGGTTACCCACATTTTACTAAACTGACATTTTTTAAAGAAAATTTCGCAGTAGGATTTCTGTTGGTGTCAGACCTAGGATTTATATATGACAGTAAGTAGGAGTAAGCAATCTAATTTCCCTCACCCTCCACTCTACCCTCATTATCATTCTGGCATCTAACCATACTCCTAATATATATGCGAACTAGTGTGACCATGAAGAAAATAATTTAGATTCTGTCTAAATTGAAACTTCACAGCTAAGAAACATATAAATACAATCTGAGAGTCTTATCAAGCGGGGAAAAGGGAGATAGTATGCAAAGATGAATGGTGGAACAGGGGGACAGGACTGCAGAAATAGAAAAATAAAATAAATTAGGCTAAGCCTGGCCTTGCTGAGGGATACTGGCCTGGGAACTTGATCTTTCATGCTTTTGCTCTAACCTTAAATACTTGGGAGTAAGCTGAAGTTATTTTGTCTCAGTTACCACACCTGAGTTTCCAGAAAAGGTAAGTGGGGTGGCCGAAGGAGAAATATAGAAACATATAAAAATGCCCAGTGGAAGAGCAAAGTAGACTTCTGACTCCAGGGGAACCCTCCCTGAGATCAGGGCAGTAGCTGACTATTAGACTTGTGTAGACTCTGAGATTTCAGAAGTCTGCATCTTATGTCAGGAGTATGCTGTGGAGTTCTCCCATCTTGTGCCACCATCTCTTGGGTTTCCATTTATTTTGACTTTAAAGAACTATTTCCTCCTCTAACTGAGCTTGTTGGCAACTTTCTAAAAACCACGCTACTACTCCATCATGACTTTCACAGTGAATCTTGAGAGGAAAGAGTTATTTATTGAGGAAGAGTCTGAGATCATAGCCTATACTCAACAGGTCCTATATAGAAAAAGGAGTGGGCCTGGGGTTAGCGGTCATGTAAACTGGAAATTTGGAAAAACTCCAAGTCTCTCTGTGTTTCAGTTTCCTCATCTGTAAAATGAGAATAATAATCACTAACTCACACTCATTAATTCAACACGAAGCATGGTGACTAGTAAGAATTCATTGTGTTCCCTAATAATAATAGCTATTGTTATCGCATGAGTGTGTGTAATTTAACTGGTGTCCCTGGGGCATTCCTATAGGCACATGGAAGAAAAGAGCTATAAGGTAAAACTGAAATAACCATACTAATTTGATGCCCAGACATCTCTGTTATAGGGCCTTAGTCGCACAAAAGAAGTTAAGGAGAAAGTGTATTCCAGCTGACCACAGAGAGAAACAAACACAGGAGATTCAGAGGCATGTGGAAAAAGGAAAAGCAGAAACCCCAAGGAGAAAATATGATTGCGGGGTGGAGGGACAGAAAGGGTAGTTCCATACCACCTTAGTTGCCCAGCCTAAGTGTTGGTTAGACTGGGATTAGAGTTGAGGTGTCGAGCTCAGGCAAAGCTAGTTAATGTCCTAGAAGCAGAAAAACAGAATTTCAAGCAGTGGCTCACATGTTACATAAAACCATTCTTCTCCTCTTGGAAGATTTCCATATAGAGTAGGCTGCGTATCTAACAAACGGTTGAATTCCTAGTACCTAGAATTAGGTAGAAATACTCAGTTGACATGTGTATTTTATAAATAGGTATGTGATTATATTAAAGAATAGAAATAATTTTCTGGCCACCGCCGATAAGAGCACCTTCATTTTCCACTGAATTATCAGGATAAACCAGAGTGTTTTGTGTCTTATGATCAAGGCATGAACTGCAAATACTGTACTTAAAAAGCATTCGCTCTTATCTAGGAAAGTGTAAGTGGTATTTCTCTATTATTACTAGTTCCCTGTTGATAGAGGGTCAAGTTCATAGACTCCCCTGGGACTCCTCTGAGATCTTTTGTGGGTTTGGATTGATAATTGTTAACAGGATGAATGACTTCACTGTAAACTCTCAGACTTTCATTGTTGGGTACTGAAGATTTCAGGCTTCTTTTCTGCAGCTACTCCAAATCCTTATCTTTTCTGATCACAAAGAAAGTGAGAGGGAAGACAGAGAACTGGATTGTTAGCCAAGTGAGTGTCCTGCACAGGTACTTTAAAACTCTCAGGGAATTGGAACAGTCTCTTTTCCCAGTAGAGAACCCTTCTTGCTTTCTGGCTGTGTCTAAACACCCTAGAGTAAAATGTTTTGAGAATTACTGCAAAAGTCATTTCAACTCACAGTGATAACCACAACCCTTCTACAGGGCAATGAAACTAAGCCGGTTATACAATATATTTAATTGAGGCAGTGTCTACAAGTATGGTTTCTCAAAATGTCATTTCCAATCAGAAGCTGCAGCATCATTCTTCAGCCCCACCCCAAACCATTCATTCCAATTCTCTTGGGGTGGGGCTCAGCAGTGAGTTTTAGCAAATCCTCCAGGTGATTCTGATGCACACTAAAGTTTGAAGAAACCTGATCTACAAAAACCGACCGATTTCAACTATTTTAACTGACCTGACCTGCTAAGTAACCTGGACCAAAATAGTGGCTGCATATCAAAAAGTCTTGAATTATTGAAAAGTTTACGAACTTTAAGTTTCTCAGGGAGTCTCTCTTCTTAGAACCTGGCATCTCGGAGCTGGAGATAGAGCCTTGGACCATTGGCAAAGGGTAAAAATTAAAAATAAATAAAAAATAAACAATGCCAAGTTCCACCCCAGAAACTCACATGTAATTAGGATGGCGTGCTACATCATCCTCAGTGGATTTTAAGTGCAGCTGTGGTAAGCTGACTGCCAAAAATGGTCACAAATTACGCCCCTCCGGGTATCCCTACCCTTTGCAGCGTGCCTTTGTCATGTCTCCCATTAAGAGGAGGAATGATATTCTCTTGAATATGACCTTGAGACAGGTAGCAAATTTAACTTGGAAAGTGTTTACACATTAGGGCTTACTCATCTGTTGCCTTTGGAACCTGAGACACCATGTGGAGAGAGGCCACATTGGCCCAGCTATAACTGACAGGGTAGGTAGGTAGGTAGATAGGTAGATATGAACCGGTGGGAGAGAGACAATGAAGGGTTAATGAGGTCCCGAGACCGACTCAGCAGAAGAATGTGCACAACAGGATATCTTAGTTAAACATATATCCAAACTAAACGGACAATGTACCTGGTGGCACCTGGCGCCTTCCTCATCTCATCTCACCTACAGCACTATCCCCGCATTTCCCGCTTGCTCCCCCACACATCCCCGTGGTAAATTAACTGCAGATTATCATTACATGACTTCACTCTGGGGGCACTTGACTGGTACTGGATGAATTTGTTAACTGAGCATTTACTTAACCCTCAAAGGCCTCACTACACAGGTGTACAACATCCCACCTACGGGCACGCACTGCTCATGCCCAGGCCAAAAGTAGGCGGTTTAGAGAGAGGAGCAGGGAATTGCGCCGTTTGAGGTAGGAGGGACAGAGAACAAAGAAATCCTGTGGCCCATAAAAATTCCGGACTCCCAATTTCTCAGCACCCTCAATTTATTATCAAACTACCGAACTGCCGGCTTGGACTTTCTCCCAAGTATACTTTGCTTGCTTTACTTAATAAAATTGCTTCTCTTTGCTACTTTTTGTCTGCTCTTTCTTCTCCAAGCGTGAGACCTCCACATAAATCTTTCGTGGGGGGTTCCAGGACCCAGCCCCAGACTCACACAGCACAAATACCTAAGCGTGGTAGCGTAACAACCATGTTCTTCAAAAACACAGCCAGTCTCAAACCAATTGCTGAGCATAAATGCATGAGCAGTCCCAAGATAAGCCAAACCTGAACCAGGAACTGACCTTCCATA
>NW_006442491.1:12099067-12136526 GCF_000325575.1 Pteropus alecto | reverse complement strand
AATAGTTTGAAAAAAAAAAAAAAAAAAAAAAAAAATTCAGTATGTGTAAGGAGATGCATTTCTTAACAAAAAGACCAGTAGGAAACAAATAATAATTGAATATAATCCCTTGTGTATCACAGATGATCGTTCCAATACTCTTCTGCCACTTGGTATAGAATAAGCAGGACAACGTTTTAAGTGTGTGTACAGGTAGGTTAATTTGACTCACATTTGTCCTTAGTTATCTCTCCATCCTCATTTGGCTTACTCCCCTCCCTCCATCTAACTCTATTATCCTTTTGCTACTGTTTCTAGTTGGGCCTCTAGCCCCCTTAACCTTATCTAACTCTTCTTATTTTCATGTTTTATCTTGGATTCAACTATTCCACAAAGCCCACCCTAGACTAAATTAGTGATCTGTTTACTATTTCTATTCTTCCTGTATTTACCTGCATCATAATGCTTTTTGCCTATATTGAGGTGATTCTATGAGCAGCTTTAGAGTAGGAAGTATGTCTTATTCATTGTTGCACATTTAATGTTAAAGCATTCGATTGCAAGTGACAAAGACATGACTAGCAGAGCCTTAATAAATACAGATTTATTCCCAGACCCCTCAGAGTTAAAAAAGAATCTGGAGGTAGTCACTTGGTAGTTTTGAGTCCTATCGTTTCAACTGCCAGTAAGAATTCAGGCTCTTTCTTCCTGCTTTAAAATACTTAGCTCATGATTGAATACATTTCATCTTTATTATTATCATTGTCTTCATGGGTGCAAGATGGCTGCTGTGCTTCCAGGTATCATGTCTACAACTAAGTCAGGAAAAAAAGGAAAAAGAAATACCAGCCAGGTTTATACTTTTTTCCATGAAAGAAAATGTCTTTCCAGAAATTGCCCAGCAGAAGCCTATTTATGTCTCATAATTTAGAAATGTGTCTTACGGGGATCCCTTGCTGCAAGAGTGCTGAGTAGCAAGCAAGTGCAGAGTGCTTGTTATGTGTGCTACAGGCACATTCATTGAACAAATATGTGAAGGAATTGCTTTTCAGATAAAAGAAGATAATACTGAATTTCTCTCTTTAAGAGTCCTTGACTCTCAAATCATGAACACTATAAAGGTATTTAGCTAGATGATTCTTGTGACAGACTCATTTGTGGCAATCCTGATAAAGTCCATGGATTCATGTATTTAACTTTTTATGGGATGTAGGTCAGCCATAGAGGTAGTATAAATCATGGAATTCAGCCATTCTATGGTTGAACTGAAGGACTGTGCATAGAGATTAGACCTGAGCAAGTTATCTCAACTTTAGGAAAACTTCTTCTAAGGAAAATTCATGTGGGAATTTAAAATGTCTAACTCTCATCTTTTTACCTACTCAAATTTGGAACTCACTGATAGATGCAGGCATCAGTCAGATAGATATCAAAATATAACTATTATGACTGAAAAAAGTTAGTTCAAGAAAGTATATTCTATCTGCTATCCAATACGGCTCCTTTGATTTGAACTTACATATGAGTTACAAGTACTTGGGGAAACAGCTTTCTCCATACGGGCATTATCCTGAAAAACTTACATTATGGAAGAAATGAGAATGAATGTTCTTTGCTGGCAGGGCTGGACTTGAGCCAAGCATGCTCATCTTCTTCTGAACTCACCTTTTAGTTGAGTCTTTACTTTGCTCCAGAGGAGGAATGAGTAAGATGATAATGGAGAGAGGCCAGAGTTTTACTCTAGTAGGAAACCTTGCCTCTCCAGTCGACCACAGTATGACAATACTCTCTTACTTCCTTGTCTAGGTACACCAATCAGCTGTTTTCTCTAACACCTGCTGCTAAATTAGCGAGGTGTAAGAGACTTGTATCTTTGGGGACTCCATGGTAACAGGATGTGGCAGATGGAATATATTTTCCAGAGAGTTTGCTAGTGGCACCTTAGAAAAAGTAAATAACTGATGATGGTGAAAATATGAGTAATGATTCTACTCAGGAAGATACTCCAGAAATGAGAAGAGATGAATTTTATTTTGAGTGAAATGGAAAATAAAAACCAAAAGCATTAAAAGATATAAATTAAGAGAAAAACAAACAATGTGAGAGGATATAAAAAAAAAATTATTGGCCATGACAATCTGTTACTGACCTCTGCTTAGAACAGTATTTATCAATGTTTTTTCATTACTGCCTATTCTAAGGAGAATTTTTAGACTTTTTACACTAATCTCACCTCCCTTCCTCGCATGGAATTCTAATACCACAAAAATACTGTATATCTGTTTATTTATCACAGCTCTTTGGAGGGCCACAAGCCATTGTGACATCTAAGATTTTTTTCACATCCCCCAAGAACCAATTTTCCCCCCTTTAAGGGCAATATTGGGCCCATAGTGAATGCATGTTTTAGGAAAACAACATATTTGCCACTCTATGTTCTTGGCCCATTCCTTCAGAACTTTTGAATTTCTTATAAAGAGATTTGAAACACATGATCCAGGAAGAAATTAAGAATTGTTTTTGTGAAATTACCAGGTGTTTTTTTTAAAACAACATATTGCTATTCATCAAAATATGTAGAGCCAGGTAAATTTTATGTTTCATGATATTTAGTCAATGGACACACCTTGTCCTAGCAGCCAACATTTCTCCATATTATCACTTTACACAGAGGTATACCATCTGTTAGGCAAGCAAGTAGTCCTGAAACTTAAAAAAAATGAAACGGTTTAGAGTTTTGTTTGGAAGCCAGATTCCAAGTTTATTAATTTCTATAACCAATTCAGAAGTTGGTGGAAACTATGGTGGTTTGTCTATGTCAAACCTGTAGCTCCAGTCCCTAAAATAAGGGATGTGTTGGTTAGCTACTGTTGCATAACAACTCATCCCAAAATTCAGTATCTTAAAGTGATAAACACTTATTATCACTCACATGTCTTCAGATCAGCTGTGTATACATACTTGTAGCCTTGGCTGGGCTCACTCATGCTTCTGTAGGTAGTCATAGGTCAAAGAGGCAGCTCTGATGATGGCTGGGCTCTCTCACATATTTGGGGGTCGCTGGCTGAAGGCTGGTCTAGGATAGCCTCAACTGATACAAACAGGCTCTTTTCCATGTTGTCTCTCTTCCTCTGGCTAACCTGGTGTCAGGGATCCATGACAGAGATAGTGAACACTGCACTATATAAACTGAGTAGATTTTATACTCTTAAAACAAATTAGAAAATAGCAAATTAGAAGTAAAAGAAACAAATGAAATATCATTAACTTCCATAAGTACTGATTTCTTTACGAAAAGAGAAACAGAATGGCATGGTAGAAAGGGCATTAAATTAAGGATCAGAGACTGGATTTCTTAACTTTCTAGGATGTAATTTTAGGAAAATAACTTACACTCTTCTCAGTCTCAGTTCATTCATCTATAAAGTAGAAATAATATCTTTTCTTCCCATCTCTTAAGCTTGTCGTGATGAGTCAAATGAGATGATTTTAAAGTGTGAAGCTCTATATAAACATGACATATTGTCCCTTCTCCCTATGTATTTGCTACCTGAATTCCATTTCCTAATTGTTATGAATAAATAAGCAGGGACTTTGTTTTAGTTTCCTGACTAAAGGATAGAAGAAACCGTTATGCAGGAAAGAATAAGGACACTTAGTTTTAACATTTGGCTATGACAGTAAAAAGCCAAGTGACCTTGGGAAACATATAAACTTGGGGAAGCCGTGTAACCTCTGGTTCTTAATTCTTTTTCAAGGTAAAATCACAGTAGTAGATTTGAACATTCCTAAGATTTCTTCTATCACTCAGATGCTAAATGAATTGGTCTTTCTTGGCAATAAGTTTAAATCTACTGTTTGTGTTGGTAAAGCTAAAAAAAGAAAGCAAAATTTTATCTGACCCAGGCATTCTGATGGATTAAAAGAAATAAAGGCATTTTCCTAATTGAGAATGAACCTTTGGGGATAAGAAGCAGGAGAGGTGGATGAAGAGGAAAATAGAGCTGGGAAGATCAGTCAGTAAGGAGATATTGCACAGTATGAATGACAGGAAGTAGACAGAGGATTAGCAGTATTAGCCACAGGTATTTAAACCAAAGTTCTGCTAGCAGGCACTCAGGAAGCTTTTGCAAAGCGACGCCATATTTAATTTTTTTTTAATGGAATGCCCTTAGTTGGGGCAAACATTCTCCATTTGGCCATAGTTCTAAACCTCAAACCCAAATCACACCTTCATGTCACCTATCTTTTAGGAATATGAGTTTGCAATTCTGGGTGGTTAATGAGAAGTAATTAAACATGACTCCCACCCCTTAGACAATACAGGCTCTAGACTGACTCCTAAAGCCTTAGCCATGTACTAGATGAGCAAGTTAATTAGTCTTTGTCTCTATTTCCTCTGAATTATTAGCGGTAACATTTGACTTAGGGGGTTTTGAGAGAATGAAAGGATTAGCACATCGGAAGTGCATAGCAGTGGCCGGCACATAAAAGGTACTCCATCAATGTTAGTTCATTTTTCCTATCTCTGTCTCTCTGGCTTTTTGCTCTTCTGTCCATTTCGCTCCTGCCCCTTTACATCCAGTATCTCTCCTTTTCCTTTCTCCTCTTATTTCTCCACTTTTCTCACCTGCCTCTGCCTCCAGGGCTCACATGTCAGGGACTCCAGAGCAATTTCTTTCTCTTCAGAAAGAACCTTGCTTCTTTCACTTGATGCCCCACCTCCACTTGCTGCAGAGTCTCCTTCAGGGTTTTCACACTGAAACAAGTGGAAGAGAAGGGCTCTCTTTTCTGGGCTTAGGGCTTCTAGAATCAGTTTCATATCCATGCACAAAAATTCCATTACAATATCAGTCTTCCAAATACCAAGAAGTAGGAGAACAAAAAGTGATTTGAAAAATGTTTCTACTTATTAAAGATAAAACCATCCAGCAGCTATACCTACTTACCTACAATATCAAGGGAAGTTAATTACTTTATTCTTCACTCTTTCAGCCAAAATTGTTTGATATGGCCAATAGTGAAACAGAAATGCAAAAGCATCTAAGGTTTTTGCATTTAAGTGGTGATTTTCTTGAATAATCCTGCACTCAGTGCCAGTTGTTTCATTTATTTCTTGATGTTGCTACTCCTTATGTAAAGTTAATGGTGTGAAGAGATTTAAAGAAATGCACCTTGGATCCCTTTTAATAGTTTCTAAAAACAATCTAGAAGATTGCCGTAACCATTAATGAGACTCTTTTTAATTTTTTATTTAATGGGTTATCTATTCTCTCTACATGGGACTTTTCTAGGTAATTGATTATGTTATCTTCAATCCACTTTACAGCTGTGAGATTTATGCTTGTTCACACCATTTGGAAAAAATTTTTTCTCTATTATTTCTCCTTTATCATTTTTGATGCATATGTGTGCTCTTCTTTAAAGAGCAAAATTAAAAATAAAGTTTGCTCAACGTGTGAGATGCTAAGCCTTTCTCCCTACTTCCCATCTGATTGGCCTTGAATCTACAAGCAGACTTTGACACCCTCAGGGGCTAGATAGAGCCTTGCTACCCAGGTTTGTAATCCCTGTATAAAGCTCGACATAGAAGTACTAAGTGAAAAATTGCCCTCCTGATAACTAGGCCACGATGTTCCTCACTGAACGTAAACCATGCTCACAGCATATAAACAGGACAGAGGGAGGGCCACTTGGCACCCACAACAAATAATTAACCATGGACCCCTTCTGACTAGCTCTTCTTTAACCTGCCCTCCTTCTAGAGAAAAATTATTCCAATACCCTAGCTTGGACAACATCCACCCAGAACTGGCTCCTGTTTCCTTACGTCCACCTTAGAATCACCCAACATGAACCTGAATTCCATAAGAATCCCCTTTTAGGTCCCTCTCACTGAGACACCCCACAGCTCCTCAGGTGTATTCTCTTTGATGCAGCAAGCTAAATAAATCTCACCTTGTTTGACTGAGGCGTGTTCCTGAGGGGCTTTAGTCAGTGAGCTTTAACAGCAGGTTCTTAATAAATGCTTGATTAATGAATTTTCTTTTTAAAAAAAATCAGTGAATTTTTATGAGCCCAGCGATTCTTCCTTTCCAAACTCACTCTAACAGCGTCTGTGGCACCATGCTCTCCTGACCTCCTACTGGCTCCTCATCTCCTTCTCTGACACCTTTTATCCTCTTTACCTAAGTCTGCCAACTTAGGATGCCACCTATTCCTCTTTTCTAAGCTGCACATTTTCTTCATCTATAAAATTGATATATATTATTATATATTCTGCGGTAGAAATTGCTTGTTTCTTGTCAACATCTATTCTATCCTCCACAGAAATTGATTACATTTTTTTAATATTGAAAAAATTAAAACATACACTGAAAAATAGGAGTTAGTATAATGACTCCTATGTACCTATCATAGTTTTAGCAATTATCAACTCATGACAAATCTCATTTCATCTGAATTCTTCATCCTGATTCCACCATATTATTTTGAAGCCAATCCCAGAAACATCATCCATTATGTGATTTTATTCATAAATATGTCATTACATATGTCTAAAAATAAAGACTTTTCTCTAATGCATCACAATTAAAAAGAAATAATAGTTCACATCTTCCAATATTCCACCAGTGTTTGACTTTCCCTCAGTGCTTCCTAACTTCCTTTGTTTAAATCAAGATCCAGACAAGATTTATATATTGTATTTGGCTGATATAATCCACTCATTGAAATTTTTTGTCCCTGAAATATATATTGAATAAACCAGGTATTCTGTCCTGTTTGGTTTCCCATAGTCTTGATTTTGATGATCTGTATCACCCAGATGTTGTTTATCATTTTCCTTTGCTGTATTTCCTATGAATTGGTAGTTAGATCTAAAGGCTAAATAAAAATAGATTAGAGTATTTGAAAAGAGTCATTCACAGTGGTGGTGTGTACTTCAATTAGGAAGTTTTTTGTTTTTTTTTTTATGTTTAGCAGGTATTGATGCTCATTGCCTAGATGAATATGTATATGATTTTTTGGAATTGCAAAAGGGCAGTATTCTATTGTTTCTTCTTCGTTAACTAGAAAATGTTAGCAAGAACACATCTCAAAAGAGAAACTTCCTTTAATCGATTGTTCAGTGACCTGAAATATAGTTCATATTAACTTGTTTTCGAAACAATAATTTATTCCCTAACCTTCAAAGGTGACCAAAGAGATGTTTTATTCTGTTATTTGGTTTTGGATTTTGAAATAACTGATGAGTTTCAATCCACTATAGTTACTAGCTGTATTAATGGTCTAAATTTCCCATTTTTGATCAATGACTCAAAGTTTGTTCCTATGACCTTTTGCATTCCCTAAGTAGCTTTGATAGCTTCCTTGTTCCAGGCACATCATAGACATTTCCTGCCCTTGGCCCAGAACCAGCATCTTCCTGGTGCCTTTGCTGGAGAGATGGCATTTAGAGATAAATCTCTGGCATAAGAGGTGATTGCTTATGTTACTGAGCTTGTTATTGTATCTAGACCTTTTCAGTGGAGAGATCTAAAACATATTTGTGTGCATGTGTGTGCACGCGCATTTATTTTTTAAGAGAAAATACGTCATAAATTCATAATGAAACTTCTAATTCAAATTCAGGACTACAGACTTTTTGGTCTTAACTTAATTGATGTTTACATCCTTATGCCCATTCTTTCTATCTGAAAATTCTGTTTCTCAAAGATATTCAGCAAAATTATTCATTGCTTTATTCTACTGTCTTCAAACAGACTCAGCATAACAATATCAATACCACCATCAGTATATGATTACAGAAAATAATTTTTTATTATAATTTTTTTCCCATAAAGTACAACCCACTAGGGATGAATTTATCATCAGATTTATTTGTTTATTTGTTTCATTTTGCTTTTGATTTTTAGAAATTGTTTTTTTTAATTGCAATTTTTTTGTAATTATGTAAAGTATTTACAACATTCGAAATTGGCACACAATGTATTCAGACAAATCAGCTTCTATCCTGGTCTCTTCTACCCTATTCCTTTCCTCCTTCTACAGGATACTAATTTTTAAAACTGCACAGTCATTTTTTTAATATTTTCATAACAGCAAATGTATATGCCTTTCTCTTCTTAGATAAACAGTAGCATATTCTTCTCTACTGTGCTTTTTTCCCACTCATCCCAAAGATTCTGCCATAGGAGTTTATAGAACTATTCCTTATTCTTTTTATAACTGTATAGTACATCCTGCATAATGTTTCCTACTGATGAAAAGGCATGTCACTCGCGATGTTCCTTTTACAGATAGCACTACGAAGACCACTCAGAATAAAGACTAGCCTTCCATGACAAAGATTAAATTCTTAACAATGGGCAATAAGTGGAAGTGATATTTTCAACTTCAGGTCATTCTTTTAAGGGAATAGATGTGTTCTTCTGTCCTCCTTCTCCCCTTTCTGCTGGCCAGATATAGAAATGGCAATGAGTCTGGGTGTGTAAGAACAATAAAAGAGGAAGAGCCTGGGTTCTTCATATTACAGAGTACCATACCTACAGCAGAGCCTCTACTCCAGCTCAGAATCTTACATGAGAGAAAAATAAATGTGTGTTTCCTTGAAGCCAGTTTTTGTTTGTTTGTTTGTTTGTTTGTTTGTAGGTCTCAGTTACACATGGCTGAAGTACAGGGTTATTATGAGTATTAATTAAAATGTCACAGTAGTCTGCCTAGTAAAGGAGGGATATGTCCTTAGATCACTTCACCTGGTTCAATGGATTCCTTTCCTGCCTATCAGTCAATTCTCAATCTCAATCTTTAACCTTAATCTTTCCAGACCCACATATCCAATTCCTTAGTAACATCTCTACCTCAGACACAAAATGTCCACAATTGAACCTCTCTCCTGTCTTTCTCCTTTATTTGCATCCTGGGGGAACAATCACAATCTACTCAGTTGCCCGAAGCAGTAACATAAAGCCACCCTCCAGGCCTTTACCTCTTTCACTTCCTACATCCAATCAATTTCCTAGTCTCATTACTCTACTTCCTGAAAGGCTTATGCATCCACCCTCTTCTCTACCTCACTAAGCCCTCGCTTTCCTATCCATTGCCTTAATTCAGACCTGCAGCATTTCTCTTTGACTCTTGCAATCAATGCCTTGGTGGTTTCCTTGCTTCCAATCTTAACCTTAACATATTAAAGCACTTTTTGTCATTGTCAGCGTAACTCTATCCTGACTAGACTAGAATTTATTTGAGAACAGTAAAGTTTTTTCTTTTGTTGTTTACCTAGTGCTTAGCAGAGTCATTGCCACAAAGTACAGGCATACCTCGGAGAGATCGCAAGTTCAGTTCCAGACCACCACAATAAAGCGAGTTCTAATCTTTCTGCTGGTGGAGTGTCTTGCTGTCAATTTATAAAAAACTCAACATCTGTGAACCTCAATAAAATGAAGCACAAAAAAACTAGCTATGCCTGTAGTTAATAATTAGTATGAATTCATAACCAGATATCAGGCACTAGTCTGAGAGCTTTATGTATATTAACTTAATTCAGCCTCACTATAACCTTGAGAAGTAAATACAATTATTATCCCCACTTTACAGAAGAGAAAACTGAGGCATACAGTGGTTAAGTAATTACAAATTTATTCGACCAGGAAAAGATTGAATCAAGAATGAATCCTCGATGTTAACTGAATAAATAAAAAATAATTATATAAAAGGATGAGTGAATCAATGAAGAGAGATAAATATTTTATGAATATCTAGTGAGACTCTTATCTGGACCTATTTGCAGAATCTATTCTTCCTCGAGGCCAGAGAGGTCTCTGGAAAAACCCACTGGAGACCAAAATGCACCATTTATCTCTTCACTGGTGCTGGAGATTTCACCATCAGAACTCTTGCCCTATCTTGAAGCTTTGCTCTAAGCAACACTTTTTTGAAGAGAAATGCCTTTAGTTATTCAGTATCCTTTGTTCTTTAGTGTAGATGAATGAAGGCTATTTTAGGAGAAGTTTGGATGGGTAGGATCATGAGGGTGGTAATCTTCTGATTTGGGTGGAAAAGAAGAAAGACTTTATAATATATTGGGTAGCAATATATATATTCTACGACAGAAGATAACATCCTCTATGTCTGAATTCTTTATGAGTTTTTATTACAGAATGTTTATTGGCTTTTATGTTTGTTTTGATTTCCTTTTAATAAAAAAGCTTGGATTGCCAGAACTGGAAATGAAAGGTGATAACATGGAGATCTACTGTGTCTGTAAACTTGCCAGGGAAGAAGGAAATCTCACAATGCCAGAATTTATGAGACCAGACAAGGCCTGGCTACCCACCAGGAACTTTTCATCCTCATGCCTGGGTGATAAATTGCACCATCATTTTCAGGGACCATTTGCTATAGAAAAGCAAATTAACCCAGTAATTTTTAAATTATACCTCTGAGGTTTCATGAAGACACATCCAATCTGGTTATGTTTTGGTCCTGAGGCCCTAGCTTCCTGATTCTTTTCTGATTATACTAACTCCAGTTGTTATTTGATTCTGAAGGAAGTTTTATTATTTTTACAGGCTTGAAGCCCATAATGGTCGAAAGCTAGGAATTATGAATATTTTAACTACCTCTTAATTCTCTCATGACTTTTTTACTCTACCTGTCAGTATTGAGTTTCCTTAAATTAAGTTCATTCTGAAACTCATATGTATTTTAAGGGCTTGGGATGTTTAGTTTTATTATCTAAATTGTATTCATGTCCATGTAGAAGAGAAATTACAGCTTCTTCTATGACTATATGTTTTATTCTATCAATCGATGACTGTTGATAATGTAGTATTTGAATTGGTACTAATGGTTTTTTAATTGATGTTTCTTTTCAGTTTTATTGAGGTATAACTGACAAATTGTAAAATGTTTAAATATTTGGTGATTTGATATACATGTACATTGTAAAAGGAGTTCCCCATCTAGTTAATTAACCCATCCATTACCTCACATATTTACTTTTTGGAGCAGTGGAATGAGAATATTTAAGTTCTATCCTCTTAGTAATTTTTTAAAAATTAATTTATTTTTATTGAAATAACATTGGTTAATAACATCATATAAATTTCTAGTGTACAACATTGTAATTCAACATCCATATACTCTATTATGTGCTCACCACCAAAAGTTTAGTTTCTATCTGTTGCCTTATATATGACTCCCTTTACCCATTTTGCCCTCCCTTCACCCCCTTCCCCTCCAGTAACCATCATTCTATTGTTTGTATCTATGAGTTTGCTTTTGATTTATTTTGTTAATTCATTTGTTATCCAAATTTCAATTACACAATGCAATGTTATCAACTATTGTCACCATGTTTTACATTAGATCCTCAGAACTTATTTATTTTATAGATGAAAGCTTGTATCCTTTTACCAACCTCTCCTTATACATCAAACTTTGCAACCACTTTTCTACTGTCTGTTTCTATAAGTTTGATATTTGGGGGGATTTTTTTGGATTACACAAATAAATAATACCATGCAGTGTCTGTCTTTCTCTGTCTGGCTTATTTCACTTAGCATAATGTCCTTAAGGTTTATCCATGTTGTCACAAATGGCAGGATTTTCTTCTTTTTCATTGTTGAATAATATTCCATGATTATACATACCACATCTTTATTCATTCATGTATTCATGGACACTTAGATTATTTCTATGTCTTGGCTATTGTGAATAACGTTGCAATGAACTTGGGAGTTCAAAGAGCTCTTTGATATCCTGTTTTCATTTCCTTTGACTATGGACTAAAAGTAAGATTGATGGGTCAATGTGACAGTTCTATTTTGAATTTTTTGAGGAATCTTCATATTATTTTTTTAAAAAATATGAAAACACTAAAATATTTTGACTTTCAGCTTAACTAGACATTCTTGCCTTGTAGTTAGATAGAAGAAAGCAAATTTCCTCCATGTGGACATTTTTCTTTTTTTCTTTCTTCATTCATTTATTCATTGGATAAGTACTCATTGAGCACCAAGTTTATCCCAGATGCTATATCAGGGGAAACATATAAGTGGTCCCATTCTCGTGCTTGAGAGGGTTTTGCAGAAAGGATAACAGGTGGTGAGAGCACAAGCTCATGAGAATAATTACAGAGTGCTCTGGAGAATGCAAAGTCACCTCATAACTCAAACTAAGCTCAGCGGGTGTTATCAGTTCTCTCTTTATTTCCCTCTCCTGTCTTCTTCTCTCTTCTCCCCCACAAGACTTCTCTCCCTTTCCATGTGTCAGGATCACTTTATCTTTGTTCAGATATGCTTTCTCAATATGGCCACCTACTGCCCCATATACATATTCTCCTAGCATGGTAACCCTAGCAGAAAGAAAACTTCTTTTTCCTCTGTGTATGTATGAATTTCAGGAAGCATTCTAATGGGCACAATTCTTGGAACTATTACTACTGTTAGTACAACAGAGAACTTTTTTGGCCTGGCCTGAGCTATATTATATTCATGTGAAGGTAGCATGATTGTTAATTCCAGGGAACCACCTGAAAAGGGAAATATCCATAATAAATTTCATCATACACTTTAATTCCTTCTGAGTACGTATCACAACTTGTAAACTATTATTATGTCTTGGTTTTTTGCTAAATGCCAGTTCCTCTAGACACCAACATCCATGAGAGTAGGGACTATGGGAAATATCCTAATAGTGATCCATGTAACCAGAAGTTTATATCCTTATTCTGCTTGGATCCTACTCATATATTCTTGTATCCCTAGTATCTGGCACACAGTAGGCATTTAATACATATTTGTTGAGTAAATGAATAATTGGCACTATTGAATTACTCTGCTCTCCTGAAATGATCATGCCTATAGTCCCTACATTTTCTGCTTTAATTCTGCTAGAAACCTCATACCTTTTGAACTAGGGTACTAGAATGCAGTAGATGAGAGAATAGAATGGTGTTGTGGATTCAGGTGAGTGAGAGCTTGAATCTGTGTTCTCTCACTTCCTACATGAGTATTTGATTCTTCCACTGTACTATGAAGATAATATCCACTTTGCATTGATAGTTTGATCATTAAATAAGGTAATATAATGCAAAGTATTTATGATTATGACCGTGGAGGCTTTAAAACATGTCCGCAAATTCTTTGTCACTCTTCCTGTCATGAAATGGAGACTAATCCCCCTCTATCAAAGATGAGCTGACCTCAGTGACTGCTTTTTAATGAATAGAACATGATAGAAGTGACCCTGCATGACTTTAAGTCTCTTTCAGGTCACATACCTTTGAAGCCTTGAGTGACATCTAACAGGTCTGGCTACTTCAAGCTGCCATGCTGGAGGGACCACACTGAGATAGAAAGAGATGGAGACTCTCCAAATACAGCCCACAGTTGTTCAATTCTTTCTAGCCCAGGCACCAGGAAAGTGAATGAGGAAGTTATGGAGATGACTCCAAGCCATGTCCTCAGCCTGATTGCCCAGTCACATCAGGTTGCATCTGCATCTGCACAAGAAGCGGCAAATAAGAACCTCTCTGCTGAGCCTAGTCAACCCCCAGAATCAAGAGACATAATGATAATAAATGATTGTTGTTTTATGACACTAAGATTGAGTTAGTTTGATATAGAAAAAATTTATAGACAATCTGGTCAGTCACTGACCTACTAGGAGGTCAGTGAATGCCAATTTTAAAGTATAAGCCTTAAACCGCATACCACCATCTGAGAACATAGCATTTATTAGGTACTGAACGAGACAAACGATATTAAGATTAGCTACCTTTAGGAGTAATCTCCAACTGTTGTAAATAAGCTAGATTGACTTAATAACTATGTTAATTGATTTAGAGTAATGAATGTGAAGCAACGTAGCCAAGTGGTCAAAGGCTATGGGTTTTGGAGACAGTCCACTTGGTTTCAAAACATTCTGTTATTTCCTAAGTGAGGAACTTTAGACAAGCTTCTTGTCCTCTGTAATACTCAGTTTTCTCCTAAAACTGGAATTCTGAAAGAAATTTTAATAATAAGCATATAATTGAATAATTCCCATAAACTTAGTCCACTGCTTGGAAAGCAGTTTATAATAAATGTTAGCTATTATTATACTGGGAATCTATAACCAAGCAAATGCACACTATTGGGCCAAATGGCCATGAACTTCTGAACCATGAGCTACGTTCATGAAAGAGGCATTGAACTAATTCAGGTAGACTGTCATGGAGAAAAGAGCCCACAAATAAAATACATGCCTGATAAAATGGCCTGCAGATGCTTAAATTTTCCTAAGGTAATAATTAATATTCCATGGCATGTTTTTATTATGCTTTTTATTAGATATTATTGTTGCTTCCCAAGGCAGCATTCTCATTGTGTCACGTTCTCCTGGCTGAGAATTTTCTTCCTATACTTCATAAAATCTTGAGGATTACATTAAAATGTTCATTTTTCTGGAACAAAATGGATGCTCATTGTAAAATTCTTTCATTTAAGTTAGTAAAATCAGAGTCGTAGAACATTAATTTTTAGAATTCCGCCCTGTAGGAGTAGATTATAAAGCCTTGTCTACTCAAGCGATACTTAAGACTTTAAGTAGCCCTCTGTTTTGTGCTGTTCATACATTTTCTTATATATTCGTGGCAGCAGGGAGGAGCGCAGCAAAGTTAATGGTACAATCCTTGACCATTCATTCAATGTTTTGACCCTGGAGCTGTATACAGATTCATAAGATTATAGCTTCATATCTCTAAGTGGGATTAATTTTTAAGTGATTTTTTTCAGTGTTCAAAGTCTGCTTTTTATTTTTTTGGCTGATGTTTTGTTCCACATGTACAGACAGAAACAATACTCCTATTAAAAACTGACAAAGTAGATGAACAAAGGAAGTGGCTTAACAAAGGGAAGCCCTGGGGACTCCTTTCCCCTCCCCTTCTCTCCACATAATTCTTTCTGTGACTTTGAAGGAAAAAAAAAACATTTTGCTGCCTCTTTATTTTTTCTTAGTGTATCAAATCGAAACAATGTCTTCTCCAAAGCAAGTGGTTAAATGTTGATACTCAGATTGAATGCTTTAGAAAGTGGCTGTTCCTGCAATCATATCATGGACTGTACGCATGGACATATTTCATATTTCACCTATGACAGGATACAAAAGAGTGGTTTTTATGTTCTCCTGTACAAGGAGACATTTTTTTGTGTGCTTGTCAATGGGTAATATATAAAAAGTGAATAAAAATTTAAAGAGAAAGCCTCGTGGTCTCCAAATTTTTAAGGATAGGAATACATAATGAAATTTTTTAAATGGATGTTTTTGACGTATGAATCAGCTCAGATCTCCTTATTTGAACATCAGGCCAAAGAGAGTACAGGAAAATATCTTACACAGAGACAGCATGTATTGAGTAGACACAACTTATGTTCAAAATATTCTGTTCATTCTTTTTCAAGCGTAATAATTACAGGCCTCATTTTCACAATACTGGACTCAGAGGAGACATATATTCATTTAAGAATCTGACACATGGAATGTCCTCTTTCTTCAGAGCCCACAGTTCCCCAGCTAAAGAAAATGACAGTGGAAGCTGTGTCAAGTTTGAACAGCAAATTGTGTCAAAGTGCGAGATTCTTTTCAGTCCAAAAGGGATTTAATCGCAAGGGAGGACTTAGATTTTACAGTTGCAGAAAAAAAATTCTTTTAAATGTCTTTGGAAGTTAGGAACTGTAAATACAATCATAAATTTTATTTCAGAGTCTATATCTTTACATCCCAACTGATACAGAATAAAAAGGGTAAAGAAAATAAATGTATATATTTAGAGAACTGGTTTGTCAAAATATATTCAATTGTCTTATTAGTCACTGAGCTATTTTACAAATAATAATAGCAAAAATAACAACATCCACTTAACACATCATTTAATATGTGCCAAGGACTGTTCTAATTACTGCACACATATAAATTAACTAAATCCATAGACCAACCCCCTACCGATGAGGCAATGAGACACAAAGTGTTTAAGTAAGTTTTCCAAGCTCTCACCGAGTTGTGGTTTGAACCCCAGCATTCTGGTTACAGAACTTTTCTCTTAACCACTATAGGTGTCTTAGCAAAACTTTAACATTTTGAATTTACATGCCTATTACTTTAAATCAAATTCAATAAAGTTAACAACTATTATCTTTTCATTTTGGAGAGGTATAGAAATAATAAAGATTATAAAATGACTATTCCTTTTTTTCCTCCTTGTTTTTAAAATATAGCACTTTAAGATATGAAATAGATCTGGGCATGTGCGTATGTGTTTATGCCTGAGAGTTAATTATTCACAGGCATAAACACATGTGAGTGAAGATTTATGGGAATTTTAACACCATTTTAACACCATGTCAACCTATAAGGTGAAAATCTAGTGTGTGTATGTGTGTGTGTGTGTGTGTGTGGTGTGTGTGTCTGTGTCCCAACAAAGATATTCTGCCCCAATATAACTCATAAAATTTTATTTTTTATATTATGAAAGAAACATCCATTACGTCTCTATGTAACCTCATTTAAAAGGTACAATTTTGCTTATTCCTGAATGGTTATGTATGACCACTAAACAAAAAATTCCAGTAATATGTCTCTCATTTGTTTCAGTTATATAAGTGAGTGTCCTATTTTGCAATAAGCGAAAGACCACATTTCTAGTAATACTGCAGAAAACGTTTTGTGACTTTTTAAAGAATACTTTTTGAAGTTTTAACAAAGGCCATCAAATGCAACCCGTGCCTTTCTTTTCTGTTGCAAAAAGACCTGTACCAGTGAGAACTAAAACACATTTGACACTGTGCTAGTCATTAGAGCTGGAATCTCTCTCTCTATTAGGTCAGCAATGTCAAGATACTAGACAAAAACCCCAATAGGTGTATAAGTGCAGCCTCTCCCACCCATGGCAGTGTAGGTTCTCGTTTAACCTGGTAGCAGTCTACCTTGAAATAACGAGACTATCTTAAAATAATGTTATTCCCTTTGACACTGTGGTTTAAAGGGGACACCTTAACTTCTTAAAGCCACTAAGACATCATCTAGTTTTTTTTAACTGCTTGAAAATAACTGCTTAACATAAAGTACCAAGCAGTGTCGCTACTGACTATGCTCATAGAATTACATATGTTAATGGATACATTGTATACATTGTATTTCTCCATTCTAAAAGACATTTGGACATCCGGTTTTAGTATTTCTGCCAAGCTCCTTATTACAAAGGGTAACATGGTGTTCAATTCTGTGTCAGTCTACACAACTCATTAAAAATAAATGAGAAAAATTTAAGAAAGTGAAAGAAAATCAACACCTGTAAGTGTGTATCACATAGGCTGAATTCCAGTGCAGTGTGTACAAATATTAACGTTGTGATTTCTTTTTATTATTTCGTATTTATTATTATGAATAATAATAATAAAAGCAAAATAATAATAATAGTAATAGTAAAAGCAAAAAGGTATGAAGGGAAAGTGGGAAACCAAATTGCACATTGTGGAAATATTGTTAGAACAAAAGTGAAAAGGGTTTTTTTTGAAGAGAGATACCTTTACGTAAGACTGAAAAGTACCCTGAAATGTTAATATGACCATTTTCATTTTCTGCACAGATTTCTGTCTCAATATTAAGTCCCAAATACCCCATAACCCAACCTAATAGATCCTATTACAGTAGAAATTTGTGTCTAGGACTTCAGGGTTATTCACAGACCATTACTCTTGATTTAACTGAATATAATAGTGCCTCATTTATTCAGCATCATTGGATAAATTAAATCTTTAGATAATAGAATTCTCTCCATTTAAACTACGAAGCTTTTTCCTCTTTTAACCATTTTACTCTACCACCTAGAGATTCAGTGGCTACACATTATTTCAAAGTAAAAAAGCCAAACTTCCTATATAGCCTGTGATGATCCCCTCACTATCTTTCTAGCACCTTCTCACCATACTTTAAAATCTATGCCCCAGTCATGTAACTAAGTGTTTCATGACTCTGTGTCTTCACTAATGCTGGTCTCTCTTACTGAAATCTACCCCTCTCAGTCTTCTAATCAAACCTAAATAATTCTAAGACCTCTCTCTGCCTATTCAGTACCTATGTTTATTTATTTTCTCCTGTCTTTTTTTTTTTTTTTTTAATTTTTGGCATCATTTTCACTCTTTGCTTCCACCAGGACAGTGAAAGCAAGTTTTAAGTGTGCATCAGAATCACCTGGAGGGCTTGTTGAACTATAGAAGGCTAGATCCCACCCCTGGGATTTCTAATCCGGTAGGTCAGGGCTGGACAGGAGTTTTGCATTTCTACCAAGTTCCCAGGGCATGCTGATGCTACTGGTCCCAGAATTACAGTTTGAAAACCACTGCTCCAGGAAATCACTTTCCCCCTTTTAATTGCTCTTTCAAATTTCCAGAGGACTTGAAACCCAAATAACTAATCATATCAAACTAGAATACACAGCTAAAATGAATTGTCAACTAAGAAAGGGCCTGAGATTTCCTGTAAGGCAAGTGAATTTGGGTTTAGGAACTTTATGACATCTATTTTGGCTTCTCAGAGATCTTTGTATACCCCCAGTTCAAGGTTCTTTTCTCAGTGGTTCAAGTTAGAGGATAAATGACCTCTAGATAAGTGAGTAATTATTCCATCTTGAGCTATAGTTTTCGCGGATTCAGACTGTCCCTTCAAGTTTTTGTACTGTTATAAACCCTGCAAAACTCAGCAATAGGATATCTTAGAGCAAATGTTCTCAAAATTTTACATGTGTAATAATCTCCTGGAGAGTCATGTTTAAAATGCAGATGCTGATTCAGGGATACGAGGAGGGGTCCAAGATTCTGTATCTCTAACAAACCCCCATATGATGCTGCTGCTGCTGCTGCTGGTCCATGGACCACACTTTGAGAAGTAAGGCATTAGGGTGCTTTCCAAGGAGACCTTTACACAGACCAGCTTTTGACTTGGTTAAGGAATAAGATGTTATGAAAAGAGCCAGTGGCATTCAAAAGGTTAAAAATTTTGCATAAAGTTGTCTTTTGTGAAATCCTCATGATTGTGTGTGTTGGTGCCTTATTTTGCAGTGTATTTTGCACATTTGTGTTGTCATAGTCAAGTGGCATTTGTCCACAGATTCAGCCTCGAAGCAAGTGCATGGCAGTCAGGTGAGTGCCAAACACCAGCAAATCTCTCTTTGAGGGACAACAGTTGCCAGTGTTCTGGCAGCTGGGTCTGTGGCTTTTGTATACATCAAGGGAATTTGTTTGCCAAAACAAAAAGAGCAAGGTCTTCACTCATACCCCAAGGCATGGCATAGGCTCCTCACTCTGGGATCAGGAGACCATCCATTGCCTTTGGCTTCCTAGAAGCAGAGTCTGAACCAAGGGCTGCTTGTGCACATAATGTTTCAAGGAAGTGCTCTCAAAAGACACCTGTAGGATAGAGAAAGGGAAAGAACCAAGAAAAGATATAGTCTCAAGAACAGTAGCCTTAATCTGATCAGCCAGAGTATGTGAGCATAAATTTCACTGCAGTGTTGTCTGACCTTGGGACAAAGGACCAAGCTTTTGTGCTCCTTGATTAGTCATTGACCGCTTGAGGGTGGGGGAGTTACCTTTTCTAGTATCTCCAAGGCAAGGTGACTCTAGCGGCAGAGAGCAATTCTCCAGAGAAGAGTGCAGCTATGAGCCGTTATCAGTACCTGTCACCACAGAAATGAGTGTACAGGACGTTAAAAGGGATCTGAGCCAGGCATCAATAGTGTCCACTGTGAGAGAGAACAGATATGCCTGTAGCCACAGATTGCTTCAATGGAGAATCCTCCCCAATAGCTGGATAAGCAAACCCTCTCTCCCTACAAGGCATTTGAGAGGGACATTGAAGTTAAAAGCAACCAGAGATCCAGAGAGGGGATATGAGAGAAGCTAAGGGGAGTCTGAGTCCTTGTTGTTGACAGAAGAAACATGGGTACATTTAGGACCCAGAAGCAAATCTGAAACACCAGCCAAGAACTCCATGATAGGGAAATAAGAAGCTATCTTGGGTAACTCCTTGGTCTAACAATGCAGTCTCAGTTCTGCAACTGCTTCCCCAGGAAAGGTTGCCAGGACTGCTGCCATTCTTTGGGGGTTTCCTATCTGGTTACCTTCTGCTGGCTTCATGTTCTACAAGTTTGTGCTGTCCTAGAAAATCAGAGAGAACTTCTGTCCTATCAGATGACAAACATTTTGTTTTCTTGGTACCACCCCAAAAACTAGTAAATGCCAGACTCTCAGATTTTCATAATTGAAAAATGTCAAAACCTAGAAAATCCTTTCTAGAGCTAAAGGGAAAAAAAGAAACTCTATGATTTATTTTTTTCAATCCAAGTGTCTATTCATTTCAAAGTCAATTGCATTAATTTTTTATATCATATCTTTCTAGTTTTAAATGAATGTATATGAAATAAAGGCAAATTTATTTTCAAATGCCCTAACAATAGGCAATGTTTTGTCTTTGGGATATATACATTTTGCAAGTCTCTTTTGTGCTAAAATTGTACAATGGTGCCCAGTCTGGGAAAGTAAGTACCTTGGGAAACAAACATAATTCAATCTATTCAACGCCTTAAAATTAAGTTAAAAAAAAAAAAAAGCAAAACTCTATTAGCAAGGAGTGAAAGGCATTGTCTAGACAGCTTCCTTCAGGCTGAATAAACAGTGACCAGCACAACTGGATGCTTTGTCCTTTGGGAAATGGGCAGTCAAGGACAGCTGAGGGCTCAGGGAGGAAGCATGTGGCTGGGGAGGATCTCCACATATTGACAGAACATCGGACCATGCTCCAGATCATCACACTTCTCTGGGTCCCCTAAGGTGGGTAGTTAGTACCTTCTGTTGTAATGACAGACTCCTACATCACCAGAGCTGGAAGAGAAAGCACATTCGCTTTTCATTCTAGATTTGGATTTTGCAGATGCCAAATTGAACTCTTGGTTAGCTCTCCAACCTGCCCCATCCACAGTCCTGCCCAGCTCAATAAACAGCCACTCCATTATTCCAGTGCCCAAGCCAAAATAATTTCAGTCATTTTTGCCTTGTGTCTTCTTACAGCCCATGGTCAATCCATTAACTAAAGCTGTTGGTATTACCTCTAAAATCAGAATTTGTTCATTCATAGCCCCTTCACTGTTATTGTGGTCCAAGTCACCACTATTTCTTACGTGAATTGTTGGATTATCTCCCTACATGGTCCTTCTACATCTGCCCTTGGCCCACAACACTCTTAACTGGGAAGCCAGAATGATCCTTTGTAAAAGCAAATCAGATCATGTCACGGTCCTCTGTTCAATTCCCCCCACCTCAATAATTCCCATCACTCTTAAAAAAACAACAACAGGCTTTGCAGGAAATGCCTCCCCACCCCCACATTGCTATTTTAACCTCCTAATTTATGTCTCTCCACTTGTTCCCTTCCAACAAAAAGCCAAGCTGGCCTCTTGCAGTTTCTGGAGCATTCCAGGCATGATCTCACCTTAAGGCATTTGCTTAGAATATTCTCTCCCAGATAGCTGCATGGCTAACTTCCATGTCCCAGCAAGTCTCTACTCAAATGTCACCTTCTTATTGCCTGATCCCCATATTTAAATAACAAACCTTCTGCCCCAGCTCTCACACTTCCTATCCTCCTCACAATTTAGTTTTTCCCTTAATTCTTATCATCACCCAACATATTAAAAATTTTATTCATATTTTCACTGTGTATTTTCCTAGTAGAATGTAAGCACCATGAAAACAGTGATTCATTTCCATTGGGTTTATGTGTTGATGCCCAGTACCTGACACATTAGTGGCCCAATAAATATTTAAAGAAATCTTGCAATCTGCCAAACACTCGGCCAGTCACTGTGCTGGGCCCTAAGAGTAAGTAGATCATGAGACAGACGTAACCTTCCTTTTATGGGGTCTATAATTTAGAGTTAAACAGTCTAATACGGTAGTCACAAGTCATATGTTGCTATTTACATTGAAATTAGTTAAAATTAAGTAGAATTGAAGATTCAGTTTTTCAATCACACCAGCCACATTTCAAGTACTTTATAGTCTCATGGGGTTGGACAGAACAGGTATAGAGCATTTCCATCATCACAGAAATTTCTATTGGATAGCACGGATAGAGATTTTAACTCTTGATAGATAATTTAGGGTTCATCTACTCCACTTTCCCCATTTACATGTGAGCAGACTGAGGCGCTAGGAAATAGTGACTTGACCAATATCGCATAGCTAGTTCATAACGAATCCAGTATTAAACCCAATTCTTCTGATTCCCCAGGCCAATCTACAAACAAACATGAAAATGAAGTGCTATCTACTTCTTTTGACAAATCCAAATATGAAACAAATAAGCACAACAAAAAAGTCCTCTCTTTGCCTTATGGTGTAAACATATTCAATTATAAAGACAGAAAAGATTATTCAGTGGGCACTTCTCTCTTTTCCTGTTGTCTGAATCCTTTTCCTATTTGGGAGGTATTTCCTACTGTATGACATTAGTAAAATGTACAGCATAACTTCTTTTTAGAAGCTGAAAAAAGCCAGATGGATATTTTCCCCTCCCTTATGTGGTAGCTGAGTGTTGGATTTGTGACCAGGCTTGGTTAATTAGATGCTCCTACCCAGGACTTTTCATTGGGGAGCTGCAAAGACACAAAGAAACTCAGCGGCTGTTTACACTCCCTCAGGCCACTGCAGCTGCCATTTCAGGGAACATTTTTCAGACTTGGACTCACCTTGTTTCTTGTCTATTTTCAAGTCCCAATTCTCTATCCTTCCTCCATTTATGTGAGCTACCTACTACTACTCCTATATGTTTTTATGGCTCAAATCAGCCAGAGTTTCTCTCTGTCAATTGCAGCTAATAATCACAATAAAATGAACCAATCACATTAAAATTCAACTGCTTTAAAATAAACGTTTCCTGGTATTTCTGTTTAGACTGAACCTTGAACATTGGGTTTACTTGGAAGCAATAGCTCATTGCTGAACTGAAGATGGACTACTCAGACTATTGAGCTTCTCATTCTTTTGGAGGAATTAGCTGATTCAGTTGATTGTGTTCAATGATAAAGAAGAGCAAAATGTAACCATTTCCAGATTCATGAGTAATTCTAGCATTGGAAATACCTTCAGGGAAATACTTGAAAAACTGAAGCTTAAAGTGTTCTGATGCTTCAGAAGTTCTGATAATAAATACTTCCGAGTGAGTTGTATAAAGTTAGCATCGATAACTGTCAGTCATTCTCATCTACTCAGCAAATCTGTCTGAAAGGAAAATGCAATGAGCAGTGTTGAGCTGGTGAGAGAACTTTCTAAGTTTGAGAATGTCCTCACAGTAAAATTGTCCATGAGTACTTAGGAATAAAATCGTCCTGTATATGAATTTACCATATATTTTAAATTCTATCCCACAAATGTTTGGACATTTAATTTTTTCTAAAACAAAATAGTCTATATCAATTACACTGGTCTAATTGACAGTTATAACCATCTTACCCAATAACTGCTAAATGCACATTCTTTTCAAGTGCAAGCAAAAGGTTCGTCAAGATGACCAAATGCTGGCACATTAAAAACAAACAAACAAACAAAAAAACTCTATAAATTTCAAGTGATTGAAATCCTGCAGAATATATTCTCTGGCCATCATGCAATTAAATTAATAACATAAGCTATCTAGATAAACTTCAAATATTTGGAAATTAAATAACAGACCTATAAAAAACTCATAGGTCAAAGAAGAATCACAGTGCATATTACAAAATATTTCAAACTGAATGATAAAAGTAAAGGTCTAAAGAAATTCAGGTGGAGGAATCTTTTAACATCATACTCTAAGTTAACGGCAAATGATTAAAACCCACCTAAAGTTTGTGTAGCACTTTACAGTATACATATTTTGACATTTCATCTTAACAACCACTGTACGGAAGATGTTAATATACATGAGCAGGATATTAAACATGTCCATACTCTGAAGGAGTTGTAAAGAGGCCTGTCGTTTTGCTGGTTGGCCTTGATCCCTACCCTGGCTTCCAGCCCTGGCCCCTTGCTCTCCCCTAATTAGCCTCCATTCCCGCTGCATCTGAACCTATTCCGTTGCTTCCATTGCAATACATAATACCATTCAAGAACATTTGTGTATTGATTTGTATACTTATCTATTTGTTGGATAATTTAACCCGAGATTAGCTGTGAGTCACCCTCTACTCCTCAGTAAACGGGCCAGCATGCATCAGTAGTCTCATGGGGCTAGTGGCTTCCATGTTGGAAAGACCAAGTGTAGAGCATTTCCATCATCACAGGAAGTTCTACTGGATAGTGCTGATATTTTATCTGTTGATAATTCAGTCCACGCACAGTGCTTTTCTACAGCAGGAAGATCTTGCTATTAGAACAGATTTGGTACTGAAAATTTTAATTCCATTTTAAAACAGTGACTACATTTTCACAGGGAAGAAAGGGCTTGATATTGAAGTAAGCTTGAGAAATGAAAGGGGGATATCATTAAAATAAATTTATTCATATTTTCTTAAACTTAGGTTAAAATAGTACTTTTGTACTAGTTGTTAGACCAGTGAGTAAATCAAATTCTGACTTTCGTGTATACATAGTTACTAAGAATTATGGGTGATACGACATTCTTGAAGTCACATTTGACTTTTATAGCATGATCATAAAAAAGCTAACTTTTTTCCTCTTCAAATCTTGTTGACTTAATTTTAATCATTGCAATCTATGTACACCATTGGTATAACCTTAGTGTAACTGGTTGGTCTCTATACGGTTGGCCAATTCTCTACAGGCTCCACTGGAAATTCTACAGGTAGTTGTGGGTCTCCGAGCCCCTTTATACACAGTGCACTATTTGGATTGGTGGAGTTCTCCTGGGTCTCTTAGTTCTGTTCTAGTTGATTTCGTCTTTTATTTTGATTTATTGTCTTCATCAGCTGCTGGTAAGCAACAAATATTGTTGATTTTGTTACTTTCTTGCGCTTTCTTGAATAGTTGATAGATGTTTCAGAGGATCAGAGGATGCCTGCTTGCAGAGGCATCTCCATGTGTTTGGCTGTCTTCCACATCTGAACACTATCTCTGCACTTATATTAACGAGGGATCATCCTCTCCTTCCTTTCTTGAGCACTTGTGGATGGTCGTTCCACACTTGTGGTTGCTTGTTCTCCACTGTGGTCAGCTGTTCCCTACTGTGATTAGTTGTCAAAAAGGCTAATTTTTTTTTAATTAAGGGCCTCATCAGTTTTCCCAATAGCTCCTCTAAACATTTGATGTTTAAATTCCTCACCTTGAAAGTACATATTTAATCAAAATCCTTTTCTCATTTCTCTTCCTTACTTGTTAATTCTGTGAACTTCTCATTTATTAGATTTGGGAAGTGTAGGTGGTTCAAAAAGTTCATCAATGTCACATTTATTGACATCATAAAATCTAGCATCTTTTACAAGATTTTTAATTTCTCTTGGCAATTCTTTGTAATATATTTACATGATATTATTGAATGTTATCCATCACTTGGTTGAGAGTAGAAGATAATGTCAAGCAAGGAGAAATGTTTGATTCAGAATTACTTTTATATGCAGTTATAGTGACTTCTGTAACTATAGTGATATAAATCATTAATATTCAGAAAACAAGGATTTCTCCCTGCTCTTTATTGCAACTAGTTCAATATGAAACATTCAAAATGAAGGAAATATGTGAGTTAATTAAATATTAAAAATTCAACTAAATGTTACATTTAAAATTAAATATTTAATAAAATATTATACTATAATATAGATATTAATTAGTGTCATCTCAGGCATCAAGACAGCTTGGGTTCACCAATATCCATGCTCTCCTCTTCTTTGGCATACTACACTCCTCAGTCCCCTTGCAATTAGGTAGAGCCATGTGACTAGTTCCCACCAACGGAATGTGAACAGTAATGTCAGTCACTTCTGGACTAAGGTAGTAAATGACAAGTCAATATTGTCCATATCGTATTGCTTCCCTCAGCTGCCAGCCAAGTGCAAAGGATCCAGGACATCAAGACCCTAGGGAATGGTGGTCCTCTCCTTAAGAAATAAACCTCTATTGGGTTAAAACGCTAATATTTGAGGGTCTCTGTTTTTTTTGTTATAGCAAATAGTATACCTTGAATAGTATCCTGAGTTAATCCATACACTAAATTAATGCATCTATATGGAATTCCTGTTAAGTAGACTAAATTCGTCCTGGAATTTGGCAAATTTTGAAGTTACAATGATCCGTTTCACAAGGATGAGTCGAGTACTTATGCTATGCTTAGCAGTACACTGAACATGGCAGGGAGTGTCTATACAGGAAAAAGCTGGAAGGGGAGGTTAAATAGTTATTGAATCCCATTTTACAAAAGCTCACTCACCATCATTTCTTTCCTAGGTTATTGCTGGCAGCCACTCATTGCTCTTGCTGAGACCACAATGGTTTAACTTCAATCCATCCTTTAAACCACATCATAATGATGTTTCTAAAGCTCCAATCTGATTGCTTAATCTTCACTTAAAAATCCTGCAGATACTCCCCTGTCAGCGCCAAGCTAATGGAGAGGGAAGGTTCGATGGTGAAACGCCCAGTTGGAAGAATGCACAACAGGCCAACATGAGAATGAAATGGCAGGCACCAACTTTATTGTGGGAAACACACTTCTGTTGCTTCTAGTGCAGTTCTCTTGGGGGAAGTGCGGTATTGCACGCACTTCTGCTCCCCTTCTTGTGTTCCCCTTCTGCTCTCCAGGGTACCGCATGGCTCCACACATAGCAGAGTACAATAGTGGCATTCAGCCACACATGCATGACACAATAAGATGAAGTATGTTTACATATTTTAGGTGCATGCGCCCTACTACACTAATGTAACATTCTAAATCTAGGTCCTATTCCTAGCCATGAGCCTGGATCACAGCCAGACCTGGGACCAGCCAAGCCTGGGACCCACATTCCCCCACTTTGTTTTTTAGATAAATTCCAAATTCTTGTAATGGTTGATAAGGACCTCTGTTGCCTCTCCAGCTCATTTCATGTGACCTTCCAGCTCTTTCACCCTGTATTTCAGTTGAATCAGAAGCCTTTGCACATTCTGTTCATCCTTTCCACATCCTGTCCTCACTCACTGCCTCCTTTACAAGAGTGGTTTTTTCAGGTCTCAGGTTGGGTGTCTCTGTGTTAGGTGTCTTTCTCGTGTGTCCCATTACATATTATATCTTTCACTCACCCCCTGTTGGTACCACCCCATATTACCATAGTCTATATAGTTATATGTATCTCTTACTAATTTACAAACTCTCTTAAAGTGATATGATGGACTATTTACCTTTACAATCCTTTGTTATGTTAGCATAGTGTTTGTCATAGGCAAGATGTTCAATAAATAATTGTTGAATGAATAAATGATTGAATGAGATTAGCATCATATATAATAGGAATACATAAAACAATTAGGGATCAATACAAAGTGATATATAATGAAATTCTAAATTAAAGGAAGTTAGTTTCAAACTTGTATTTTATGAGAAATATGTGTAATGGGTAAAAAAGACTTTACAGTTGTGATAAAGGTAAGCATTCTGAGATTGGGAGATTATTCTGGATTATTCTGAGATTGGGAGATTATTCTGGTCCTAAATGCAATCACGAGAATCTTTATTAGAGGAAGGCAGAGGGAGATTACCCCAATACAGAGAAGAAGACAGAGCTGAGAGAGATTTGAAGATGCTGGCCTTGAAGATTATTAGAGTGATGTTGCCACAAACTAAGGAATGGCAGCAGCCAGCAGAAGGTGGAAGAGGCAAAAAATAGATTCTCCCCTAGAGACTCCAGAGGGACAGTGGCCCTGCCAACACCTTAATTTTGGCCCAGTGATATTTATTTAAGACATCTGGCCTCCAGAACTGTGATAAATGTGATAGAATAAATTTTTGGCCACTAACTTTGTGGTTATTTGTTATATCAGCCACAGGAAACTAATAAAAGACAGTAAAAAGAAAGAAGTCTATGTTTTCTTAGTTACTAGGAAAAGATTCGGGCAAGAGATAAAATTTGAATTTGACCTTGAAGTAACTGGTAGATTTTGTTAGCTTGAATGTTAAATGTTCATTCATTCCAGGCAGAGATGGATAGCTTTTACAATAGCAAAAGTTTTAAATTTTGAAGGAAAATAATAAGGGTGTAAATAACAACAATACTAGCTGCTATAAGAAATAAATCTTACTTTTCAGTGGCTTAACATTACAGAAATTTATCTCTCTCTCACATGCAGGTGTCCATGGTCAGTAGGTGGCGGGTGCTTCATACAGACATTGAGGAGCTTGTGCTAATGGAGGCTCTGCCATTTCCAACAGGTGGCTTTGAGGGTTACCCAGTACATAACTTCCAGATAGTGCACAAAGAAAAAGCATGGAGAATCTTACATGGGAAATCTTTATGGGCCAGGCTTGAAAATCTTTGTGAACATTCCATTGTCTACTGTATGAACTGAATGTTTGTATCTCCCTCCTAATTCATATGTTGAAATCTAATCACCAATATGATGGTATTTCAAGGTGGGGCCTCTGGGAGATAATTGGGTCATAAAGGCGGGGCCCTCACGAATGAGAGTGGTACACTTATCAGAAGAGGCCAGAGAGCTAGCTTGCTTTCTTTCCACCATGTGAGGCCACAAAAAAGTCAGCAGTCTGCAACCTGGAAATGAGTCCTCATTAGAATCCTGCCATGCTGGGACCCTGATCTTGGACTTCCAGCCTTCAGAATTGTGAGAAATATATGTCTGTTGTTTATAAGCCACACAGTCTATGATGCTTTCTTATAGCAGCCCGAGCTAAGACAGCTACATTTCAGTCACATGGCCACACCTAACTTCAAAGGAACCTAGGAAATGTAGGCCATCTGTGAGCCCAGAAAAAAAGAGGAAATGGACGATATATACACATAGTTGTTTCTTGGGTTCTCAAATATTTACTTTGTTTTTCTTCCCACACAAGGACATATTCCCTCCCTAAGAGAGACAAGTCAAAGCTCCATCTAATCACTACATGCAGCTCAATCCCAGGACCACTCCATCCAGATGTGGCTCCTCATAGTCCAATGACCTATTATTTAAAAAGACAAATTATCTATAAACTCCCACAACACACACGACGTAATAATCCTGCAGAGACTGAAAAAACCTCCTATTCAAAGAAGGAAATACTGGAGAGACACACATAGCAATTATGAGATTCTACTATAAACCCGCCTGCCGTGAGTACACTGAGGGTGGGTGGAGCTCCTTGATAGACCCTGATTCTGCTTTCCAGGAGCAACCTCCTTGTCCACGTTTCCCATGTCCCCAGATCTGCTTTTGATGAGTCTTCTTCTATTCCATAAACCTCCATGGCCATATCCAAGGTGCCCAGAGAATATATCTTCCTTAAGGATACACAGCTTTCATAGCCTGATTATAGCTGGTGGAACGTTCAGGTTTCCAAGGGCTGTATTGTTTTGCTTAATTTTCCCCAAAACATATTTATTAAGCTTATACTCTGTGTGAAGCCCTGTGCAAAGCACTGGGTACAGTGGTTTAACAATCAGGCAAAGATAAGTTCCTCTTTTTATGTTATCTTACATTCTAGTGAAGGGACAAACTGAAGGTTGTTTTAAAGTTCAAACAATCCAAACTTTTTCAGTCCTGGCTCATAGTTTCTTTGGCAACGCAATTCCTTCAAAAATTTAGTACGCTCACGTCATTACATAGTTCTAATCCTAAACATAGATCTCTAGTCTGTTTTTTGTTAGTTTGTATCCTAGCTCCATGTCTTTCTCTTTAGTTAAGGGCAGCTACTTTGAGGCCATGTGAAACAATAGGCTCTGGTGGGAAGAAAGTAATGCCATTTATCTGATCTTTGTCATTGACTGGATCACTTTGTTCAGTTATGAAGTTGTCCTAGAAGTTTCTCCATCAAAGCTTTTTCGGTTTTAATCTATTACTATGTGAGGGGCCAAGCTTATAACAGGGATTCTTTCCATTTCCTTTGATAGTACTTTGAAACCAGACATTTCTTGTCTAAGCCAATTATGATCTTCTAATACTTTGCTAAAATCCATTTGCAGTTGCCAAAAAACAAATATGCTATTCTGACATTTCCATTCACTTTCCCTAGAGTTTTGGTTCTCATAATTTGGTCCCCAGATGAGCAGCATCAGCATCACCTGGAAGCTGTTAGAAATGCAAATTCTCAGCCCATACACACCAAATCAAAAACTCTGAGTGTAGTGCCTAGGAATCTGTGTTTTCAAAAGCTCTCCAGGTGAGCCTGATGCACATAAAGCTAAGAACTATTGCTCTACAGCTACAGGAATAGGCCTTCCATGTTATGACAGGTCGAAACCTATATGGTTGGAACAGGAGGTACATGGTATACGTTGAAAGAGGGACAATCAATCAATTTGTTAAGGCAATTATTTTCAGATATGGAGAAAGTCATTATGATTTTTCTGACCAAAAATTTTAGTTAAGAATTATAGACTCTTTGAAGATAATCCTTTTCATCTGTAGTCAATATGCATGCAGTCGGCATTTATAATTTCACTTTAGAAGATGTCATTGCAGAGTGCTCATATTCCCTTTGGGATCTGTTTATTTCCCATTTTTTACGGTCCCAGGTGTAATGCCAATCATGAAATTTCATGCCTTTGGTTATAAGAGAAAGTACATGACTCAGGACCAGCTGAATCTGATAATTTATCCCTGTGACATTAGCAATTATTATGTGACTCAAGCACAGTCAATTAGAATCCAATCAGAGCCAGTAACTAATTGACACTGGCACTAAAGGCCACGGTTGTCTGCTCACCTATTTACAAGACTGAGCACAAAGCCAGTTGTCCTCACAGTACTCTGCATTAGTTAGGGCAAGAAACACTGGCTGTTATAACACACAAACTGCCAAATTCCAGTGCCTTAACACAAATAAACTTAATTCTTGCTCACACAAGAGCCAAGATGGATGTTTTGGATAGCAGGCAACCTTCCACATAGTCATTCAGGGACCCAGCCTCCTTCTATCTTGTGCCTTCATCATCTTCCTGGCCTCAGAGCCTGCTCCCCTGCATCATGTCCAGTACACAGGGGAAGAGAGAGTATGTGAATGATTGGATGCGGGAGGTGTTCATAGGCAAGAACTAGAAGATACACATCACTTCCTTCCATATGTCATTATCCAGAACACAGTCACATGGCCACGTCAAACTGCAAGGGAGGCTGAGAAAGGAAGTTTGGCTATGTGCCAGGAAGTAAAGGAAAAAGATATTTGTCAATCCAAAGCAGTCTGCATCAAGTACCCCATTCATAATAATCAGTCCATGTCAATAACATGTGACCCAAGAATCAATCATAGTTCTTCCCTGGGGTTTACATATACTGAAAGTAAGTGTAAGAAGTCCTATCTTAATTCTAAGGTCATGAACTAGGAAAAGCCTGAAGTTGTCTTTCCAACACTGCTCCCTTTCACCCCATTCTCAGAGCAAGTAAAAGCCCAACACAGAGAGAGTTTGTGCCAAAGCACTGAGTCTTAACTACTTTGTTTTGAGTCCTGCATCAGTCATGCTTCAGACTTATCCTTTCCAGTGACCTGAGCCAGTGAGCTCCCTCTTCTCTCCAGCAAGTTTGAATTGAGCCCTGATTTGTACAGCCTTGGTGAAATGCTTCACTTCTTTCCTAATATAACATATTATCAAGTTTTAGAAAAAAATAATAGCTGCAAAACTTCCAAACCTTGGGAAGAGATTTGGACATGCAAGCTCATGAAGATAAAAATCACATGATAATTTTAATAGATGCAGAAAAAGCATTTGATAAAATTCAACGTCAATTTATGATAAAAACCCATATAAATTAGGTATAGAAGGAACACAACTTAGCATACCAAAGGCCATATAGGAAAAACCCACAGCTAACATCTTACTTAAAGGTTAAAGGTTAAAAGCTTTCCTGCTAAGATCAGGAACAAGACAAAGGTGTGTAATCTCATCACTTTTATTCAATATAGTACTGGAAATCCTAGCTAAGTAAACAAATAAAAGGCATTCAAATTGGAAAGGAGGAAGTAAAATTGTTATTGTTCGCAGATGATAATTTTAATATGGAAAAGCCCAAAGACTCAATCAAAAAAACTGTTGAAACTTATCAACAAATTCAGTAAAATTACAGGACAGAAAACCAATACATAGAATCAGTTGCATTTCTATACACTAACAACAAAACATCTGAAAAAGAAATAAACCATCCCATTTATAAAAGCATCAAAATAATAATACTTATAAATAAATTTAACCAAGGAAGTGAAAAATCTTTACTATGAAAACTATAAGACCTTAATGAAAGTAATTGAAGAAGACACAAACAAATAAAAAGATAGCCTGTGTTCAGAAGTCAGAAAAATTAAAAATGTCGTTAAAATGTCTACTACCAAAAGCCATCTATAGATTCAACGTTATGCCTATCAAAATTCCAATGGAGTTTTTCTCAGAAATAGAACAAACAATTCTAAAATTTGTATAAACTGCAAAAAGACCCTGAATAACCAAAGAAATACTGAGCAAGTGGAACAAAGCGCTGCTGTCTTCTTGCCAGTAGGTCTGCATATTGCCAATTGCCAGATCCCCCTCCTGTCTGCTAGGACCTCCACTGCCTTTGCTTTGCTGGGCCTCTCCTATACTGACCCCTAAAAGAGTTGGATCATGGACTTCCACCTGCCACTTAACTTTCCCATGCCATGTTTCACTTCCCGCTTTGCACTGGATCACTCAGGAGCATCCATTATGTGCTGCCTAGCCCTCAGCTCCTGGCTGTTCCACGCAGACCTTGTTGTACTTCATTGCTCAGGATCTGACACATATGTATGCTCAAGAATGTCTATGGCCTCCTTGAGTGACCTTCTCTGTTTAACTTTCTGATCCCCGAAGTTATATTTTGATAATGTGGGCGTATGGTTCACATTAAAATATAAAGCCTTGCAGGGAATTACTAATTTACGTCTTAACGTGAATGAGGTCATTGAGTTTTTCCCCCTTAAAGCAATCTTTGATGGGGTTAGAGGAAAAGTAGAGAAAGCATGAACACCAGATACAGATGTAAGAGGGTCAGAAAGATGGCTGTGAAGACAGGAAAGGACACAGAGGGTAGATTTTAGTTTACAGTTTTGTCTGGGGCATTTAGCATGGGTAATGGTTCCAGGTGTTTTTAAAATCTTTGATGAGTAAGTTTTTTGTTTTGCTTTGTATTGCATGAGATTTAACTCTTCCTGAGTTATTTCTGTGGTGGAATAATATAAAATAAAGTATTTTGAAACCAAAAGGACTGAAGGTAAATGTGAATGTATTCTTATGAGGAAAATCATTCAGTATATGGAAGACATCGAATATACAGAATAATGGATAGAAACGAATCACAAAACTGGCTGTTGCGTTGGCTGTAGCTAAAGTAACTCAAGAGAGTGGATTTCTGTAGGGAGACTGACTGCTCTGCTGTGATAATACAGTGTCTTATTTGGTCATTCCATTTAGAGGCTGATCCTATGTGTGCATTTTCAGAAACTCAGTTTTGCTGGTGCAGGGAGTAGATCAGCCTCAAATGACTGACTCATAGCTCTCAAACTCATAAGAGTATGAGAGGTAGACCTTTCTCACTCATTTTACTCATATATACCTGTAAGACTTGTGTTCTGCCTATGACTGGAGAATTATTTGGGTGAACTAGAAAAATAAAAAAAGTAAAAAATGATAATGATATTAGCCAAAAATAAATAAAATTAAGAAATGCTCCCCCGATACATACACATTGCCCCACTTCACATACTTGAACCAAATTAATTTGAAGGTTCTCTAGAGATGAATCTCTACTCCCTAATTTTAATATTGAGATTTTTGTTATTTTTATTTACTTTGAAAAATTTAAAGTAAACTTTATAAGAACTTTACAAAACATTATTTAAAACTTTATAAAATTTATAAAAGTATAATTTTAATCTGATAGACACATAAGAAAAGTAAAATCAAGAAGTGAATTATTTTGATATTCTTTTATGTCTAAGGATATCTTATATATTTGGTGGAGATACACTACATAGAAAAAGAAAAACATAATACGCTCTATGTCAATGACATGGATGAAAGCCTCCAAAAATAGTACACACTAAATATCCCTATCATTTAAAAAACCTTTCCCATTGTATCTGTTCTATTCACTAAGCCAACATGAAAATTCTATATTAATTGGGGAACTGAATTTGTAGAATTGTTCAAGTAGGACAATATGACCAGTAAGAACTTAGTGAGATATTTTAAGCTAATTGGATTATGAATAATTGAGCAATAAATTCTTAAAGAATTGACTGAAAAATGGAAAAACCAAGAGGTGACTATGTTTACTGTAGCTTAAGACAAATAAAGAAACTCCATCGACATGCAAAGAGTTTCATAAACACATTTATGTCTCGGTGCTTGCAATATAATCATTCTTGTTTATTGGACATTGTAGTGATGACTTCATAAGGTATATAAATGTCGAATCACTATGTGTACTCTGAAACTAATATAGTGTTATATGTGGACTATAATTAAAAACAAATTTCAAAAAAAGAAATCCGAAAGTGATGAGAATTTCATAAGAAGGCCTTCGTCATAAAATATCCATGAATCTTAGGTATTATTATTCTGATTTTTCACATGAGACTCTGGTATTTATAAGTGTTCTATCCAAGTTTTACACCTGGGAAGTGAATTCAGATTAGAAAGATCAAAAGCTCAACTTTTTCAAAGAACTCATGCTACTCTAAATGCATGAAGCCACATTTCTACTGTTGGGCACTTATGTTCATCTCAGTTTTTTATTTTTCAAAACTCATTATTCATTGAAATGAGTATTTTAGCATATAAGTCATTGTCCTCACAGCTAATTATATATTTAAGGAGTTCTACCAAGTGAACTTACACTGATAGAAGATATAAATATTGCAAATATGTTTCAGACACATTTATACTCCCATCGGCCAGGTTAGAGATTGTCCGTTTTATGCATATTAATTATGGTCATTTCAAAATATCTATGCCAATTCAATGAGTGAAAGATATTATCTCGTTTTAAATTTTTATATGTACTTAATTACCACAAACGAGGCCAAACATTTTTCCCTTCTTTCCTCTAATTGTCTATTCCATTTTTTGAGACTATAACATTTTTTTCCTGAGAACTTCTAGGTTGTAGACTTTCTGAGGCTACCAATTATTGGAATAATATTTTAATGAGAAACCAGTCCTTTACTAAAGCTTTTTCCCTTTTGAATTCAGACATAACTTTTTTTTAAAAGGGACTGCTTTGAATAGTTGCATGGGCAGCTGCCCAGATATTTAGGAACTATCTCCAGTTTTTCTGTTTCTGGTCATCTAAGTGGTAGGAGGTTCTTCAAAGGTTTGTGGATATACAAAAATGAAAACTAAATAATAATAACAATATAAATCAGCACTGTTCAGTGATTCAGCTACATAATGTTTAAAGATGAACTATCCTACCATATTTAAACCTTTTTTTAGATTCTTAACTTCTTAGAAGATTAACCAGGAGCCAGAGAAATTTATTAGCTTAAAAGATGCTACCGCTTGAAGATAAATAAGAGAAAAAGAAAGAGCTCTAAAAAATAAATAAATATGATCTGACAGTAAAAAATTCACATTTTATAAAACTTAAGAAATATATCACTGAATAAAGTGAGTTACATCTATGGATTGAAATTCAGTGATGAAAATAGGGGTTAATGTCACACTGAGTTTAATAGTTATTGAATCCCAAGTGATAATTACCCATAAAATAAAAAAGTATTAAGAAACTGGGAAAATCATTTGTTCTCTGCTTGCTTCTCAATAAGCTCAACACGAAATTATATTTTGGGCCACACTTGTCATGACCTTGCTCAAACTAATATTCTTTAAGACAGATAGTTCATTTTATGATAATTAAGAGGCAGATATTTGGCAATATTTTGTCTGATTTATGCACAAAGAAATTTTACTGTATTGGTGGATTCACAAGGTAAGGGCCTCTTCTAGAGTGTACTTAATTTTTTCAGCACCATTATATTTCTTAAAACACTACACAAGTACACATTTCATTTTTATAAAGCTTTTCCTCCAAGTCTCTTAAGAATATGCACATGTAACCAAATAATCTCCAATAAGAGGAGTACAAACATGAAATGATTTCCATTTATCCCACTTGCAACTTCAAATATTCTGGGCTGATTTGCTCCTCCTACTACTAACGGCATTCTGCAAATATTCTAAAACTTACTAGCCACTTTCTGATTAGTTGATATAGGCTTCGTTAGGCTCAGGTGATGAACTAACTTTAAAATCTCAGTAGCTTAGCAGATCGAAGGTGTATCTTTTGCTCATGCACTATGTTGAGGATCAGGTGGCTCTACAGGACAGATGTCCAAGTGGTGACTCAGGAATCTATTCGCTTCCATAATGTGGCTCTATCATCTCAACAACTCTGAGAGTGAGTGCTTCACTTGTCTCACACGCGTGGATTCCATCTTAATTAAATTTTTTTTATATTTTATTTATCATGGGTTCCTTTATGTTCCTTTTTATTTTGTTAAATGTTTTATTAAAACATTAGTCATCCTGATTACTGAATTTTTTGGCAGCCCTCTAAATTTAATGCCTGAAGCAAATTCCTCACTTCCCTTACCCTCATCTCAGCCCTGCCTTGGATGGAGAATATTCCTTGGTCAGCAACCTGTCCATGGGATCTGTGACTGTGGGCTCAGACCTCTGGAACTTCTTCCAATTCCATTGTCCTTTCAACCATGCTTGAGGTTGATGTTTGGGAAAAGACTCTTCTTAGGAGCTCAAAGGTTGCTTTATATCTGAAATAAAGACATGTTTTCTTGGCAATACATTTCTCTTGGAAACTTAGCAGGCTTATGATCTCTTTGCCTGCAATCAGTTCCATGTGACCAATGACCATAGTAAAGGTCTTTCTTGGTTATGATTCCTAAGCCCATTTCACTTAACTAACTCAGTGTTATACCTCCTCTTCAACTTCATAAGGCCTCTGTTGAAGGCATAGGGTTTCAGTAAGAAGGCAACCTACTTACTTTTATCTTTGCTTTGAGTCATTTTATCCAACTGAAAAGTTTTATTGGGTGCCATACCCTTAATCTTCTTTTTGCCTTGAGCGTATTTAATCAATTGAAAGTTTATCCTGGTATTTTGTTGCCTAAAATCTTTTTTTTTTCTTGTTTTCTTCTTCTTCTTTCTTCTTCTTCTTCTTCTTCTTCTTCTTCTTCTTCTTCTTCTTCTTCTTCTTCTTCTTCTTCTTCTTCTTCTTCTTCTTCTTCTTCTTCTTCT
>NW_006442491.1:12083093-12098842 GCF_000325575.1 Pteropus alecto | reverse complement strand
CTCTCTCTCTCTCTCTCTCTCTCTCTCTCTCTCTCTCTCTCTCTCTCTCTCTCTGCCTCTCCCTCTCCCTCTCCCTCTCCCTCTCCTTCTCCTTCTTTTTTTTTTTTAGATCCCGTCTCTTTCTTTGAGGACTTCTGGAAGTACAGAGCTTTTGCAAACAATTATAGTTCTAAATTTTGGATCCCTCTGTTTTCTCTCATTTCTGCTTGCAAATTGGCAAACATTTTCTGAGCTCATCTCTTTTTTGCAGTGCCTTTGCCAAATGCAGCCGATAGCAATCAACACCTAGGGTTCTATCTTCCAGTCTCTACCCCTGGAGCTCAAGCTCATTAAGTTCACATGGAAGACTAATGACTCCGAAATATGTCCATATCCTAATCATAGAAACCTGTGAATATGTTATTTTATATAGCACAGAGAAATCAAGGTTGCAGATAGAATAAGGTTGTTAATCCTGGACCTTAAAGAGAAATTATCCTGTGTTATCTAGGAGCCCCAATCTAACCATGTGGATTCTTAAAAGTGAAAGAGGGTGGCAGAAGAGTGGGTCAGAAAGATTCGACATGAGGACTATACTTGCCTTTGTCGGCTTTGGTGGTGGAAGAAGGGGACCAGGAGTCAAGGAATATGGGGACCTCTAGATACTAGGAATAACTGTTAAGTCACAGCCAGCAAGAAAATGTAAACCTCAATCCTATAACTGCAAGGAACTGGATTCTGCCAACAGCTCAACTGAGTAAGGAAATGGAATCTCTCCTGGAGCCTCTGGAAAGATATGGCACCTGCTGTCACCTTGATTATAGCCTGATGAGATTTGCATAGGACTTTGACCGACAGAATTTTGATATAATAAATTTGTGTTGTTTTAGCCTAAATTTGAATAGCAGTAATAGAAATCTAATACATCCCCAAGCTATCTCTGACAACCATTTTAAAAAGTGTTTTGCTCCTGCCTACATGCATTATTGTCTTTCAGACTCTGATACTTGTTACCTTCTTGTCCACCGCTTAACTGGTAAGCCTCTACCAAATATATTAGATTTTTGTTATGGTAGCACCCCACTTCCAGTATCAATTTCTACATTAGTCAGAATAGGGTAAATTATCTTATAGTTACAAATTAACCAGGAATCCTAGTTACCCCTAAAAACCTAAAAGTTTGTTTCTTCCTCACGGAAAATCTGCTGCCGGCCCAGCAGCCCTACAGTGTATCACTCTTCTAAGAGAGGACTCAGAGATCCACTTATATCTTATGACTGTTTAATATATATCTTTCAGGGGGCCGCTGCAGAGGAAGAAAATACTGGGCATCTCCAAGGACTTTCACTTTCTCAGACCAGAAATGACACTTGTCGCTTTTGCTTATAGTCCATTGGCCAGAATTAAAACACAGTTCTACATAACTCCTAGAGAGATGAGAAATGCAGATATGTGTGTGTGTGTGTGTGCGCGCGCGCGCGCGCGCGCGCACGCGCATGCACTCACCGCGTGCGCGCGCGCGCGCGCGCGCGCATGCGCATGCGCATGCACTCACGCACGCCCAGACGGAGAGAACTGATATTAGTTGTCACTAGTGATATCTTATTTTACTACATTATTTGAAAAGAATTCAGACTAGTCTGATTTAAAGCTCCATTTTAAATTGGATTTAATTTAAACCTGGTTTAAAGAGTATCTTTTTAGCTCCTGACTGGGAGGCTTGAGGAAGAGAAGCAGCATGGTCACTTCTTTTATTTCTCCTCTCACACTAGCCCCCTGAAGTAGCAGAAAGCAAATTCATTTCTTGGAGGGAATGTTTCCTTTCTCTCCTTCTCGGTTACAAATCCTTCATTTTATAGGGAAGATGGGGAAACAAGAGAAATGGGATATGTATCTGGCTGTCTGTTGGTGGTGGGATGTGCCCCAGGCAGGTATGCTGCTGACGGCCCACACTCAGGTGATCTCCACTAGGATGGTGGTGCATTGTTACTTGGGGTGATGTTTAGCATCCTTCTGCCTCTGCCCCACTGAGAACTCCTTGGAGAGCAGAAGCCAAGTCTCCCTTTGTCCTTAGCCACTTCACTCAGTTGGGCATTGCAATGCCTGAAGTGATAATTTGGTTTGCTTCCTTTTTTATCCTTCTTGCTTCTTCATGCAGAATCATGGATATTGCTGAGGCCCTTCTATGTGGACTCTAACAGTCTTAGAGAACTGGGATATGGTAGAGATTGTCTCCATTTTCTTCCCAGTGTGCTATACCACAGTGTCTTCTTACCTGGCTTCCCCCTCTCCACTCTAGTTCTCGTCATTGATATCCATCTCACAGTGAGAAGCAGGCATTACATGTAATGTTTGTTTATTCAGTCTCCCAGACTCTCGGGCTACAACTCAAGTTCTCCTTAGACCTTCCTCCCCAAGCCCCATTTAGCTGCAATAGCACAAAATGAGCCTAAAGTTTTGTGGCCCAGCTGTTGCCCAATCAGACATCCCAAAAAAATGCCAATCTCTCCCTCTCTTGGGCAAACCTACATCTTTAGGAATGGTTTCCCCAGAGTATCTTCCTTTCCTTGGCTTGATTTGGGACAAGAATACTTCTCCTTTCTTTCACAGGTAGGAAGGAAAAAGGCATAGTTCTTCCTATTCAACAACTGAAGATGCTAATGACTTTTTTTTCCTCCTGTCTGTCTAGGTGCCAGGTAATGAGCTAAGTAGGTACTTGTGATGGGCCATGTGATACCCAGACCAGACATTTGTTCAAACATTATTCTAGGTATGTCTGTGAAGATGTTTCTGGATGAGCTTAACCTTTGAGTCAGTAGACTGAGTAAAGCAGATTGCCCTCCCTAATATGGGTGGGCCTCAGCTAGTCAATTGATGACCTGAATAGGACTGAAATGTAGAGTAAGAGAGAACTCCTGCCTGGTTGCATGAGCTGAGACATTGGACTCAGACTGAAACATGAGCTTGGATCTCAAGGATGCTAGATTTTGTACTGGAGCTTATACCATCAGCTCTCCTGGTTCTCAGGCCTTTGAACTCAGACTGGAACTGCACATTGGCTCTCCTGGCTCACCAGTTCGCTTACTGCGGTCTTGGGACATCTTAGTCTCTATAATGATATTAGTCAATTCCATATGATAAACCTCTTTTTATTATATGTGTGTGTGTGTATGTATGTGTGTGTGTGCGTGTACATATATATACATATACATACATATATATCTCCATCCTACTGGTTCTGTTCCTCTGGAAAACCATGACTAATACAGTACTTTATCTCATTTAGTTTTTAAACCAACCTGATGAGTAAGGTAATTTCATTATCCCCCTTTTACAGATGAGCAAACTGAAGCTCAGTTCACCCAGCTAGAAAGAGGCCCAGGTGAACCTATCTCTAGAACCACCCAGCCTTTGGCTACGTGAAACTAAAAAGAAAGAATGTGAAAGGGCAGGTGGGAGAGGAGGGTGCAGTCCTTAGAGAGACAGTCAACAGAATGGGTTTGAGGTAAACACTCTGTTGGCCAAGAATTCTAGGAGGCTGTCCTGCCTGAGGTCCCTACGGAACTTGCAATGTGGTGTGCTGGAGGCAAGCTTGTGTAACTGGAAAAAAAGACACTGTGATCTTCTGCGGTAGATTACAGGAAGAAGAAATAAGGCAAGCAATGTTATATGTAAAAAAATTTTCTCTTGAGGATAAAATCTTATTGAGGCATGCTTTGTACAGTCCCCACATTGTTCAACATAAGTCTGAGTGTCTAATAAAGAACCAATATTTTTCCTGATACTAAAAATAGTGCAGAGAAACTTCAGTGATTATTACTTAAATTCACCACAACTACACCTGGAAAACTCCACTATTATACTAGCGAGTTCCTCATCTCTACCTACATTTAATTCTGCTTAACTCATTTCTGCTTCTATTTATTCCTATTTTTCTAAATTTAGTCCAAAGTCTGACTCAACCCAGCCTTAATGCCCATAATCAGTTAGTTCTGGCTTGCTAAAAAAGTGTTGTTTTGCCTTCATGGAAATGACATTAAAGTAGGCGAAAGAAAAATGTGCCCAAAGCTATTCAGGCCATTAAGCAGATGAAACTAGGGTCATGCTTCATGGGAAAGAAATCCGTGTGGTATTAAAAATGTAAGGAATAGTGAGCAATAGATGCTATCTAACCTAAGCTTCTAGATCTGTATTTCGGGGCTGGGAGAATTAGGGCGATCTTAAGAAGCAGCACAGAAGTGATTGAGATTTTAAATAATAAACAAAAATTAAAAACCTTTTCCACATGCTGTAATCGGTTTCAAAGAAATGATTTGCGTTGGCATTTTCAGCAATCTACGTGGCGATTCCCAGAACTATTCTTCATTCTCTTTTTTAAAATAACAAATTTATTTCTTTAGGGTGTCAGAGAGTTAATCCAAGTTATATGCAGTAGTTTATCACTTTAAATACATTTTACAACTAGATTCTAGATGTTTTCATTTGCATAATTTCTGAATATCACCTGCGTTAACTTAATATTTTTTATACAGTCTCTCTGTATCAAACGTTCCCCATATTTCATTTTATTTCCCATGATAAATTCAGATTTCAAAAGCAAGTGTAGAAATACTTCTTTTCATCATTATAAATTTGAAATAATTCCTCATTTTTCTCAAGGTTTAGTGTTTATATCTATCTGTCTTTCAATTCAATATATTTAAATTTTATATTTCATATTTATATTTAAACTATATATACTACTTTATATGTATACTTAATTTTATATTTGAATTTGACCTCTTATATTATTTACTGCATTGGAAACCAGTACATTTAGAAAGTGTTTTAAGACTTTTCAAATTATATGTTTTAAATCATATATTTTATTCTTCCTAAAAACAGGATTAATCAAGATATCCATCTGTTTATATGAGGCACAAGATTTTTATTAATCTCACAGATGGGCCAAGTGCTGAGCACTGTAAAAATTCAAAGCCCTTATCAATGCCAAATATAATCTCAGTATAGCAGTATAGAATTAAATTTGCCTAAGAACTTATTTTTCCCTTCCATCCTTTCTCTCTCCATGGTAGACAGAACAATGTCCCTTACTCTACCAAGATATTTACTTCTTAATCCCCAGAACCTATGAATATGTTTCCTTACATGGCAAAAGGACTTTGCAGTTATGATTAAATTAAGGATTTTAAGGTATGGGAGATGATACTAGATGATCTAAATGGGCTCAATAATTACAAATTTTCTTAGAAGTGAAAAGGGGAGGAAGAAAAGGAAGTCAGAGTAATGTCCTGTGAAAAGTGCTTGATCCTTTGTTGCTGGCTTTGAAGATGGAGAAAGGAGTCATGAACGAAGGAATGTGGCTGGACTCTAAGAAGGTAGAGTAAGCAAGAGAAGGAATTCTCCCCTAGTCTCCAGAGGGGAATGCAGCCCTGCTGATTACTTGATGTTAGCCCAGAGAGACTCATTTTGGACTCCTATCTCCAGAACTATGAGATAATAAACTTATGTTATTTTAAACCAGAGTTTATAAGTAATTTATTACAGTAACGATAGAAAACTAATGATCTTCCCTTTCTTCTTTTTCTTTTAGCAAATATTTATTAAGTGCATACTATACTAGACCTTGGAAACAAAAAAAATGAGTTAGAAGGTTAAAAGTATTGCTATTCTTTTCCTATTTTAAATTTCCTAGCAAAGAAAATACTGTGTCCCTTTCCACTTGCAAATCCCCCTAAAACAAAAGAAAATGAGAAAAGGAGATGCGATGCCATAACCTTTAACCAGTATGTAACTAAAAGCTGCCACATTCACTGAAGATCGAAGAGGGATACAGGAAAATGCTGAGAGAGGACAACCCATAGCAGTAGACCTAAGGCAGGGTACAGTTCTCCTAGGCAGATGGCCCACCCTTAGGGGGAGGTGTATTTGTTTAATTGAGATATAATTTCCATGTGATTTTGTTTTGAACAACAATGAAAAGGACAATTATCAGCTGATAGTGAGAGTTTCCCTGGGCCGCATTTATTACCAGAGAATCAGGGCTGATGAAGATTCACACATACAGAGCATATTTGTAGGAAATAGTCTCCCAGAGCAGCAGAATGGAGAGAACTTGCCTTAGGCGCAGCCCTGATGATGCTTTTTTTATGAACTGAAAAGAAGGAAATGCAAACTTATTTTACAGAGACCTTAGAGAAGATGTCATGAGACATAACAAGGAGATAAGTTAGCATAGGTAAAGGAAAGAATGGAAGAGAACAATGAAATCTCAAAATGAAGGCCACAATAAGAAGCACAAAGAAAAAAAGGTCTTGCTGAATAACAGAGTAGCAGACATGGAAGATGAGATTAAGAAAAGTGAGAAAAATAAAATGTAAAAAAAAGAAAAACAGTTAAAAAGAAGTAGAAAGAAAATGACATATAGAAGACCAAACAAGGTGATCTAATGCATATGTAACTCATCTTTAAAACAGAGAACTGAAATAATAGAACACAAAATATTTAAAGATATAATCCAAGAAAATGTTCCAGATATAATAACCTGAATCTAAAACTTGAAAAGGCATGCTATCTCTCACCATTAAATATTACCATCGATGCAAAAATGTTCTAGTAAAATTATTTTACTTCAAAGATAAAGAAGCCTTTGGGACTCTAGGTATAAAAATTAATCCCCTTTCACGGAGGAAACATTATACTGGCCTTAGACTTCTTTACAGAAACATTAGATCCTAGAAGCAAGGCTTACACAGTCCTCAAGGAAAGAAAAGGTAAACAAAGAATTTTATACGAAGTCAAACGATCATTGAAATATATGGTGAACAGATATCTTGAGATGAAATCACTAGGGAATGTGGATCCCATAATCCTTTAAAAAAAAAAATTGTTAGAGGCCAAATGTCAGCAAACCAACGCAGGAATGGAGAAAATAGAGCAAATGGACTATGAGTGCATTCATTTAATTGTAAGACTAAAACTAAGTAAAACATTAATCGATCCCTGAAAATATAGGAATACGTAACATTCAGAAAGGAAGGAGGAGAAAAGGTGGAAAGAAATATAAGTATACTGATAACCCTTACAGCCAGGTGTCAAAGATATTATTATAAACCAAATGAAACAAGTAATAGAAGTGAAGATATATTTAAAACTATGAATATAAATACTAAGAAAAATAATGTTGGCACTGAAATTTTTGGATGGCGATGAGGAAGGGAAGTGGGAAAGAAGTAGAAATATATTTTCATTATTGCTTATATTAAGGCTTAGTAATTAATTTTACAGATATAATAAATTATGGCACGTCCGTACAACAAAATGATATGAAGCTGTTAAAAAGACTGAGGCTGCTCTACAGGATATATAGATATCCTTTCCAAAATAGATTAAATTGAAAAAGCAGAATAGTATTTAAGAAGAAGAAATGATATATGTATGTAAGTTGATATGGTAAAGATAAATAAGGCACAGGAATATAATGATTTCTTCTCGGTACTTAATGCTTGAGGATGGGAGGAAGTCCTTACTTTTCACTTTATATCTTTTTTCACCTTTTGAATTTTGTATCTTGTGTGTGTATTACGTGTGTGTATATACTGTTATTCTTTTTGAAAGAAAAAATGGGTTAGAATCCTGATTTTGCCCTCCAGAGTTTCACACGCCTTTAAGGTGAAACAGATAATTCTGAAACAATGAGGCAAGTGCTATAAAATAGAAATGTACCAGGTGCTTTGGGGGAAACATAAGAGGCTTAATTCCTCTGGGAGGGTTTAGAGACGTTGAGTCTTGAATGGAAAGGAGAATGATTTAAGAGTTATTTATAAAACAGAGTCAATCGATACTACTTTATGATTGTTTGAGGTGTAATGTGAGGCTGCGGAAGAAGTCAAAAAATGACTCACTGGCTCTGGTTTCAGCCACTCGTTGGATTGCAGAGCCATTCATTTTTAGTTCAGCAAACATTTATTCCTACCTCACTACGTTCCAGGCACCATGTTGAGCCTTGGGGATTAGAAGTTAAATAAGAAATGATCCTTGCCCTCAAGAAATATGAAGTCAAATAACGTATAGTAGAAGGCAACGATGGCCTCATTATTCACCGCTGCCTTGGCAGCACCTTCCCACCATGGGCAGGTCACCTGCCATGAACCTAACATCGCGAGGCAATGAGATGTAGCAGAGATTACACAGGCAGAGGTATGAAATGAACTTGAGCATTGGCACTTGCTCTCTCTCTAGCGCCTCTGCTGTCGCCATGAAGTTGAGGCAGAATGAAGCCTCGTGTGAACCAGCCAAGACGGACACACTCATTTCCGGTTGTATCGACATTATTTTTTGAAGAGGAAGAAGTATAAACATCACACAGATCTTTTACTGTTAATTATTTGTCTGCAAATATATTTGTGAGGAAAGTCTAGTGGCTGTATCTGTTCCACAGAGTCAAGCCTATGCTATGACTGTGCAAATTAGAAGTTTCCCTTCCTTTAGGACAGATACAGTCCAGTGCCAGGCAGAAGGCTTAGCAAGGGACACATCTCAGCTGCCACTTGCTGAATTGGCCGAGTATCCCTGTGCACTGGACAGTGTGCCCTACCACAGGTGGTAGCCCTGTCTAAGACCTAGATAGGACTCTCTCTAGTATCCGAAGCTTACATGGGAGCCAGAAACTCAGTTTTCACACTGATTAAGTACTAGCACATGTGTCAGCTCATTTTATAAAGTCTAGAAAAGAAAATGTGTTTGAGGAAATACCTATAAAATACAAGGAGAAAAAAGTTTTTGATCAAGAGGTGAATTCTAGGCCTTATAGAGTTCTGTCAAAATTTAGTTTGTCTTCTTTGTTCTGTGACTGGATTTTGTTAAACTAACATGCCTACAACTTTTGAAATGGAGATTAGGGTCCCAGCATGTCTGGGCAGCTGGGCAGATAACCTGAGGAAGTCACACAGCCTCTCTGAAACTTAAAATGTTCATCAATTAGTTGAATGATTGGATCACATAATCGCTCCCCTAAGTCATTTCTCAGGGGACAATTGTAAAAATCCATTATTTTTATCTTGACCAGCATGAATCACAATGGCAAAAATGACCGAAAAAGGAAGGTCAAAGAAAGTAATTTTTGTGTGTGGGTGAAGAATTCGGGCTTCCTAAGACATAGAGGAACAATAAATTTAACTGAATTGTACATTCGTTGTGATTCCAACCACATGGAGTCAGTGAAGGATAGAAAAGAACATTGAGTCTTGTTGAATGTGCAATTGATATTTATACTATAAGCTAATGTACTTTTCTAATCTTGTTACAGCATAACAGAGATGGTAGGAACAAATCTTTGTATTTACAAAACTGATTTGTTCACATTTAAAGAATGGAGAGAAACATAAAACCCTGCAATCAGGCCAGCACTTTAGCAGCCTCATTAAGTAGTGTGTACAGTTTCCATATGCTTTCATTTCATTTTATGTAATCTTGTCGTAAACATCAAGTAAGTGGGAACAGTGCACTCATTTGTAAATCAAACCCGGTAAGTTACATGCTGACATCCAGGTCTGAGGCTTTCTAATTTAAATCTAACAGCACTTATTTCTCACACTTCAAGGAAATGATTACAAATGTTTCAGCATCAGAAAACATAACTTAATTGTCCTTTGACTTATTGGCGAAAAAGCTTTTATTTATTTTTTTATCTAGAAATATGTCATAATTTTAGTTGTGTTTTTTACATAAAACATTTAGCAATTCACTTTACCATGACACAGAAAAACCTTTATTTTTCACAGAACAACCCATTAATACAAGTATTGACTTGAGCACTTAATATACTACATTGATCTGGTAATAGGGAATATATCAAGAAGTGGTATGGGCATATAGGACTGGCTTTCAAGGAACTTCAAGTGCACTATTTCACCCCTACACAAAATTACTATTACAATTGATTGGATAAATATAATTGGTATATTCATATAATGATATACTATACAATAATAAAAAGGAATAAACTAATGATACAAGCTGCAACATTGCTGAATCTCAGAGAGATAATGTTCAGCAAAAGAAGTCAGATGCAAAAAAAAAAATCATCTGCATGATTCCATTTATAGAAAGTTCAAAAACAGGAAAGCAATTCTGTGGTGTTAGAACAGTGATTACCTATAGTGGTGGTGGTGGTATGTGTGGCAAGAGTGGGTATTGACTGAGAAGGAAGATAAAGAAATTATTTGGGGTGCTGGAAATATTTTGATCCAGGTGGTGGTCACACAGATGTTTTCGTAAGTGAAAGTTCTTCACTTAAGATTTTCATCTTTTATGGTATATATGTTATACCTCAATCATCATCATCATACGTCATGTTCGAATCTCTGCAGTCTAATCATACCCTGAGCTTGGCTCACAGAAAATTCTATTCCTAGATCAAGTTGTTTGGAACAGAATTAAACTCTTTTCTCTGTTTTACTTTTCTTTCTATTCTCATTTTACACTCCAACAACTGATTTAACAGAAGTTTAATGGTGGTTTTTTTTTATTGCCATTATATTCTACATAAACTCAATCCTTGGGCAATTTTCTTTGTTATCATTTTCTTCAGTTCTGTGTCTCCAACAAGTTGTTTTAGTTTCTTAGCACACAGTGGAATAAGACACAAGGTTAGGGAGGAGATACCCTGGGGCTGAGACAGCCCATGTCAGGCTGGTCCTTTTCAAAGATATATGTCTGTAATTAAGGCAAACTGGACAAATGAGCCAGTGGCGATCTTTTCATTTAAAAAAGACAGCATGTAAAGAGCTAGGTGGAAGCTGTGATTAATGTATCACTTTAAATCAGGACAAGAGATATACTGCCCTTTCTTTAAAAAGAATACAATGTGATCTTTTGCCAAAACAGTTGTGACTACTAAACTAAAGGTCCTCATTTTTGCTATCCTCCTTTCATATATGGCAACAATAAGAATTAAGACATTATAAAAATCAAATAAGGAACTGGTTGCATTGACAGTTTGCTTCAGCCCTTCCTGTGGTGAACCGTGAATGTTAATTTGAATAACAAGATGTTGCCCTGGAATTGATAACTAGAGCCTGTGGCTGAGCACGAGGGTTGGCGGGGGTGTGGGGGGAGGTGTGTGGGGGGGCGAGTCGTGGCAAGATTAGAGGTCCACAGTCTAAGGAAAGCCTCCATTGTTGGGTCTCGGTATCCTCCTTATGACAGGAAGAATTCCATTTGCCTACCTCCTTCCCCACCAATCCTTTAGCCTGGCTGGGATGGGCAATTTTCTCTATTTTCTCTTTGCTTTTAGGGGACACTGTGCAATGCTGCTGAGCTTAACTTTTTTTGTGGGTGTGCCGCACAAAACGGTGGCTTGCCTGTCATGTGACCCCCAGCAGTAAGATGCTCTGGGCTGGACCACTACGTAGAGAACCATGGACTTGGAATAAAAGGAGCAGAGCTGGGGGTGGGGGTGGAGGTGGGGAGGTCCAGAAGAACCCTCCAAAGGCATTGGGACGCCTGCTGCTGTGTCACCAGTCTCTCATCTAGAGGTGCAGATATAATGAACTGAGAGATGACGATGATGGTCACAAGTTAAGGAGACATTTGTCCTTTTCCTTCTTTCTGCCCAACATGCTGGAAGAACAAGGACATGGAGGGCAGGGGGCAGGAGAGAAAGTGTTTAAGGGCTAGATCCTGTGCCATCAGCCTTTCACTTCCAGGAAAAAGGGATCCAGCTGGAGTCTGCAATGGGGATGAGGAGAAGATTAAATTTAAATTGAGCTTGAAGTCGAAGATTTAACATAATCTGAGTTTTCATACTGAAAATTATAAAATATGGTGAAGTAGAAAGACTGCTGTGTCTTTTTAATAGGCCCCCTTTTTGTAGTCTTGCCCCTACAGGCATTCTATTTTAAAATTTATTTTTCAATTACAGTTGACATACAAGATTATATTAGTTTCAAGTGTACAAAATAGTAGTTAGACATTTATATAATTTACAAAGTGATCACCCTGATAACTCCAGTACCCATCTGGCACCATACATAGTTATTACAGTATTATTGACTATATTCCCTACGCAGTACTTTAGATACCCGTGACTATTTTTATAATTGCCAATGTGTACTTCTTAATCCCTTTCACCTTTCACCCATCTTCTCAATCCCCCTCCCAACCGGTAACCATCAATTTGTTCTCCGGATCTATGAGGGTTTTTTTTGCTTTGTTTGTTAGTTTATTTTGTATTTTAGATTCCATATGTAAGTGAAATCATATGGTATTTGTCTTTGTCTGACTTACTTCACTTAGCATAACATTCTATAGCTCCATCCATGTTGTCGCAAATGGTAAGATTGCATTCATTTTTATGGCTGAGTAGTATTCCATTGTATATATGCACTACCCCTTCTTTATTTATCCATCTATTGATGGACACTTAGGTTGCTCCCATATCTTGGCTATTGTAAATAGTGCCGAAAATGAACATAGGGGTGCATCATGTATCTTTTTGAATTAGTGTTTTGGATTTCTTCATATAAATATCCAGAAATGGGATTGCTTGGTCACATGGAAGTCTATTTTTAATTTTTTGAGGTACTTCCTTACTATTTTCCATAGTGGCCACACCAATTTACAATCCCTCCAACAGTGCATGAGGGTTCCCTTTTCTCCACATCCTCACCAACACATGTTATTTGTTGATTTATTGATGATAGCTATTCAGACAGGTGTGAGGTGCTATCTCATTGTGGTTTTAATTTGCATTTCCCTGATGATTAGCGATATTGAGCATCTTTTCATATGTCCGTTGGCCATCTGTATAACCCACAGGCATTCTCAATGCCAGCTCTCAGAACCATCGGTCAGATCATGTCCCCACACCACTCAGCTTATCATTTTCCAATGGATTCATATTATGCTTACACTAAAACTCAAAATTCTTTTGGGTGGTCTTGCATGGTCTATCACACTGCTACCCCTGTGATCCCAGTTCCACCCAGTCTGTGCCTTGCTCTGCCACTCTGACCTCCGTTCTGTTCCTTGAACACATCAAGTACATTCTTGTTGCAGCTCTTGCTTTCCTCTGCTGAAAACACTGCTTCCCACATATTTGCTTCTCTCTCTTTATTCAAGAATCCACTCAAATATTGCACCTCAAGAAAGCTTTTGCTTTTCCATTTCGCCACAGTTCTTAACAGTAATCAATCTCACATACTTTTAATATGCTATTCATTGTCTCCTCTGATAGTATCTACGCTTCATAAGAGCAATGATTTGCCTCTTTTGTTTACCTCAGTGTCCTGGGTGACGAATAGTGCCTGGCATATAAAAAGTCTCAAAAATATTTGTTGAATGAATGACTGTCTAAGGTGTCATTAAAAGGAGGGAAACGGAACTTTATCAGAATCTAATTGAATTTAGTATTTTGAGAAAAAATTAACTATTTAATGCTTATATTCCATTGAGTTGAGATTCCCTAATGAATTCATATTAGATTGAAGGCCTAACAATACCAGCAAAAGTGTGTTATGATTTGGTTTACCAGTACATAAAATTAAAGATAAGTTTAATCTACAGAACTTTGAGTTCTAAGGCAGGTGACCTAGTTTTATGGAAGTTGGTATATGTGGTAGATGGGGGAAAAAAATCAAGAACAACCTTTCTATTTTGCATCTCCTCTAATCGACAAGTGAAGTTTATGATTTTTCCATGCTTTGAATCTGGACATGGTTATGTGGCTTACTTGGGTTAATAAAATCTTAGCAAACAAAGGTATATGAAATGTTATTTTAAATTGGGTTTTGCCCTCACCATGTAAAAAAGCCATCCTGTCATCCTTGTCATCTGGATGAGGCTCCAAGCTCCACATGTCTGCAACTGCATGAGTGGACCCAGCAGAAAAAAGGCAGAACTGCTCTGCTGATTCCAGCCCAAATTGCTGATTCACAGAATTGTGAGCTAATGAATAGTTGTTATCTTAGGCCACTAAGTTTTGGTGTGGCTTTTACACAGAAGAAGATGACTGATATGTTTGGGTGTACTATATACTCAATTAAATTTTGCTGGTTAAAACAGTCAATACACAGAGATGCCAGTTTCTAGCTCATCTGTCTATAAGTTCTGGGTGGGGGCGGGTGGGTAGAGGGATACAGGAACATACCCAGGCAGTCCTGGAGAACTGGGTTTGAAACTCGCTACACTACTTATTGGCAGTAAGATGGGGCAAATTGCTTAGCCTTTCTAAACCACAGAATATTAGAAAACAGACCTAAAATATTACCCTAAGCTCTTGCTACTCAAAGTCTGATCTGAAGCCCAGCAACGCCATGGGAACTTAGAAATGCAGAATCTCAGGTCCCACCCCAGATCTGCTGAATCAAAGTCTGCACTTTAAAGCTAAAGATTTGAGTGCACACTAGTTTGAGAAGAGTTGCTGGCACACCCTGACATCGCTCAACGTCATCATATCTTGGACCCCAGAACACTGTGAGTGGCCACCCAGCATTTTCCCGTGATGTTTCTTTCCTTTCCAGTATGGAAGGGGGAACTTGGTCTAGGCCATTTTTCTTGGCTTCCTTACAGGCAGACAGCCTCAACCGCTTAGGAGCTTGTTTTGAGCTCAGATAAAATTGCAGCTTAGCAGTTTAGCTGCGGAGTTGTCAGCTAAACCGGCCCTCAACCTCCTCCAGTTGAAAGATGTCCAGTTGGTAAACTTTTGATCACTCCCTTCTTAGCCTTGCCTGGAAAAGGCCAAGATGTGCCAGGAGAATGAGTTTTCTGCATCTAACATTGCCTTTGCCCCCTCGGAGCCTGGGCTATTGTTTGCGCGCACACTCCCCCGCCATTCCCCACACTCCAAGAGCCGGCAGACTCTGTCTTTTCTCCTGGCCAGCCCGACCGGCTCAGGCGGCTGAGCATGCCCAGTTCAGCTGCGAGCATGGCCCCAGTCCCCAGTGCGCAGGTGCCACGTCTCCGGGTTTTGGTGGCCGCCAGCAGGGAGGAGGAGGCGGAGTGCCGCCGGGAGGAGGGATCCCTCCCGGGAGTCCCGGCGGGGCACATTGGGAGGGTCCAAACAAAGGGTTATCTAGGCTGAACACCATTAGGGTCTGAACGTGAGGGTGGCTCGGAGTCACCTGGGGTCCGCTGTAGGGCAGGGGCAAGCCGGGAACTGGCTGGAGCAGCGCTGCAGCATCCCAGGGACCAAAGTCTGGGGGCTTTGCGTCTCTGAGGTTGCACTTGAGGGAAGACTTTTTGGAACCACTTATTCTCTCCGAGGCTCAGTTTAAGCCTCGAGAGGAGGAAAAAAAAAGATTAACAGTAGTACTCGTTTTGGAAGACTGTTTTAAGGATTACGTGAATAAAAAACGTTTAGAACTGTGCCAAAATAAGCGCGTTATGTGTTTGTCAAACAAAATAAACAAACATTCCCTTCCCATCCCCGCCCGCTGTTTTGAAGCACCGGTTTTCGCCAGTCCTGACACCCTTCTATTCTTTATTCCCACCCGCCCGGTGACCCACGGGGGGCTGCTGGTCTCCAAAGGAGAGGTAGCCACTCCTACCACCCCCAAGGTTCTGCACCCGGCCAACCCTGTGCGCACCCGACCAACCCTGTGCGCACCCGACCCCAGGCTTGGGGCACGTGCTGCGGAGCTGGGTCCGCGAGGTCATCAGGAGAGACCCCAGAGGAGCGCGCAGCGGGGCGACATCCCCAAACGCCCCACCCACCTTTTCCCAGCGCTGCCCTCCACCCGCCCCGGGTTGTCAGCCCGGGCCGCTAGGCT
>NW_006442491.1:12039174-12082666 GCF_000325575.1 Pteropus alecto | reverse complement strand
CGCCTCGGGAGGGGGCTTGGCGGCCGGCTCTTATGGGGGGAGGGGGGCGGTGGCGCCGGGAGCAGTAAGTGAGCTGCACCGCCAACAAGATCTCACACAGACACACGCGCGCACTCACGCGCGCGCACCTCCGGGGGCTTCAGGCGGCGGTCGTGGCTGCAACCTCGGGAGCAGCTCCAGGCAAAGTGACAGGTAGGAGAAGGCATTTCGGGTCCCACCCGAGGATGCTCCCTCCCGCCCCGGCCCGCTAGGCTTGTTTGCTCTCGGCGGATGCGTCCGGGACGCGCGCGCGGGCGCGCGCGCGCACCCTCTGCTGGGGAGCCCGTGCAGGTGAGGGGTGCCGGGCGCCCTGTGTGTGCGGAGGTCGGTGTCCCCGCTGACACCCCTTCCCCTGCAATCGTCGCCTACTAGGGTTCCTCAGACTCTGTCCAGACGTTACCGCTTCTGGCTAGAAATAGCTCGGCCCGACGTGTATATGATTATTTTGGTTGGAAATAGTTGGCACCGTGCAACGCATGTAATTGTGTATGCGTGTAGAGGATCTTCTTACCTCTTCTGGGAAATAATAGATGATTGACCATTTCCACTGAAAACAATACTGATAGGGAGCAGTTTTCGGGCCTCTTAAAATCATACCAGTGTTGGAGACTAATGGTCTTATTTTCGGAATTTTGAAGTTGCCTTTTCCTTTACTAATCAGACTCTGTCTATATAGTAGAGTATTTCTGTAGACTTTGTAGGCAGTACTATATAGACGTATGGAAATATAGAATTTGCCAATTTCCAAGTGTGTCTAAGCACTTTAGAATCAGAAAACTAGAGTTTTTAGAGAAAAATGCAAATGTCCATTATATTTTCATAAATGAGAGATGACCCGCTCGTTTTTTTTAAAAAAGCCTTTTTAGTAATTCTAAATATTGTTCTAAAGCAAGTGTTTGAAACTTAGTTTTGGCCGAAACATGGAAGGTCGCCATTTTCCACCATAAATGCGATTCACAGTGGTCTATAAATTATGAGTATGTGGAGGTAGCTCTATAATAATTGTGGTTGGCAATGTCACTCAAATAGGCAGTTGTATAATATCTAAATTAGAATTGAGTTTTCTCCTTTAAAGAAAAATCAGATCCATAAAATAAATAGGACCAAGAAAAGCAACTGGTGACTTTACCTGAATAGTCTAGAGGAGGTTAAGTGTCTGAGCAACTGTGTTCTTCAGAAAAGAAAAATTGTGTGTAAAATTTTAACTTTATCTTTTTTAGTTTTTTCAAGACAATTAGTTTCCAAAATATGTGGTTGAACTGAGAACCTAATATTATGTACTCTTCAAACTTAAGTGTCTTAAAGTTATAGAATCGTGCAGAAGAACAAAAATCTAGCTGGGCAGGAGCTTGTGGTTTAATCTTCCATTATCCCTGTTACGTAATCTAGAATGCTTTGTTTTTCATAGGACAGTCTTACATATTTTTTCAGCTGGTGTTTTAATATATTATGTCATTTTCCTTTTGAACTGTAGAAGTTTAATAAATGATTGGCATCTTGGGAAAACACCTGTTTTCATAAAAATCCACTTTTTAAATGGAATAGCATTTTTTGTCATTTTTATGTACATGAGACTTTTGCTGTCAGAACTAGTAACCTTTTGCATGTAACGTAACATATCTAAAGGTACTCTGTATTATATTACAGATTGCGCTCCCCTCCAGCTCTCTTATTGCTCAACCATCCGAATGTAGTTTTTGATTTAACTTTGATGATATCATTACCCAGCTTTGAGTTAATCACTGCTGAAAATGCTATTCTACAAGTAACTGTCAAAACAGAATTTCTAAGACTCCATTTGATCACTCGTTACACATTTCACTTGGTACACATTTATATCTGTCAAGATGTTACCTTTATTTTATAAATGCACACCCACGCAGAAGAGCTATGCTCTAAAAAACGCTCTCTCTTCTAAGTTTTATATTTGTGTGCCTGAAAATGTGAGTGATGTTAAACTACTCATATGCCCTGGAATCTTGAGGTGGTGTGTTTTTGAGTTATGAGATAGTGAAATATGGAAGTTTAAAAAATACTGAAGCTTACCAAAAAGCTTTTGCAGAAATGGTTTTTTTTAAAATCTGTATCACCTCTTTGGAATATTTCATCCCCACCAGACACCTAGCCAGTGCTGTTAGCACCGATATTTTGTCTTTCTGAAGAGCATATCTAACCGTCTTTAGATTAATGTATACTGCTGATTTTGGCAACATGGAACAGTTATATTTGGCAATCCAGTTGATCGTGGTATTTTCCTAGGCCACTACTATTTGGAGGTTTGATTTATTAAGAATTGAAATGATGACTAAGTGCTTGCCTGATATTCATCCCTATCCCACCCTCCCTTTAGGTTAAAATCAAGGTGAAATTGAGCTTCAATGCTGCTGTTTTTTATTTTTCTTTAACTGAGCGAATTGGTATTCTACCTTGTGAAAGGATGTGATATAAGTGAAGTTAGTTTTTTGATTTTGTGAATGTATTTTTATCCCCAAACTTTCAAATATAGCCTGCAAACTCAAATATAAGAATTAATGAACTTTTTTTCTGGATTATTTTAAAAAATACATTAGTAATTAGATGAGGAATTTATTTGATTTTTTAAATTTTAATATCTTGGGAATAAATTTTATCATTTTGGATTGCAGCATTTAGGTAATATTGTCGTGGGAAAGAAAGATTATGTATTTCTCATGTTCCTCACAAATGCCCTTAATAGTGAACTCAAACATTTTTTGGAAAGCAAAAGTATTCTTTGAAATTTAAAATTATTTAGCAGATTGTGACTGAATTATCGTCATTTGTGACCACTGGTAAAGGATGAAATGGCATGTTTATTAGCACTGACGACCCAGGTTTTTAATAAACTCTCTATTACAGTGAGTCCTGTAAAACCAAGAACTTCTGCATTTGATATGCAGAATGAGGTCAAGGACTAATGGAGCCGCTTTAATGATCACAGTTGATATTTCATGTCCAGACTGAAGTTTCTAAAATAGTTGCTTTTTACCTCATAATGTGAACTTGTAGGCCTTATTAGTGTCTGTCGAAAAGACTTACCCACCTATTGAGAAAGAAGTATAGCTTTTCATTGCTGATGGTCGGCAGCAAGGACTTTCTGTGGTTTTGCTGTTGGTGTGCAAATGTTAACTGTGTTTGTGAGGACACTGCTGAATTCTCAGTGCTGCCAATTCACATTTTTCTGTTTCCCTGTAATAGTCAGGAAATATAATATCGTTGTGTAAGTCTTTCTTCCATTCCTATTTGTTTTTCTCTTTAATAGTTTTTCTTTCGATAAAGCCTCCCCTTCTAAACTAGAAATACTTCCTCAAGGTGTAATATTATTTATCTAGTTATGCCTTAGAATGCTATCAAGGTTTTTATGTTCAGAGGCTGTGATTCTTTAGCTAACCAAATATAAAAATGGTTTACTTCACCTCCAGTGGAAGTAAAGCTGGGTGATAATGCATTCCTGAGTAGAAGAGTGAGAAGTTTGTATTGTTCTTATGGGAATTAAGCCTGCTTTCAAAAAATCACCAGAGTCACTTTTCTTCTCAAGGCCCATTTTACTTATTTGCAACAACCACCCCCAAATCCCACTTACTAAAAGGCTGTCTGGAAGCTCATGCCTTCGAATGCTTTTCACATGCTGAAGGTGGAACCCAGGTTCATAGAGGAGATGAAAGCAGTGATGCCCTACCTTCCAAATCTGGGACTAGGAGATCCTTATGTTAAAGAAGATGAATGACCAGCAGAATTTTTTATTTTTTCCTCTCGGCGTGAACTCTCATCTACTTTTTCTTTCCTTTTCTTTGTGGAATCAAAATAGTTGAAAGGCACATAAATCAGAAGAAGGTTTTTCTCTGAACACCTCTCTTGCCTACTACCTGTAAGACCTTCAAAAAGAAGGTTGCACACCATGTGACCTCAAGATAGTGTTATCTTATCCTCTTGATCAGAATCTCCTTCAAAGCTCTTCTCCCATGATCCTTTGGTGTGCCGAGAGCTGGGAAATTCCACCTCTAGCTTCTGGGCCACCTTGGGCCAGGCAAACCATCGCTTTAAGATATATTGCCCTTCTTAAAGCGTTCTTTTACTTCTGAACAATTAAAGGATGTTTTTGGCTCCCAGACGTGAATGAAGTTGCCATTTCCTTAAAACAGGAGGAAGAAAGGGACTCAAGTAATTAATTATAAGCAGCTCATCCAGAGAGAAGAGATCACAGAGCAGTAGCTTTACTCTTGACATCTCCCTTTCTCCCTCAGAACTGGAGTTCTTCACCTCGGGTCCACCCTGTGATGGCCTAAGGATGGAATTTGGGGGGCTGGTGAATGTAGCTTGCACGTGAATTACATTTTTATTTTCACTTTCAGATGGCAATTAGGGCAGGTATTAGAGTTACTGCTGATGTTGACATTTGATGGGTTGAAAAAGAAGCACATATGTTACTGTGTGTGTCCAGTTTAAAATTTTTTTGATATTTTGACATAACTGGCTTCTTTTGTGCTTGATTTTCTGCATTTAAAAAACTAGGCTGACGTAGTGTTGGTGGTATAATGGTGAGCATAACTGCCTTCCAAAAAATTAGGCTGAGAAGGATCTATAGAATTCGGTAGATTGAAAGGGGGTTCATAACCCACTTGAAGTAAAGGATGACTGCTGCAGAAATATTTCCTCCAGGAGGCAGCTTGGGTGAGTAAGCGGGGAATTGAACTGTGGGATTGCTTTGAGCAGTGTAAAGTTGCTGAGACCTTCAGGTATTAGAATCAGGCCTGTCCCTAGCTCGAATTCTGACTGTGTCATGTATTCCCCTGTGTGACCCTGGGTATCTACTCTGAGCCTCAGTTGTCCCATCTGTAAAATGAGAATAACCCAGTAGGGCAAATGTGTCTGACACTGTCATTGTGCTATGAATGATGCTGGATATTGTTACTACTGTTGTTGCTACAACTGCTATTAGTCCTCCTCCTGTTAATACTACTAGTATCACTGCTCATGCTCTCATTCTCTTCCAACGTAGGGACAAATGCCATTGATGTATCCATACAAAGCGGTCTGAGTTAATTCCTACAAAACTTTTAATAAGGGATACTTGCTCTACCCCCCACCCCAACTCCCTCTCAGGCAAGTACAGAAAGTTCCAGTCACCTTTTAGGGTCACTGAGAAGTGCCAAATCTTCCTCTGGGCTTGCCTAACCCTGCAATTGCAGCTGGATAGAGGAGCGTAACGTTAATTCAGCCCCAACTGCCTCAAAATTCTGTGACTGTGGGGTTTTGAAATATAACTCAGTGAGCCAGATGCTATTCCCACAGCATCTGTGTCTCCCAGCCAGGCTTTTTAAAAAGGCCATAATATTAAGGCATTTAGGTCTGGGAGGAGAGAGGCATCCACTGGAATAATTTGGGGATTGCCGATGTTTAAATGGCACACTCAGTTTCTCTTCTTTACATAGTATTAGCAACAGTAACAAAACAGCAGACATCTACTGAACACTTAAAATGTGCCTTGTCATTTAATCCTTCCAACAGCTTTTTTTGATGGTTACTAATAGTATCCATTTTACATTTGGAGAAACCAAGATTTGGAAAGGTCAAGTTACTCACTTTAGAAAGTTAAAATTAGAGATGGGTTTCAAACCCAGGTAGATTGACACCAGAACTCCAATTTATAACCACTATACTGTTTAACCTGCCACAAAAGTACATGCTGCTGAAAGGTTTGTAACAATAAAAAGTTTTGTGACCATTATTTTAAGTGACTGGGCTGATGACTGAAAAGCTTCTGGCAATTCTGCTGTGAAATGGAATTGAAATAGGAAGTTGAGGATAAAACCTGTGTATCTTCATCTAATTCTAGGTGCTTTTGTTTCTGTAGTTGCTTGGGCGGGAAGTGTGAAAGAGGAAGGTTACTAAGTGCTACTCTGGGGGAGCCTAAGAAAGAATGTGTTCTCTGAAGGGCCATCCCTTTTTATCTGGTGAGGTTCCTCATGGTTTCAATGGGAGTGGCACACTTTGATTCTCAGAGGGCCATGTAAGCAACACATGTGGCTGCCCATGTATCAGAGACCTTAGCGAGTGGTGGGGGCCGTGTCCATCAGGGGCTCGCTTCTGCCCTTCCACAGAAGCAGATCTGACAGATTTCTGCCAGGTAGGTATGGGGCTCAGGGTTGCCAGCACCCCTACATTTTTGAGAGAAGCATGAAATCCAGATGTATTTTAAGTGTGAGATCTTATTTGAAAATGTTTAGATAAAGTAAAATAAAAACAAACACATTAGTCCATGGAATGGCTAAACAAAACACAGTTAGGAAACAAAATCTGCCCATGAGCTCCCATTTTGAGCCTTTTGTCGACTGTGAGTGCTTGGAAACACTGTGTAAGAGAAAATGTCAGTTTCATCTTTAAGTAATCATGGTGTCTTCTTTATTCATGTGTTTTTTTTTCCTTTTTTTTTTTTTTTTTACAAAGGTTGTTATGGCTGTTTATTTCTAGTGCGTGTAAATTTCAGATTCTGAATTTCTGCCTGTTTTTCCTCTCTCATTTTTCTAAGATGTTAGCAAATTTACATAGTTGAGCGAGGCAGATCGTGGTTTTTGCTCCTGTTTCGTGGTGTTCCTTTAAACTAAGAACATCTAAGTGTGGAGAAATGGGTGACTTTTTTTATGGGGACATGGAGGTTCTCTTGCCTAAGTCACTGATTTGAGCTCTAACCAGTCACAGAATGTCCTCACTGCTATTTGGCAGTTGCTGTATTTGTCTTGGACATATAGAATGTAGATCGGTTTCTGCAGGTTAGTGTTTCAATGTGTGATTACTTAACAGCCTGCATTTTCCTTTTGGCTCTTAAACAAGAGGTCCTTTTGGATCAAGTAAAAGTGAAATTCCTATCCAGATGGGGTTTGGATAGGTTTCTCTTACATCTGCTGATGCACGATCATTGGAAAAATCACCAAAGCTTCCTCTAGAATTTCTATTAATTTTTAGTTTTCATTGGTTTTTAAAATGATGTAGGTGATACATTTCTATGTTCCAGTTGAAATGATAATGCAGAAATACAGAAGCAAAATGTAAAATGCTCTTTCCCCCCTACACCCATACCCAGATATAACCATTGGCAACGGCTTAGGGCGCCTCTCTCCTTTTCTTTTTCTATGCATTTACAAGTATATATACTGTCTTTTTCTTATTACATAAACTGGATCATACTGTATACATTTTTCTGGGACTTTCTTTTATCTACATAAATGTATGTTATGGAGACCTTTTCATGTCAGTATACTAGTTATTTTTTTCTTTCTAACATTGGGTAAACTTTGGAAGTATGGATGGTACCATATTTTATTCAACCACTCTCCTCTTCAGTGTTGCAAACTGAAATATTAAAGATTCTTTGTGCACGTGCATGAGAACTCCTTGTAGCTAAATTCCTAGAAATAAAACTATTTGGTCAAAAGGATGTGCATATTTTACATTTTGAGAGAGCACTGCCAAACTGCCTTTAAGAAAGATCCCCAAGGAATTTCTATCTCGTGGAACCTCAAATTATGAGCGTATCCTTTAATTGAAGCATGTCCCACATTATTACATTGCTTTATTAATTCAGCCAGATTTCAGTTATATACAGTATACCAGGAAATGACTTTAGAAATAGTCTATGTCCTTAAAATTCCTTGAACATACAATAATCAAAATGAATTTACCAGTTAAAAGGCTATTAAAAACTCTTTAGCAGAGAGAGACCTTATAGAATCAGAGTTGAAAATATGTATCCTGATCGATTTGGTTAGCTGTGAAACTAGACCCTTCACCAGGGATGTGGCAAAGAAAGTGAGGCTTTGTCTGCACAGCCAAGAGAGTTTGATATTGACCTGGGAAAATGATGTTAATTTCATTGCCAAAAATTCTGTCCAGGTGTATTTATAGCTTTAGACTTTCAAATGCTTAATTATTTAGGCATCTCTTTTACCTTCTACTTAGAGGATTAGAAGGTTCATAGATAATGCTATCTTACTGAGTTTTATTATTTAATAGATACCTGAAGTTAAGTTCCACGGTATTTAGAAATGATATACAGACAAAGGGCTGTATAAATTATAAACTACATTGTGTTTCATTTAGAGAGATACAGGGAAAAAATACAGGAAATCTAGGTCACTGATTTCCAACTATTTCCGGAAGTGATAACTTCAATAACTATAGTTGTTTTCAATAACATGCAATGAATTATTAGTTAGTTTTTAGAATTTTACAACATGCCCTAAGGACTTGAAAGTACCTCTAGTAAATCTTGACATGGATAAATAGCAGGAAAATGAAATATTGTTTCTGTTTTCAAAGATGGATTTGCTTCTTTCATCTGTTTCTCCAGACACCCATTTTTAAGAAAAATTCTGGTTTGGTTGGCAGTGACATTCAGATTTTGATTGTGTGCCTTCTGCATATTTATTTTTACAGCACACTGCAAATTATAGAAATATGGTAGGATTCAGTCATATTTTCTTGGCATTGAAACCTTGCATATTCAAGAAAGTCTATACTAGGTTTTGCTCATGGGGATATCATATAGCATTCTGCAGTTTACAAACAATTTCCTTTGATAATGTCTGTGAAAGCCACGGTGGAGGGCCCCACTTGGTCACTCTAACCCTCTGTCATTCAGGGCCCTGCTGGGGATCAGATGGCATGTGTAAACTGAGTCCTTTGAGGAGGGCTTAATAAAGGGATCCTTTAGAAGGTGTAAGCATGTATAGGGAGCACAACCAGGATGAGTGCTCAAGAAGGATGTGGCAATGATGGGGAGGCAAGAAGGGCTATCCAACAAGAATTGTGTCCTTTTGTAGAGTAGAGGGACATAGTCCACCTGAAATGTCTCTGCTGGAAGACACTGGGGGAATAAATAGGTCTACCTCACTCTCCTCTTGCCCCTTAAACTCTGGGTGATGCCTTCCATTAGTTGAACCCAGATAGAAGCCAGAGGGCAAGTGAGAGGAGGCAGGAGTAAAGAAGGATGGAGAATGGGTATGTGGAGGCAAATGGCAGATTCTGCCCACCTGCCGTTCTAAAGCAGAGGTGTGCATGGGTGAGAGGTCAGGCCAGGGTGGAAAGCCTGCAGACTGATTTTGTGGACAAAGGAGAGCAAACTGCAGCTATAATGATTAAATTTAAATCGAAGTTGGGGGGAATGTTCTATAACACCACATGGCTGGTATCAGTAAGATTTGTGGTGGGCCTTACAGTAACCTAGTTCATTGGGAATTGGTTGCATTTCTTGGGAAATACATAGAATGGGAGACTTTATGTATTAATTGAAGAACCAAAAGTGTAGGCTCTAGAGAGAAGAGATAGAAGGGATTCATAAAGTCTGTCAACATGGCGTTTGATACCTAAGATGTAATTCCTTTGCTTTTAATATTTTATGAAAATATTTTATCTAAAATGTCAGGTACCTGGGGGAAGAGTCTAGGAGGAAATTAAGGTTATTAACAGTAATTTTCCTTCAAAGAAGTCAATTTAACTGAATCATTAGCATCAGTGAGTAGGAACGAACAAGCTGTATTTTCCCATTTGTTCAGCATGGCAGTAAGACTCTGAGATTTCACGCTCATTTATTCTCTCGTTTTCTTGGCCCTGTTGTTTGAAAAGGTGAAGACTGCTCTGTTTGGTTTGTGTACTTGTCCTGAATGAACAAGCAATGAAACTTGATTAGAATCATAAAGTCATACTGCTGCAAGGAATATCAGAGTTCATCTCTTCTTAACCTCAACTTATATGGTATAAGAATCCAAGATACTAGCTAGCTCTTAGCAACTGCTGCTGTGCAGATTCCCTGAGTTGATGACTCTGGGGAAGTCCGACCTGATATTTGTACTCGTTTTTGCTGTTATCCATACAGAGTCCTGAAGTCCCTGATTGCAAGGGCTTGCTTGTCCATTCTACACTATTTTCATGCATTAAAGGCAGAGCTTCATAAACATCTTGTCCACCATCCAGTCATTTAAATGGTATTCTTTGGAGGTCTCTACGTTTTTAACTCTTCTCACTCTACAGGCTCCTTCTGTATGAGATAACTCATTCACTACTACCATTTTTACAGATTCACCAATGACTCATATCCCTGACTACTTGTCTAAGCTCCAGTTATATTCAGTCTGCTGGAGATCTTAATGTTGAAATCTTATGGGTTCATTCAAATCAATGTGTCCAAAACAGAAGTCCTCAACTTTACTCCAAACCTATGTCTCATCCTGGGTTCTAAATTTTCGTGAAACAAGTCACCATCTGTTGAGTCTACCCATTAATATCTTTCATTTTCGTCTACTCCTCTCCATTCCTCTTGCCACTGCCTAAGTGTATGTCCTCGATGTTTTATGCCTTGATCCAGTACCTTTCAATCAGTTTCCTTGTTGTGCTCTCTTTCTCATTCATTCTGTCATTCATGTATTTTGTAGGCTATTAAGTGAGTATCAGGTGTAGATACTGTTAAAGTGATTGAGTGCAGCCCTTGCCTCAGGGGTTTGCAGAGGAGGTAGACAAGTAAACAACTATTTTATAAGTTTACATCTTTGCCCCTTCATTCTTCATACTCAGCTAAAGTAATTTGCACAAAACAAATCTTATTATAGCATTACCTCTAAAATGCTTCAATAGCTTTATATTGCTCTCAAGACTTAATTCAATTTCCTTAATTTGCCAAATTCAAGCCATCCATGGCTGGACCTCTACGATGAAGTTTTAACACCTTTATTTGCATCTCCTATACTAAGCTGTATTAGAATTTCAAGAACGTAAAGTCTGTGGCCACAATGCTTTTGGTGACTTTGTACTCAACCCCTTTTTTCAACTGAGTGAATCCTATAGGCCTTTACAGACTTTGCACAGTTGTCATCTTCTCTACAGAGTCTTCCTTGACTTCAGCTCCAGGTTGGGTGTCCCATCTTAGCCCTCCTATAGAATGGTATGCAAATTTTAGCCATAGTATGACTCTCTTGGGGGAAGGGAAGAATCTGGTGCATATTAGAGACTAAATCAATGTGTCTTAAATGAATGAATAACTAAATGCCATCATAGCAGTTCTGCAGACTGGGCAAATTAGGAAAGCAATCTGATGAATAAGCAGGAGAGGTGCCATGTTTAATAAATTGAAGCCATCTGCAAACTTATTACAGAGGGAAAAAGTATTCCATGATTATTTACACTGGTCACTGGAAAATAGCACAGTGATCTATTTGGAAAGATAATCACTAATTTGAAAACTCTAAATTTATTATTTCTGCTAACAGAAATTCTGATCTTGTAATTTATTAGTATATTAGAACCAGAGGAGACATTTTCCTGAAGATTAGTTTACCATTTATTCTTGGTGGACATACTATCACACTGTTTTTCCTATTTATGTGTCCAATTTTAATCAAGTTATACATATTTTCCTTACAGTGTGTTAGAACTCTGAATTAGAGACGTTTCCTTATTTCAAACTTGGCTGGAACTTTAGGGGGAAAGAAAGCATTTATTTAATCAGATTATTTTATTAAGCGGGACTCTGGTTAATATAAAATGCTTTTTATTTATTTTCTTGTAGCATTTTCTTTTCAAAATGATCTGTGAATATATCAGTGCCAAAAAAGAAAGCAAGATAACTATTAATTAATTGAAGGCATATATTCTGCTGAATATTATTTTTAAGAGAGCATCTTTTAGTTCCCAGGTTAGGATGGAGCATTTTTTTAATGATGTCAGTTTAACTCTTATGAAAATAATGGCTTTGACAGTCGTTAACTATGCTGCCCTTCCCAAGCTTGGGATGTCAGTTGTGTTTAAAAGGTTTCTTCTTCAAAATTGGCATCTTTTTATGTAGCAAATTTTTTTTAACTTTGTGCTGAAAAAGTGATGGCTAAGTATGTTAATTATTAGATATATCATTATTCAAATTTGAATGGAGACAACATTTAGAAGGTTTATTAGTTATTGTAGCTGCTGAGAAAATATTTCACAGTAACACTCTGGAAATGATAGAGAATATTTCCTTTTATTTAGAGCATTTTTGGACTATGAGGTCCTCTGAGAGTCTTAAGTCTGGCCTCATTCTGTCCATTTTTCATTCCGTTTGAAAGAATTTCAAAGTAACTGGTTGAAGTTCCTCTCCCATCTGTCATAAGTAACATGCAGATTTCTTGTGCAGCTATCAGAGAGAAAGGAGGAAATTTAAAAGTGAAGATGGATCTGGGTATTAATATCTATCCTGAAAGTGGCTCTGCTTGAACCAAGATCTCCTGAACCATTTTGTTACATGTTAATTTTTATTTTCTCAGCTTTAATTTATAAACATGGCAGACCAGCAATTTTATTTCAGGATTGAGAACTGGGAGGAATCCACTTCTCCATTATGAACCGTAAATGCCTTTTAAAAACCTTCTAGAAATGTTCCACTTTTTACCGAACCAAGGCTGTTTCAGCTTTGTTGGAGAGGTGAAGGCACAAATCACCTGGAAGGCATACCTCACTTCTAAATAGGGTTTCTGGTCTAGACTGTCTTAAGAGAAAGTCCTGACCATTTCCTCCTGGAGATAAAAAGAGCCTTTTTATCACAGAAGGGATATGATGCAAGGAACACAAGTACTAGTGAATGAGTGCTTCCCACCCTCATGCAAAGTGCAAGACCATCAGAAAGGAAGTCACACACACACACACACACACACACACACACACACACACACACACAATCTGTAGGTTCTCAGGCCACCACCCTGTCTGTGGATCAGGATACGTGAAAAGTCACACCATAAAAAATTTAATCAGTGTTTTGATATTTTTGAGTCTTTACAGAGTGGCTTTGTGATATTTTAGAATGTTGTGGTTTCCCAGGGTACTGTGAGACCAGGCCTCAAACAGAGCATCCTTTAGATTTATGTTGTGTGCCCTGGGCTTTAGAAATGAATGCAACCCTATTTAATTCTCTCAGTGATTCTACAGGTTGGGTGTAATTTTACTATTGTTTGATACTCAGAAAAGTGAGTGATTAAAGCATTTAGTCAAGGTCACACAGTTGATCAGCGATACTTAAGGCTTCAAACTCTAGATAGATTCAGGTTCACCTGAATCTGTATGGCTACATCTGTGGTCAGCAAGATGCATGGGGCGCAGTTTCCCCTCTTCCTTTCTGATGTGATTTTGGATCAGGGTAACAGTTTGTCCACTTAAAAACTTCCTTGGCCTGCCCTGAAGCCAGGTGTGCTCATGTGACACAGTTCTGGCCAGTTACGTGTAGGCAAGCATCTTTGTGTAGGCTTTTTCTTTCCGATTTCTTCCTTTCTTTGGACACGATGCTTAGACTTGCAGCTGCCATCTTGTGCTGATGACTGTGAAACCCACACACTGAGGATGGCAGAACAGGAAGTAGAGGGTGCCCAATATCTTGGTGATGTACTTGAATGGTTTCATCAGCCCTGATCAATTTACCTATGAATTTCTTGTTGACTGAGAACAATAAGTGACTCTTTGATCAAGTCACTCTGATGAGTATTGTGACTGAATTGTGTCCCTCCAGAATTCATATGTTAAAACTCTAACCCCTAGTGCCTCAGACGTGACTGGATTTGAGGATAAGGCCTTTAAAGAGATAAATCAATTTAAAATGAAGCTGTTAGGGCGGGACATAAACCAATCTGACTGGTGTTCTTTTAAGAAGAGGATATTAGGACACAGGAGAGAAAACAGGGACGCATGCCTACAGAGGAAGGGCCATCAGACATGAGAAAGTGGCTGTCTTCATGCCAACGAGAGTTTCCAGAAAACAACCCAGCTGGCACCTTGATCTCAGACTTCCAGCTTCCAGAACTGAGAAAATACATTTCTGTTGTTTAAGCCACCCAGTCTATGGTACTTTGTGATGGCAGCCCTGGCAAGGCAATAGAATAAGGTTTATTCTTTTACATGCAACTGAAAGCAGTCCTACTGATACAGAAACCAAAACAAATGAAATATTACAGACCGAAATAATCTAAATGATTTGAGTTATTAGTTCTATTTTCTTTTTTTATGAATGTTTCTATAGCATGACATGCTTTGTTTACTTGTTTAACTTCCAGCGTCTTGCCCCCACACACGCACACACACACACACACACACACACACACACACACACACACATCCAATCTTAATTAGGCTTAGGTTATTTTGTTTCTTCATTCACCTATCACAATATTTAGCACATAACAAGCACTTTGTACTTGTTTCTTGAATAAATTATATAATTACTCTTACTCTTAAATTTCATGTGGTTATGAGGTGGACAGTGGGCATCTGTCTCCCTTTCTAACATCCACTTTCCTGGGTTGAAAATATATTGGCCTTGACTCTAACCTTGACATTTAGGAGAGTTGACTAGACTCTAAAATCATAAAGCCCAGTGTGATTGTAAATACCTATCACTGTAGCATCCTCGGTAACATAAAAAAAGTAATCCAGAAAATTGTCCAGTTACTTGAACATTTTATATCAAGATTGGCCTTATACAGCACAAACTTACCCACAAGAAAGAGTTAATTTTCTAAAGAATCCTTAACCAAACTGAAGGTTGTCCTGAGGCTGTGACTCTGATTATTATAACCACAACATCTGGAGGAATGTCTGTTTCTTCCTTTGAACAAAAGGATATATTTAAACTTTTTTTTTTTGAGGGATGTTATAAAATGTGTCCATTGCATGACTCACTTTGGAGTGTAAGAGGTGATATGAATTAAATTATTGAAAAATTTACCCTGTCTACTTTATTTACCAAGACCATATTACCTTACAAAGAATTTGGCCAAGCCAACATGGCAAAAAAAAAAAAAAAAAAAGCGATCATCTGAAATTCATTTTACCTAGATTGTAAAGCATATATTTTATGGCTGAGAATCCCACACAGAGAATACCTTTCTAAAGTTCTCTCAAGTATAGCATCAGTGTATTGGGAAGGAAACCAACATTTTTCAGGTGCCTAGTAAAAGTCAGGCATTCCACCAACTACTTTCATTTGGGAAATTGATGGTTTTGACCAAGTCGGCTTGTTGCTCTCATGTTGAATGAGCTCATATTAGGGGCACTGGTTATACAAAAAAAGGCTCTGAAAAGGGAATTGGGAGAAGTGACTTGTAGCTGGCCATTTTCCTAGTTGACTAAGTGTCCTTGAGCAAGTCATCTGTCTCATTTTGCTTATTATGTCTTTAAAAAAAATTTAAATCTTAAGTGAAGAGCTTAGGCTTGTAGAGTTCTTTCAGATTTACCCTTTTATCATCATGAAGTATTCTTTTTTGTTTGTAGTAATACTCCTTATGTTGAAGTCGCTTACTGTTTGCATGCATAATATAACTTTTTACTTTCTTTCAACCTATTTGTTTCTATTTGAAGTGTTTCTCTGTGGAGGATATATAGTTTATTCCTGCTTTTAAAGTTATTATTGTTATTATTATATCTGTTCTCACAATCTTCTGGAGTTAAAGTTTTAAAAGATTAAATTCTCATTTTGATTTTTTATATCTTCTCAATTTTCTTTCTGATTTAACTTTATGAAAAATAATCTCGTATAGGGTAGATACTTATTGGTGTAACTAGTTTGTTGAATGGTTTACACTTAGTAAGATACAAATAGAAAATCCTTTTATTCTTCTCTCACTTCTAGAAGATCTCATGGTTTTTGAGTCATTTTAATGTTTCGGAACAATGTAATTTTCAAATATTTGGAAAGATCTCATGGTTTTTGAGTCATTTTAATGTTTCGGAACAATGTAATTTTCAAATATTTGGAAAACTAGCACAATATTAATCAAAACTTCTATTCTCCTGTCCTGTTTATAGCTTCTCCGCTTTTCCCTCCTTAGGCCTGACTCCTTGGTTTAGTGGTGATCATCAATAAGGAGAAAGGTCATTTCTAGTTTAACTCTCCTTTCTGCTTCTCCTTCTACCCAGTGTCTCTGGCTCCTCCAGAATTGGCAGGGTGAGAAAAAAGGGACCAAGGCTGTTATAATTAGCTGGTGTGTTTGTTTTCATGGCCAGCTGTTTTCATACACACCCTGGTGGATTCTTGAGCTAGCGCATGCAGGGTCCATTGACATCATGCCATTATTGGATGTGTGCAGTGCAACTCTTGGGTGACTACTCATGACCTTCAGCTCCTGTCTTCAAATGGTATAATCACTGGAGTGTCCCTGAGCCCCTGTCCAGGCAGCCCATTTGAGTAGAGACTTCTCAGGATCACTCAGACTCACTATTTTCCATGATATCCCCTTGATCCATAGGAAAACTCACATGTTAACACCAATAAACTCAAGTATAGCCCATTTCCACTTTTGCTGAGGATCTGTACTATTGCAGGCTGCATCCTCTAGGCTTGAGGGCTTCAACCTCACACATGCCCTGTGGAGCAGGCTGTGAGATTCTGCAGGAGACAAGCATCCAGCCAGGGAATATCAGCCTCCCTCATTACAGAGAGCCTCAAGGTATACGGGATTGTTTTAGGCAGTTGTTTTAAGCTGATAGAGAGGGAAGGAAAGGGAACCGCTCTTTTCTCCTGAATTCTCTTCGAAGAAGTGTCTTCTACAATGCAAGTTCTTCTCATACATAGATGGGGGGTGACCTCTGGACTGGTTGGCCATGTGTAGCAAATTCTGAGGTCATGTGAAAACTCATTGTCTACTGTCTTTGGCTGAAAATTTGAAACAATTTGGGACTTCCCCTTCTACTTATATTTAAAAGAATATTGAAATTATTGGCTCAATAGCAAGATGCACAGATAAATGTTATAGTTTCAGCTACATTTATAACTTGTGAACTACCACATTGTATAATCTCTCTCCACAGTAATGAGAAATACTAAGTACAAAATAAATGTTTAATGAATCAACTCATGGTGATTACAGGATATTGGTTTTTAGGGAAAGTAAGGGTGACCAATATAATAAGAGAAGTGAGGTTTCTAATGTGCAACATTCTTTACTTAATTTGGTTAAACAGTTGGTCGCTTAAAGGGAAAAAAAATTATAATTCAGAACTAATGTTAGCTCAGTCAAACTAGTTGGTCATGTTAGCCAAGGTAGATAAAATCTGAAATTGGGTTGGCAGATAATTCCAGTAGAAATCTCTATATAGTACAGATTACACACACACACACACACACACACACACACACACACACACATACATACATATATATACACACACACACATACATATATATACACACACACACATACACACACACATATATATTTTTAAATACATTTTATATGTTATATGTATATGTATGCACGTATATTATGTGTACATATTATGTGCTTATATATGCATATAATGTTTATATATAAGTATATATGTTAATATGAGTGTTTATGTAATGTATATGTTTACATATTTATAGACATAAATTTACATATTTATAGTTCAGTATAGCTGTCAGAGAAAGTGGTGGGGTCAACTCATATATATTTTGAGTTGGCAAAGAATAAATAGCACAGATAAAGGAGAATGATTTGGAACAAGAAAGAGATAATTTTCCCAGTTTTGGAGCAGATACAGATGAATATAAAATATATTTATCAGTTCATTGCTTAGTTTATTTCGAAGTAGAAAATAACTCCAAAACATTTAATATGGTTTTGTACTAGAATCTATAGTTGATAGTATAATAAGAAGTCATTTTAAAGTTACAAATTTAATTTTGACTAGAGTTAATTATCAGTATATTTTCAAAATATATTAACATGTCTCATTTATTATTTTCAAAATATATTAACGTGTCTCATTTATTACACAATAGTGATTTATGTGAATAAAAAGGAGATTACTTCTCAGTAGTGTCTAAGATTTAAAACAATTTTTAGTTTATAAAATAATATATGATCATGCTAAAAATATTGGAAAATAGCTGAAAAGCATGAAGAAGACAGCTAAAGTATTCTTAATTTACTCATAAATAGATAACCATTACAGGTCAGAATGAGAAACACCAGATCGCTTTTTGTTTATTGTTACATTTTCCTATGAATTATAAAAAATTGGTCTTTTCATGGCAGAACTTCCTTTGATCTATATTTAATCAGCTCACTTATTTTTCTGTTAAAGATTCAGAAGAATTCCCTTTCATGGCTAGACTTTATATGTAGGAAGCTATACCAAGATCATGTCCAATGTAATCAGAAGTCTGCTAAATATAACTTCTCAAGCTTTATTTGTAGAATAGATTTTTGTGTAATATTTTGAGCCTTAGTCAGTTGTTAAGAATTACTTTAAGATACAGAAAGAGAATAAAGAAAGTGAGTTATTGTATAAGAAAAGAGGTATTTTAACCCTAAAGCCTGTTTTTAGTTCTAGCTCTGGAACTGCATATGGCAGTTAATTTAATGTGGACCTCGATATTTCATTTTGTAAATGGGGCAGTGTCTGTCTGATTGTGGGGCCAAATGCATGGAAGAAAATAAATGTTTTTGGCCTATTTTAAGGGGTATACTTTAAGCAAGGTAAGTGTTCATGGAGGAGTCCTAATTTGCTAGAAAGCTTGCAGCTTTGAGCCATAGATTTTAAACGAAGTTCTATTTTAGATATCACCAGATATGATCTTTGTAAAAGTATCTTCATCCTGTTTCTTTCATTATGAAACCTGTCTCTCAAAATCTTTGTTAAGATTGAACACATTGAAATATAACTATAGAAGAGCTGTGAATGCTACGGTTTATCTAATTGTGAATATGTTTTCTTTTTCTGTATCATGGGAAAGTATTGAGATGGGTTAGCTAGAAAAACAGAATGTTTATTTTTTTTAAAGATAATTTAGCCATTATATTGAAAAAGACTTAACGTCCTTATACTAAATCATGATTCCGCCCTCTCCCCTCAATAAAGATTGTGTATGGACAATTTTAGATAACTAATAAAAAGAGGAAAAAATGGAAACATACTTGATCACATAACTCTCCCCAAATAAGTTTGGCTTCAGATACATTTTCAGGTTTTTAAAAAATGAGTATTAGATAGCTGTCCTGATAGAAATGATGACCTGTAAAATACTCAGAATTGTTTAAAATCGCTAGAAAGGTTAACCTGTTAGGGCAGGGCAAAAAAGCTTATTTTTTGGTTAATCCACTGAAGGTAGCATTCATCTTTGCATGTACATCATAGACCGTGCACATACTGTATACAAATAATTGCCACATGTTTCGGGGGTGGTGAGTCTATTTCTTCTCCATGAGAATTTATGAAGTTGTTAAATTGGGTTTCTTTAGAGTCATAACAGTTTATTTCATTAAGATGTTTACTGGATAAATATTTTCACTAAAGTTTTCATCAACTTCAAAGAGGTATTATTTATTCAATGAAAAGTGTTAGGAATCTATTACAAAATGCATCCATTTTCATTTTCTTTCTACAGTGGTATTTTCTCCTGTTTGGTTCAAATGACTCTATTTTAAACTGCTTTAAAAGATCTGTTTCTTTTATGCACAGAAGCAGTTTTATTTGTAAACCCACGCACCGGCCAAAGTTTCCAAGGTCTTGGTGCCACATATTCTGTAAATGTGACATGAAAGCAATAGAGCTCTTGCATACTGTCCGTAAGGAGGGGGCTGTTGATTTCTGAGAGAAACTGAAGTCATAGACTCATAGGTTTTATACCATTTCTAAGTCATACAAATACATGGTGGCTTTTTTTTCTTTACATGCTGTAGGCATGTAGAACCTTTGTAATATCTTAACAGCTATAAGATGAGCTAGAGAAGGTCACTATCTGTGTCATGCCAAACCACATCTGGTTTCTGACATGGGCAAATAGTAATTGAGTTTGATGTTACATTGGACCCTTACTCTGCAGATGAATTTAGGGCGATAAAGTGAAGGTTCTAGTGAATGTTACCTCAGCTTATGTACTTGTACAATTTATAAACAATATTTGAGTAAAGACCATTTTGGTATAGCAGAAAAATGAGAGCTGGCATTCTTGAGTTTGAATGTTCTGTTTGCCTTTCTCCAGATTTGTGATCTTAGGTGAGGTTACTTAGCACCCTCTGAACTTGTCCTCATCTGAAAGGGGAGACCCTAGTGACTAACTGGGGGTTGTGAAGATTAATGAAATACTGGGTATAAAGTGCTTGATATGTCAGTCGACTTACAATAGCTACTTCATAAGTGTAGGTCTTTGCTTTTCTCTCTGTAGACATTTAGCAATTAAATGTGTCACGTTGGATCCGTTGAACAGTTCATACAACTCATGATTTTTCTAGAAATGATGCTTGTAGATTTTTTTGAGGATTGTGTACTTTTCATAAAGTTTCTTGGAAAAAGTTATCTGTATGTTGTTTTGCTCATGCATTCATTCATTTACCATTATCTGTTACATGCCAGCTTTCCTTAGCTCTAGAAGTTTGTTTCAGTAAGAGAGATCAACATATAAGAGAGAAATGACTGTAGAATTTTAGGTTCCACAGAAGGTGGATTGCTGAGGCCTTCTGGAAGCACAGAGTAGTGGTATCTGAACCAGGACAACCCTTAGTGGCATTAGCCTGTTCTTTTGCTAGAGGTATTTTGTATCTGATGTTTAATTTAGCTATACCTCTAAATATTTCCTTTTCTTTCTTGAGATGTAAAGATTTTTAGAAGACTATCTTAACTTAGAAGATTCTTTATTTCTTAATCACTGGAATAGCTTTGCTCTCTTTTTTGTCATCATTTTCTTTTGTATTCCTAACATGAGAGTGAAGTGGTCCATAGAAGGGCATGTGGTAGAATGATGCAGCCTGTTGTTTCTGACGGTTTTCACAGTGACTACTCCTTCTTAAGCTGGTTGGCCTCTTATGTGAGGCATCCTCCTGACTGATGGAAACTGTTGACTAGGTCAGTGGTGATTACATAACCGTGTTATTGGACAGTTATGTGGACGTCACAGTTAGTGGACATAGCAACAGCTTCTGAGAATACAGGGGGAAAGATAAATTATATCTGGTGTTTGGTAGAATATTTTGGCTGTGCATTATAGAAAACAGCAGCTTAAACTCAAAGAAGTTTGTCACACTTAACATGAAATGAAATTTAGGAATCTTAAGGGTAGATGCCACATCTCAGGGATGGCACCAGAGAACCAGGTGCTTCCCGTGTTTCACTCTTTGTTTTCTGGCTTTTGTTCTCATGGTTATGTGAAGGCTCTGTACTTCCGAGCAGCTGTTCCTAGGAAAGAGAGAAGGAAGGTGATATGTTCATATGATGAGAGTAAACTTTCTCAGAGACCTCTACCTTGCATCTCATTGGTCAACACTGTGTTCTATGGCTACCCCTAGCTGCAAGGGAGTTTGGGGAACAAACCATTTTAACCTGGCATAATACCACTCAGACTGCCATATCTGAGGATTTTATTTCTGTCATTTCTAGTGGCCTTAGGTTTCGATTTTATGATTTGATGAGTAGTAGTTGTCACTTCATTTGTACATTTGACAAATATTTATTAAATGCATAATACCTTATAATATACCATTTTCAATTTAATAAGACTAGACCTCAAATTATGACTGCATGAAAAAAAATTCATGGATGAGAATGAATGTAAGCTGATAGAAGCTTCTTTTAGCTCATGTAGTAAAGCTAGAACTGTGATTTTCAAATTGAAAACAAGTGAATTTTGTTTAGCTGACCTCTATCATGCAACTCGTTCATAATTATTACCCACATGCTCCCTGCTCTGACCCTTGATCACTTCAGTAAATTTGAAAGTCTGCCTCATAAGGCTGTGTTGCTCTGGTTTTCCCATAATAGTCTTTTCTTCAGCTTTTATGTGCTTATCCATTAAGTCAGGCAAATTTCCTTTTCAGAATTTGGCATTGTTTCGTTATTAAAAAGGAAACATTGTTTTTTAGGCCAGAAAAACTTGAAAAAGACAATAGAAAATCATGAGCTACTTTTTTTTTTTTTTAAACATCAAATCTCATGTTAGGATTCAGTGTTGAGTCTTGTACGTATTCTGTTTAGAGGAAACCTAAGTTTGTCTTTGCCCCTGGTTCATTTTGAAATGGGCTTGGCACAGATTTACACAGGGTCCTTCCCCAAACCATGACATAAATCCTGCTTTTAAATTTAAGTCCAGGGTCAGATTTCCATTAGCGATGTCTGGCAGGGTCAGTCAGTGAAATTCTGCGGCTGTGGAGGATGATTTTACTTAGTGTGTGACTTTCTCTGCTTATTGTGAAAGCTGAGCTCTTGCCTCGTGTGACCCCTTCTAGTCTCTTTCAAATTCTAGCCAAATTAGTGGTATATTTATAAAGTGCCTGTTTATTTGGCTGTAATGCAATAGCAGATCACTCAGGTAGCCTAAGAAGGTTGTAGATCTGATGGTTTTTATCTGTAGTCCCAAAGTTTGCATTCCTAAAGGATCTTTTTTTTTTTTAATGGTTCCCTTTCAGATCTCTTGTTTAGAAAGATTTTTTTCCCATGAAATGGATCACATTGATGTTAATTATAGGTCATTCATTTCCCTTCTTATATTAATGCAAGGCACTACCAACAATTTCTGACAAGAGTGAGATAACCTGTGTTTCTATGTTGATATCACTTAATTCAAAGCAGAGATACTTGAAATAATAATAATGAAAAAAGAAGCATTACTGCAATTAAATATATACTTCTTATTTGGCTTTTGAGAAATAGACCATTATTACTTCATTTATAAAACTGTAAGTACAGGCTGTTCATTTATAAAACTGTAAGTACAAGCTGTTCATTTTTCCTAGTGTGGTATTTAATTTTAAAAATTTTTGGTTGTTTCTCTAATTTTTTCCTTTTTTGGTGAAGGGTATTTGGAAACAGGAATGTTGTGATATTTATGATCTTTGCATTTCTCTTTCTCATATTTTCACACATTCATTGGATGACCATCTTGTAACTTTTTGGAAAGTTTTAAATATAACATAAAAGTACATTGAACCTTCATGTATTCATCACTAAACCTTCATGTACCCATCATTAAACTACAACGAGCTCATGGCCACTCTGTTTCATCTGTTACCCTTCCTCATCAGCAATTCCAACTGTATCATCTTGAAACGAATCCTAGATATATTCTTTCTGAAAAGCCAGTTGTGAACTGAAAGTCTTCAAGGAGTTCTATCCCCATTCTTACTATGCCATGGATTATGATTTGGCTTAGTGTGTGAATGCTGACCCTTGCTTTGATCAATCATCAATCTGTCATGCCTTTCTTCTGTTAACAGAGTTTACCTGCAACTGTAATTTCAGAAAATAGAATGGGCAGCTATTACCTACCCTAATTGTACTATCTTGGCAGTGAGAGCCAAAGTAATGCTGGCTGACATCTGAAGTGAAGAAAAGCTGGACTCCAGATACTGGCTTGCTTTGGAGAGTCCATGTGAGAGTTGGTATTGCTTTGAAGGAAAGAACTTCTGGAGCTAATGCAGCTCAGAAGGGTCATACTCAACCTTGGCTGTATGCAGGTATGGATGTGTGTGCAGGATTCACAACCCTTTCAGGAAGGTGTTGAGAGAACTTTTTTCTTAAAGTTTAAAGAGGGTTTTTATTGTCTGATGAGAAGAGAAAGTGGTTACTGAAGTAAGCACCAGCTAATCTAGGAGTCTCCCTTTGACGTGCGTGCATGTGAGTGATTCTTCTAGAGTGCGATCTTGAATTTTTGCATTGGCAGTCATTTCAGATCCTTGGAACTCTTTTGGGTCAGAAATCCTGGTCATTGTTTCTGAATCTACACATCATCATTCTCATTGGAAGTGAAATTATACATGGAACCTAGCTTGTCAGAGTCAGAGTCAGAGACATTATTCCATTGGCTGTTAATTAGAATTGATGGAAACAATTTATAGTAGTAGACGATTAACTTGTGTAAAACTAAACCACTTACTTCCTTATTTGGGCTTCTTTGAGCTTCTTATTTAACTTATTTGTGTATAAATTTAAAGCATTAGAATAATTTAATCTATGCCAGCAAGTAATTTTGAATAGAAAAGTCACATTTAGTATTTATTTGTGACTAGCAAGTTTCTGTGTCAACTATTAAAAATCATAAAGGTAAAACAATAGCGGAGGGTTCCTATTTTGATTTACTTTATATATTTTTCTTGATTCAAAAGTGTTAGCTAAGACAAATAGAGCCTATAAATAATATGACTTTTTAGCTTGGATAATTTAAAAAAATCAACAGAAGAAGACAGCAGCTTATAATTCTGTTACCTTTTGTTGCCTGCACAGGCTGTTAACAACCTCTTCACCTCCTTTTTCTGCTGGGAAAGTAGAAGCTAAGGTGGAGTTGTGTACATTTATTTCTTCATTTCTACATTTAAGTCATAGAATTAAAATGTTTGCATATAGGTCATTGGGATAGATGTGAAGTAAATATTTTAATTCTAATTTTGAAAGATTCCCATTTATTTTTATCCATTTCCATTTGATTTTATCCATTTGCTTCTTAGAAATCAAATCATTGGAATAAAAGTCTTTAAAATATTTCATTTAGATAGAAATAAAGAAATAATTTAAGTCTGACTTGAAGGTTCCCATTATTTAATATTGTAAATGAAACCATCATATCAGGAAATCATAGCAGGTCTTTAAAGTTCACCTTTGCTACTTTCTATTATTCGTGGATGGCCTTTCTTCTTTTTTCCCCTCACAGGAAAAGATGGTTTCTCTATGATATGGAATCCTGAAATGTGATCTTTCTTAAAAAGGTAGGCGTATGTGCTTTTCAAAATTAATTTGTGACTTTTAAAAAATTTTGTTATCTTGAGTAAATTACAACTTAGACTATTTAACCCAGAAGCAATTTTTATACTGCTAATGCCTGCCATTATGAATTGAATTAAAACCTCAGATTCAGCTTTTTCAATTCAATATTGAATTTGCCAGGCTTTTTAAAGAATGACTATTTTGAGTGTGTAGTTGATGTCTACAGCAGTCAATGCATATGATGTATAATAAGTGAATGTCTCTAAGTAGATATTTTTATATCAAAATAGATTAATTTCTACTTATCTTGGTGAAATATGGTTCTCTTTTTTTTCAGTGGGGGCATCATTTTAGGAAGCCTTGAGAGTATGGAAGTATAAAATGGTCTGTGGCCAGTAAAAGTTGTCATATCTTTTTTTTTTTTGGCGAAGCTGCTTATTAGCTATAACAAAGTTATGAGCATTCTTGGGTTTTGGCACTTTTTGTAATCTGTGCAGACTCTGTTACATGGACCAACATCTCTTGGCTCTCCTGTTCCTAACGGTGTGCCTGGGAACTTTGATTCTGATGATAGGGGCATGTCTAGAGAAGGGTCTTCAGAAATGAGGAAAGCTCTAGATATGAGTGCTGTGGTGGGTCTGATGAGGCTGTCACCTCAAATCACAGGATCTCCTCAGAGATTGTTTGATGTTCCAAGATCACACTGGTCAAACCTGACTTCCGTGTTTCGCTTTGGTCTCCTCTCAGATTGTAAGATTTTAGCTTGTAGGCTATTTCTGGGCAGAGAAGTTATGGTGTAGAAACATGCCTTCTCCATTTTTTAATCACAGATTTGTGATGGTGATGGCATCTTTCTTCTGTGAGTTTCACAAAAAATGACTATTTATCTCCAGCTTTCAATGACCTTGTCCAGCTCATGGCCATCTCTAGCCTGGGAATGGCCCAGTTCTCCCCTCTGACAGAGTTCCCAAGATTAATTTCCTATATGTTACCTATAAAACATCGCTGACCTCTAGAGAATAAAAAGGGAGAATTATGACATGTACTGGATCACTAGTGTGAAAAACAAACATGCTTTCTAATCTCTGAATTGGAAATAGAGGGGTTGAAGCTGAGATGAAATATTTGGCCTACTTAAGATAAATTGAAACACCACTATAAACTCAGCATTCAGACATAAATACTGCAAGAGTGTGTTTGAAAATAAAGACAGAGAGATTGCAGTTAATTTGCTTTAGAAATGGACTTCAAAATCTGCTGTGTGCAGATTACTTATAGTATATGACTACAAAGTTTTTAAGTAAATGTTGCTATATTTTTTTCCTCAGATTATTTCCTCAGATTTTGGATTCCAAGATGAAACATGAGTTAATCGCAGGCAGAGAGTGAGGATACTTTTGGATAAAATGGTGATAGGAAGGGAGTTGATGAACATAATATAAATGTTGACTTATAGGAAATCCAAATTGTTAGACCTTGATCTTCTATGAAGCTAGAGTAGTAAGTGGGCTTAACTGCAGCATAATAATTTATCTTATACATCTGCTACCAGACATACATTGAAAAAATTTGAATTCAAAACATTAGGAAAGTTGGTTGTCTTCATTTGTGTGTAACACCAATCCAGAGCTCCTCTTGTGAACAAAGACCCACTGCTCTGCAAATGCCATCACATATCTGCTGGACATTTAGGGACATGGTCTTTAGAAGAGGGCTCCTAACCTACATGGGTCACAGAGCCCAGGAGGCTGTGGGATATTGTAAGAGGTACTATTGTCCGTGAGAATATGAACGATTGCTCACATATTAAATAAATACCATCTTCTATGTTTATGTATGTGACTATTTGATAACTCTATATAGCTGCTGCTGTTATGAAGAAATATACATGAATATGAAGTGTTACTGAATTAAGAGGAACTTTTTGCTATAAGTTTCTTAACAGGAGTTAAAGCACAACTATTGTAAATGGTTAATAACTTGTTTTGACATTGAAAATGGGTCCTCATAATCAGAAAAGTTAAGAATTGTTATTCTAGAAAAGAGTGAATCAGGTTAGGATTGAACTCGTTATCTAATCAAAACAGAGCCAGAATGTTCTTAAACAGTTAAAGGGTGTGTGTGTGTGTGTGTGTGTGTGTGTGTGTGTGTGTGTGTGTGTACATACACACATACATATACACACACATATATTTTTATTTTTGACATTAGATTGAGTTACTGGGGGCAATGGAGGAACCTTTTCTTCAAAGACTTTAAACATTCCACTTTCTTATGCATTGGGGTGGTTAAAGGTGATCAGAAATGCTAGACCTGTACTGTCTAATATGATAGCCAGTAGCCATGCGTGATTATTTAAATCTAAATTTAAATTAAAATAAAAAAAAAAACTAAGTTCATCATTTGCACTAGGGACAGTTCAAGTGCTCAGTGGCTACATGTGGCTAGAGGCTACATACTGGACAGCACATAGAACATTTCCACCATCACAGAAAGTTCTTTTTGACAGTGCTGGGAATGACTGCCATTGCTAGGATTATTCCATACTGCTGTTAGTAGCTTTATCTCTGAGTTGCTGGCATTGAATGGAGAAGACGAAGCCTTGTTTGCCTTGTGGAATCTCACGGGATTTTATAGACTCGAATCCCTAGTGCATATGTGGAAAAGAAAATTGTTTTCCCTATAATGTTCTTCCAGTTCTCTTCCCTCTCATACTGTCCACATCCCATGACAAGTGACAGGGGTCTGCATGCCAGTTTGAGTTGTTAACATTTTGTCATGTCTGTAGTAGACATTTGTCACCATTTGGGTTGCCCAGCATCTGAATCCTTTTCTTGAATGTGGGGGAATCCGTCATTGCAAGACTAGGTGGGTGAAAGTGCCCTGTTGCTTTTAATTTTCCAACAGAAAATCTTACTTCTGTGTTTGTCCTGACTTTGCCAACTAGCAGGAGTGTAGGACTTAAGATCTGCCAAACATGGGACTGTGCCTCTTGAGTGGTGACTTAGAGAGGTGGAAGGTGGTTTAGAATTCCACCCACCTCTGGTGCAGGCAGCAGCATTGGTGGCCATGTACAGAGCCAGCTGTGGTGACCAGGGCTAGCAAGTTCAGTGGTAGATTTAACAGAGTCTGCTATCCAAAAGAAAAGTAAGAAGGAAAACAGCTTTTTTGCATATGTAAGGAGCCTGGACTAACTTCAGCTGTTCTAACTGATATCTTCCTCTATATGGAGTAATAATAGCAGGCTAATTAAAGAACAGCGAGAGAACTAGACATCCGTGTTTCATTAAGTTAGTCATAACACAAGTAAGGTATCCTGATATTCTTTTATGGAAAGAACTTCTTTCATTATACTTTAATGAAAGAATACATATATCAGAATTACAGATATCTCATTTTGGTTTAGTAATGGAACAACTCTTTTTTTTTTTTTTTTTTGGTAGAGATTGGTGTTTATAATTCTCTTTCTGCTCAGATTCTAATCAACACTGTTGCTTGTGAACGATCGCATTTGTGATTCCTACTGGCTAGGTCGATTGGCCTGCTTTATTTGTCTTCCAGAAAAAGTATACTGTGGCATATTGTTTTATATTATGTTTAAGCATATTGTCTGTTCTTCCTGTGTGCCACTTCCCTACTTTGGTGCACACAGCAGCTGTGTGACCATCTGTGTCAAATCTGAGACAAGCCTTCTAAACCCCATGCTCGTACTTTTTTCTTCCTCTGGTTGGGTGTACATGACCATGAAGCATAGTGGATGATGGGGAGACAGGATTGAAAACCCTGGGTCTAAACGAGAAACACCTACATGTTCCTGAGTAGGAGGAATCTTTGGTGGTCGCATTGCAGTCTTTCTCAGTAGTGTCTCTGTATAACGGAAGAAGGAGCATAAACTATGTGAGTATGAGAGAGAGCGCACGCGAGCGCAGGTGCGAAATAAACTTCTGTTGTGTTGAGCCTTTATATACTTTTTTGATCTATTTGTTATAGAACCTGACATTACCCTCATGCACTCTCATTCAGCCATATAAATCTCATACTTTCTTTTTATCAGTTATTAGGTGACATTTTTTTTTTTCAGTTGCTCATTGTCTGGAACTTTCCTCTCCACCGAAGAGTAGCTTGGGTTATACATAGTTATGAAGAGGCTGTTGGAGATTCTAGGGCATATATTTCCCTATATTGCCTCATAATACTTACAGAGAGACGTAAGAGTTAGAAAAGAACTTAATGCATCATTTTGGAGAAATAATTTGCCAGTTTTGTAAAATGTAGATTTAGAATTTTTAACCATGAAGATTGTGGTGTCTGAGTTTCCAAGTTCAGTGACTAATTTTTGCTTCGTAAATGTATAGATCATCTTTATTAGTCTTATTAGAAAACATTTTCCAGGCTTAAGAGTTTCACTATTCAACAAGATTGTCATGGGCAGACAATGAAGGTGGAAAGGATGCTATGAAATCATCTTAGATTAAAACAGAGGAAGAGAATATGTGATGCACATTGAAAAGTCTCAAATGTAGTGGTTTGAGAGGTCATCCCTTTTGCATTTAGCATGACATGTAAATGATTGCTTGCCAAAGATGAGATATCAGGGTTTTAATGTTTCTGCTTTGTAGTTTACTGTGTCTTAAGACTTTCCTCTTCTAAAATGTAAAGATAATGTCTTTGTACTTGTGAGTTTCCTATATGCTAATATATTTGAAATGTTTTGAGTCCTTTGGGGGAAAAGTACTCAGTAAACACAGAAATAACTGTTTACATTAATGGTTCATTTCTGTTGACTTAATATATTTCCATTTTTTTAATTTAATAATACCAGAGCATTTATAAGCACTATGTAGCAGCTTGAGCAAAATATAAGACAGTTTTAGTGTTAACACTGTGCAATCTGTGACAGATGACTTAATCTCTTTGGCTGTATTCTCTACCATTTACAGGCACTATTCAGCAAGATTATCATGAACAAAGTAAAAAGTTTGCACAAAGAAGCCACATGGCTGCCACTTCCATCTAAATTATAAAGGCAATAATATTTAAGTCTGGGACTTGTTCTTGTAGGAAACCCACAAACTCATCACTATTGTCTCCACTCTTCTGCAAGTTTGCTCTTCCATTGTACTTTTTTATTTTAACACATTGGCATATACTCTGTGTCATTATATAGAGCAGGGTCCCCAACCCGTGGGTCGCAGACCAGTACTAGTCTGTGGCCTTTTAGGAACTGGGCTACATAGGAGGAGGTGAGTGATGGGTAAACCAACAAAGCTTCGTCTGTATTTGCAGCTACTCCCTAGTGCTAGCATCACTGCCCTCAGCTCTACCTCAGATCATTAGGCATTAGGTTCTCATAGGAGCACCAGTCCCTAGAGCCAAAAAGGTTGGGAACCTCTGTCTTAAGGCCTTTATTTGGAGCTGATCCACCATCATTTCAGTTCACATACCATTGATAAAGCAAGTCGTATGGCCAACCTCCATATCAAAGTGGCAGGAAAGTGTATTCTTTCAGTGGGGAATAGGGGGATGGGTAGGGAGAAGGAATAACGTAGCTTTAAGATATTCTAATCTACCACAATGTGCAATTCTAAAATATTAGTAGATAACTTTTTCTATCTAGTTAATTCTTATTCAGAGGGGCTAAATTTTAATTTTAATTTTAGGCTGCAATCATTCTATTGATTGTGTCTTCAGAATGTCTCTGGCATCTAATCCTTTTCCCCAATTCTCATAGCTACTTTTCATATTGTGTCTTGACCCTATTGTTCTGACCTATAGTGAAAGTCTCTAAATTGGTTTCTGTCCTAGTTACTATTGCTGTGCAAAAACCACTCCTACACTAAGTTCTCAAAACCACAGCGGTCTTGAATCACGGTCTTGCAGTTAGGGCAGAGTTCAGCAGAGAGGGCTTGTCTTTTCTCCTGTGGAATCAGCTGGGATAGTTTGACTGAGTGCCAGAGGGTTCACTTCTGAGACGATTCACTCACATGCCTGGCAAGTTGGGAGCTAAAGGCTAGGAACCTCAGTTTATCTCCAAGTGTACTCTCCACAGACTGATAGAGTTTCCTCATAGCATGGTGGCTGAGTTGCAAGAGTGAGTATCCCAAGAGATAGGATATGAAAGATGCCAGTTTCTTAAGGTTTGGGCCTGGGAACTGGTCCAGTGTCACTTATACTTAAGTATATCAGTCAGGCAGTCACAAAGTCCAGGTCCCAGACGAGGGAACATAGTAGACCCCACCTCTCAGTGGAAAGGGTTCAAAGAATTTTGGGTCCATGTTTTAAAACTATCATATTCTCTCCCTCAGTTCTCACCCACAAATTGCCCTGTTTTCATCCTCTCCCCAGATTTATCTTCCTAAGCATAGCTCTGTTCCTCCTGTAGCTTCCCATTTTCTACCAAACAAGAAGCAAATTAATCTTGCTTCAGAATGATTTATTTATTAATTTACTTTGATCCGTCTTTAGCATTCCCTGTGCTCTAGCCAAACTTTGGGCTTTTTCTCCTTTTGCCTTTGGTCACATGTTGTTTTTTTTCTCCTTATCTTCCTAGAATATTATGCCTGTTAACTTTTCATATTCTAACATTCTGGGCTCAAAATAAGTGCTACCTTCTCATGAAGATTTCCTTAAGCTCTCTATCCTTTTGTAATATGCCCTACCGTGGTCTCTTATAGTAAATTTTAATTGTGTCCTTTTTAAAGACCTCCCAATTTCTATCTTATATAATACTATATGCATGTGTTTTATATACTCTAGTAGATTTTATGTCCCTTGGAGGGGGTCTATATTTTTATATAGTATTGATCTTGAACTGCGTTAATATCTTGAGATACATGTAATGAGTGCTTGTTTTTTTTTCTTTAAGTGAATGAGTAGAGAGTATGCACTCACCTGAAAACCTACCAGAAGCACTATTATTTTGATTAATGTTGCCGCATGGCTATAAAATAAGTAAAACTAGATTGATGACTTAACTATCAACGTGAATGTTAGAAAATATTATTAAAATATTATTAAATATTATTAAAATAATATACAACTGAACAAAAGTTGGGAATAACTTAACATAGACATGTGTAGGAACTAAATGAGGAAAGCTATAAAATTCAGTTGTGGGACATAAAACAAATTACAATTAAGTGCAGAGAGATAATTTCTTTGTAGAAAGTAAGATTTAGTGCAATAATACAAAAATATCAGTTTTTCTCAGTTAAAGTACAAGCACAATACAAATACAAAAGTCCCTATCAAAACTAGGGAACTGCCAAAATTGTTCTCAGGTTCATCTGGAAGAATGAACCTATAAGCCCTCCCAGAATTATAAGAAATATTTATCCTGGGTGCTTGCCTATCTCAGATATTAAAGTACATTATAAGTCAGTGATGACTGAGTAGTGGTATTGATAGAAGAATACGTCAATAATAAAATATAGAGATTTTATTTTTAGATAAATATATATGGTAATTTAGTATATGATAAGGTTGGCATTTTAGATGGGAAGGAAAATGATGAATTATTCAGTAAAAGGAGTTGGGACACCTGCCTAGTCATCTGGAAAAATAAACAGCTCATGCAAAAATAATTTTAGGGGAGAAAAATTATAAATGTAACAAGGTAAGTTATAAATGTATGAGTGAAATGTATAGATGGATATTTTTACAATCTTGTGGTGAGAAAGGCACTTCTAAATAGAAACCATAAAGGAAAGAATTAAAGAAATGAAACTATATACAACATTTTAAATCTTTATTATTTTATTTTAGTATAGTGGAATACTATCAATTTGTTTGAAAGATGATATTCTGGGAAAATATTTGCATAATATATGATCAGCAAAGGTCTGATATCCCTAATGTACAAACAGCTTTTACAATTATCTCTTATAATTTTATTAACAAAATGAACATCTTCATAGAATCGTGGAGAAAAAATATAAACAGATAATTCATAAAATAATGAACATGGGGCCAGCAAACATTGAAAGGGTATGCAAACCTGCAAACAATCTAAAAGTGCAAATTAAACCAACAATGGTATATCTCAGTAACCAAAATGATAAAAATAAAAGAAAAACAAATCTCTGCAATTGGCGATGGTGTGAAGAAGCGAGTACTATAATGTAGTTTTTCTTGAACTGTGGTGAAGGACCGTTTTTTCCAAGTCTGTTTTTGACTGATACATTTGTAAAATACAGTAAAAATAAATGGCCAGGAAAATTAAAAATATACAAAATAAAATCTCAAACATATTTCTATAAAATGTTCATCAGATATAAAATTACTGCATCAAATTTCCTTCAGAGTTTTTAAGTGTTTACTCTCAGTTTCCGAACCTACCTTGCTATGGACCAGTGACAGTTTGTAGTCTGTCACCACTCTGGGACCACTCAGGGAGTAGTCCTGCTTTAATGCGCTAATGGGAGCATATTTTGGATTAGATTTTTTGAAGGGAATATTGGTAGTATTTTTAAGATTTTAAATGTTCAGTCTCTTCTAGGAATTTATTGTAAGGCTAGAATCAGAGAGTTGTGTAAGATTATTGTAGCACTTTCTGTGATACACAAAAAGATGGAACCCAAATATCCTCAGTACGCTAATGGTTAACTAGTCACTGTAGAGTCAGACTGTGTAATAGTGCATGGTCATTACAAATAATTGAGACATCCAAATTAATATGTCCAGCAAACGGTTGGACATATAGTCTGGAATTCAGGGAATGGTCTGGGCTGAAAATGTGTAAATGTGGGAGTTATGAGTCTTGGCGAGGTCACCAAGGAACTGAATACATATGGAAAGGTAAGAGATCTGAGGACTGAGCCCAAGGACTCTCACCCTTAAAGGGCAGAGAGATTAGAAAGAATCAACATTAGAGATCAGGAATAAGCGAATGCTAATGAAATAGGAGGAAAACCAAGGGCGTCAGGTGTCTTGGAAACCAGCTGACAAGTGTTACAAGGAGGGACGAGTAATCAGAGGGCCATCAAGGAAGAGACTGAGGCTTGACCTAACAGGATGCTGAGATCAAAGTCTGACCAACGGTATGCATCAGCTTGAATTCCTGATTGACGCGTGAATTGCAAAGCATGGAGATGATGATGATGGTGGTGATGGTGATGATGATGATGATGATACTAATTATTGTTATTTTAAGATTTAAAAGAAACAGTTTCTTTTTATTTCTTTGTCTGGAATGTCAAAGATATACCCTACCATTAAAATTGGAGATAGCAGCCAAAAAAGAAACTAAAATTACTAAAAGACAGTTTTTCTGTGTCCTGTCAGATAGTTTAAATTAATTATAAAGCTGGTTGATACAAGTGCAGCTGCCCAGACACTTTGGCAGGAACATCTGTGTGGAAAAGCCCACTGAGAAAGTGAATGGGGGGGAGGAGGGTGGGAGGGAGGGAGAGAGCGAGAGAGCGAGAGAGCGAGAGAAAGCGAGAGAGAGAGAGAGAATGAGAATATAGAAAAGAAGGGAAACTACGGTTCTATGATTCCAGGAACATGTTAGTTGCTTGAAACAATAGTTTTAGCCTGAATAGACTTGAAAAATGTGTACATTCTTGGTAGATGAATAGCTTTCCTGACACTAAAAACAATATACAGTGATCTCCAATATACTGAGATCCCCTTCAGGGCAAAGGTGTGAATTTGGTGTCCGGTGCCTAATACAATAAATGTTTGGAAAATAGGGCGACTAACAGAGTGACAGTGGTTGTGCCAGAGTTTCTTCTCTCAGTGTTGATTTGATTTTTAAAAAATTAAAACCTATCACATTTTTGGTACTTTCTCTAGAAAACATTGATGAAAATATTAAAAAACTTTAAAATATAATTTTCATTGTTTTCCTATTTGGAAAGGAAAATCTCACCATTTTCACTTGTAGGGAATTTGTGTGGGGCCTGGACGCATAAGTATTGGAAATAAAATTATTATTTTTAATGGGCTAAGATGACTGCTTCTTGATTTAATAATCATTTTGACCCCACCCCCACCCCACAACACGCACAACACACATATTCTAATGCTTATCAAGTTATGAAAGCTGCGTTCAGATAAAATAACAGGAGGGTTTTTTCTGGTGTCAGCCAAGAGTTGGAAAACAGGCAGAACAAGTTAAGGTGCAAGCCTAATACAGTGAAGAGAAAGATTTGTGTGTCAGGCACAGATGGAATAGGTTCATTCTCACATAAGTATTATCTCTTGTTTCTTGCCAGGGCTGAGATGCAGTCATTGTCTTAAGTAACTCAGGGAGTTTTCAGTTATGGCTCCAGAATCTTAGTCTTCTGGAAGCTGTCCCTGGCTTTATGTTCTCTCCGAGCAGTGTGACTTTAAGTAGGCCATTGAAGCCGTTTAGGTGGCAGTATTGAGAGTGATGGGTGTGGAGGGGTAGGTTCACCTCTTCCAGATTTTATACTCTGTGCATCTGTTATTCAAGTTTATGGACAAGTTTCAATAGAGAAGCTTTTCTGTCATTAATAAATGGATATTTTATTCAACAGCATTCAACTATTTTCTTGCGGTGTGTTAATTTGTAGAACGTTTTGAAACCCAGCATAGAAAATGAATGCACTGTCAAGGCTAACATATAGTCTTTCAACTATTTTGTTTGGAATTGTATTTTAAAGAAATTTTGCAGTAAAATTTACAGTTGAAGATATGCAAAATGTATTTTTGATTGAAAAGAATATTTCAGTAAAACTTGAATCTATAAAACATGGGATTTAAACATCTTTCCATTGATATAGGCATTATTATCTCATACACATAGAAATGTCTCTCAAACTATGATTTCTCCTCTGTTTACATTGTCTTTTGCAGGAGGAAAATAAATAGACTGAAGAGTGTTTAGACTATCTCTACACATTTAAAATTTCTTGCAAAGGCTGCAAGTAATGTTTGGCATCTGAGAGAATAAACAGGAAATTAGAAAGGCAGAGGTTCTTCATCTTTTGCCAGGCCTGGACTCCTTGCTGCCTTTATTTTCATAGGACACCAGAAATCTGAGACTAGTATTTAAGCTGACCACATCTTTTTTATAGCTGGTCTACACGTGGCAATCTACAGATGGCCAGATCTTTATACTTTCCTCCACATTAGTATATTGCCATTCGAAGTACCAAATGCACTTTTCATTGATAAATTATTGAAAGAAAATGGATCAGTGTGGCACTCTCGTCATCCTAGAACATTGCATTTTTTTTTTCAAATGATGAAGGTAATATGTGTGTGTTGTAGACAATTTGGAAAATTATTATAATCTGAAATTCCACAATGCGCAGAGCACTGCTGTTGGTATTTAAGTGTTATTCTCTCTAGATCTACCTTTATTCCTTAAGTAACCGGTCATTTTGTGTTTAACAAATTGTTTCTAAGGGGAGCTGGTGAGAATGTTAATAGGTGCTCTAGTAAAAAACAATGCTTTCCATAGTCACATATGTTTGGTAAATGCCGGGTTGAATAATGTTAGATTCAGTTTTGCCACAGACACCCACCTCGGGGCTGGATGTCCTCAGGACTCCCCTCCACCTGGGGGGAATGTCAGCACAACCCTGGATGTATTACTCACCGACCTGCTTTGGCAGTGCACCTTCTAACATTGCATAGGAGTGTCCTGCACATGGCAATACAGATGCATTTTGTTTTTGCTTGTTTTGTGAAATTGAGATTTCATGCTTTTGTAAACTGCTTTTTCCACTTACCTTATGAACATCTTGCACTTTTAAAAACATTTTTCCCCAAATTGATTGTCCTCTTTGTTATTTTTCAAAATGTTCCATTTTTCAAAAGGTTCCATGTATAGTGACAGATCACTTCAACCCTTGGCGATCATCTTGAATGGTTCTGAGGTATGAAATGTTTATGCACGTTTTGTTTCTGCCTTCCACTCACAAACCTTTAATTTGGACAACTGCTGCAGAAGCTTGTGGAGTCAGAGTCCCCAAAGGCACTGCTAACTTGTTTGCTTTGGAAAGGCCTGACAAAAATAGGTTGATTTTAATGCAAATGGATAATTTTCTCCTGTCGGTGGGCAGTTCATTTAAGAATGTTTTATTTATAGTATTGTAAAAATAGCCTCTTTGAGAAGAATGGCCTGCTTCAAGTAACTCTCATAGATTGGATTTTCTTCCATACAGAAATGATTACTTTGATCTAGAAGAGTTTATTGCCTTCCCAAAGTATATTTTCCCCTGTGAAGTATAAATGTGTATTTAATGTTCCTTAAAGCCCACTAACGAGAAGTATTGCTAGCACTTTTCCTTTTTGGCTGATTATCTAAAATATTTTTCTGCAATTAAAGGCAGACACATATTTGCCTTGAATTTAGATCAAATTAAAAATGGGTCTTCATTTTGGATGTTCCCTTCACTCATTCTTTATTTCCTTTATCACAGAAATATCCTTGAATCATAGCATTTAACAACAACTATGACCATTTTTATTGTCCAGTTGAAAGTGTTAAGAATCTGAGGAGAAATTTGTATTTTAAAATGTATTTAGTTTTTATGAACCAGGGTTTAGATACGTTTTGGACACCTGTTGAAACAAATGCCTGACTGTTGGTTGTCTCGGCCTGACTAATAACCCTCAGTTCCTCCAGTATAGACGGTGTATCTTTTAAATATTATAAATTACATTGTAAAGTCTTTTTATTTTTTAATAAATAACATATCTAGACAAGACCTGGAGCACATTCATAAACTTTTCCTGTGCAATTCCTGGACCAGTGCATCACTTTCAGTCTTGAGCTGAAAAGCATAATGTGTACTTTTGGCACGGGGATTCCTTATAGAGAAGTATGCAGATTTCCTCCAAGGAAAACTGAATTTGCATGCAAGAGCTCTCACTATAATTATAACAATTTCCTCCTTTTTTTTTTTTTAAATTCAGCTTCTCAATGTGTTAAGTATAACGCTTTACCCTTTCCACTAAGACAGGCCTTACTGGAGGAAATGACTACTGAAAAACCTCATGCCAGCTAAAATGAGACATTATAAAGTTTGAAATGCAATGGGGTGTGTATGGGAGGAGGGGGGCAGGATGTGGTGGTCCTGTGTGCCTTGAGCATCATTTATGTGAGCATGCAAGCTACCATGTGACAGTTTATACTTGGAAGAAAAAATAATAGAGTAATGAAAGGGAAAAAAATGTTTGGTAATCAAGTTTTCCTTTTTCTTAGGCCTGTGCTTACATAGTTTAAATTTTAATAAAAGTTAAGGTGCCTGAAACATTTCAGTCGGAATCCTCTGCTGCTTTAGCTCATGGGTACCTCCCAGAATGCTTCCTCAGATAGCAACATAAAACACTGGCAGCCCCCCAAGAAAACATTCTTTGAGGACCTCACTGGCAATGGGGAAAGGGAACTTCACATTCTGATTACGCAGAGTGCAGGCGGGGTGTGTAGTCTCCACATTAAGGTTGCTTGTTGTCTTCCATGTAAAGTGTATAATTTTATTGTTTTGAATATGTTATTGGTGGGACATCCAAATAAACATCTTCATTTTGATTAGGAAATACAGGGGATTGGTGTTCTGAGGAAAAATCTCATCTTACTAGAGATACTTTAATTACCTTTGTGGATTATTAGTTTTCTAATAACCCGAATTATTAAAATACTAAATGTTGTGTTTCCTAATAACTCAAGTTGCTACATGGCTACATAATCTAATATACTAAATATAATTAAACTTCTGTTTGATCCAGAATGTTCGATTCAGTGTCCCTGGGATATTATCAATATTGCATTAATGTGGAATTCTAGTTGTTGGGTGTCCCGTTAATAAAGTGCCAAACAAATGGAGCCAGGTATATGTACCTAGTATTGTGTGGCATGAAGCAGGATAGAAAGGAGAGGACCTGAATCAAGCCCAGTGTGACTTTTGCTCAAAATGTGATGTCCAGTCTGGAGGGACTTACTCCGCCTATTGGAGGCACACATTTCTAAAAAGATAATTTGGGCTTGAGACAGGACCATACTTAGTAAATAAGATGTTCCGTTGGGTAGTGTAGATGCTACAAGCAGAGAAGAGACAGAAAGATAACTGAATGGTTGAGTTTTGAGCGAGGCAGTGACTGATTTGTGTAGCATTTGAAGAAGTTAGAAAATAAAAAGGAAGCGCAGGTAGAGGGGTAGAGATATGACTATTGAATACATCAGGGACAGTAATGAAAGTTCACCTGAGCTCACTGCATCATGAGCAGGTGTTAAATACTGAAGCTGAAGCTTGTTCCAGACTCTCAGACCTCCCTTTCCCTTCTATTCAGCAAGAAAATGAGTGATAACTCTAATGTGAGATTAACAGAGGTGGGGGTGGGGAAGAATATCAAGTCCTGTTTGTGCATCAAGGGGAACAGCAGCTTAGAGCAGTGGCCCACTGAGATTTTTCACAGCTCTGGGTGACCTAGTCTAGTTCACATCTTGGGCAGGGTCTATGGCTGATGTCACCTGGAATCCTCCCAGCTTGTTTAACTGCCGGCTTCTCCAATTAAAGGCATCTTTCTGGAACTGTTGTTGTGGCACCCAGGGAGAATTAACATAGCTTCCTGAGATGCCTGAGTAATGACATTTCTTCCTGTCTAAGCATGCTGCTGTAAAAGGACACACTTCCTTCTGATGGCCTTGACCAACCTCACTTTTGAGGGCCTGCGCATAGTTAGTTCCTTTGCCTTGAAAAAAGTAAGCTCTAGCACCAGTCTTTAATTTCTAATGTTCAGGCATGAATATACCCCATGACTGTGAACCTCACACAATAACTGGCCACAATATTCCCCCTGCCCTTACTCCATACATGCAGAAGTATTAATTCTACAGATAGTATCCTTATTTTGCTTGAACAAAGGCGAAGGACTTCTTTTGCATTTTCCTCTCTATTTGCTTCCATATTTTAAGTAGCGAATTTTATTCTAATAGTTCCTTTGCTGAGAGTGAGTCTACAGAATATTTCAAAATTTCCATAAATCTTATTTATCCATTTTTTTAAATCCTCAAGTAATAAATCGAAACTGCAACAGTGCTAATGGTTCTCATAGAGATTGAAATATGAACAAATTTGTTCGTTTAGGAAATAGGGTATTTCCAGGTGTAGTACATATACAACTCTTCCCCAAAGAATGGCTTATTTAATAGCAAAAATATCTCCAACTATGGTGCTCTATGAATAGAAAACTTAAAAAACTACTTATAGTGTAATTGACATGTAAATTTAGTGTAATTAACATGAATGTATTTTGTTATTTGAATTAAAGGGACGGGTTTGAGTCATTAATTCTAATGAGTACTTGCAGACAACATGCCTGCTGTTCAGTATTGATAAAGTTTATCCTGAATTACATATTTTTATTTTAAGTATAATTTTAGGCTCTGAATTCAGTATTTTTTCTGATTTATGTTTTCTTTACTGAATATTAAATATCACTTAAAAAAACTGGAACAGGAGTTTGGAACATAATAACCAGTACTGTTTTTGTGCATTTCCAATCCCCCATAGGGAACACACATATTTATAATTTTTAATATATATAAAAATGTGAATATATATATATATATATAATTTTGTATTATTTTACCTTTGAACAGCATTTCCGATGTTGTGCTCCACTTGTGTGTATGTGTTTATGTATGACTTCATATCTTTTATGAAAGAGGATTAGAAACTAGGAGTGTATTAGTGCCCGGTTCCCCTTATTCCACTCCGTTTCTCTCACTCCCCAGAAGTAACTCTTTAGGGTACTATTTTTCTCTTCTACTTATATTTTTTATACTCTTGTCTCATATATGTGTCCCTTATGCATATGTGTATATGCCTGAGATACGTGTGTATACACATACACACACATATACACATATTCATAAACACATATACATACATTCACAATATTGTTGTATATTCTAAAAGTTTACATGCATGGAACCATTTAGGCTGCTCAGTTCTACACCATCAGTTTTGCTTCATCTGTCACAGTGCTGAGACCGGGTTGAATTTCTGGGGGCACTTTTCCCTAATAGGCTCTAGGAGCCTCACTTGAGTCACCCTAGTCTCAGCCCTGATTATAGCTTCATAGTAACTTTTGGTATTTGGTAGATCAAAACCTTGGCTCTCCTTGACTCTCCCATTTATCAAATGAATTTAAAAAAATAGTTTATTAAGGTCCATGAAAAATCCCAAAGGAATTTTGACTTTAATTTACATGGAATTTATAGGTTCAGAGAGCCTAAAAGTCTCACCAGGATTTCTGTAGCCCTTTTCTGCCTTCTAATCTCATATCCCGTGGTTCCTTCTGTGCCCCAGCCCCAGTGACCTTGCCATTATTCAGACTTGCTACTTCATTCTCACCTCTGGGCCTTCGCCCTTGTAGTTCCCCTGCCTGGAACACCCCCCTAGATCTTTGTGACTACCTCTTCTTATCAATGTTTCCTTCTCAAATATTACCCTCCCCACCCCCCAGAAGAATTCCATAGCCACCCTACCTAAAATATTCCTTTTCGGTCATTCTCTTTCCTCTTACCCTACTTTATTTTCTTCACGTAATCTTCATTATCCGAAATTCCATAATAGTGCTTATTATTTATTACTAGTTTTACCAAGGGCTTCTTCCAGTAGAAAGTCAGGTCCTCAAAAATCAACTTTGTTATCACCATACACCAAATTTTTTATTAGTATATTAAAAAAGCAGAAAGGAAAAATTAAATTAATGTTAATAATGCTTTTTTCACCCAATATATCTAAAATGTTATTTTTTCATGTAATCAATATAAAATTATTGGTGAGATATTTTACATTTTTTTTCGGATTAAACGTGGAAAATCTGGTGGGTTGTTTACACAGTCATTATGGACTAGCCACATTTCACATGCTCACTAGCCATGTGTGGCTGGCGTTTACCATGTGGGATAGTGGACAGCTAGAACAATGCCTGACGCACAAAAGGAAATCGATAAATATTTGCTGAATGGGTGTGAACAGGTGAGCAAATGAGTGAACTTAACTTTTGTGTATATAAGCTATGAAAGCCTGAGTCAAATGAAGAATAAAATCAAGTTCCCAGAAAGGGCGATTTATTGTTAGAGAAGAGTGAGAAAGTAGCACATATCCTTTACCCAAACACTGTTGTGGTGTCTGAATGGCTTCAGTTAAATGTCACTTTTATTAAGCCTTCATGTGCTAAGCACATACTGGCCACTGAGAACATGAGAAAAATAAGACAAGAGGCCTCAAGATGTCTCATGTCTGGTGAGTCGGCGAGAACTTGATGCCTAACTCTATTGTAGGTTTTGTGTGTTTTAAAACGGCTGTGTGAATCATGCATTCATTTTCCGTAGTATAAACTATAATAATTTAAAAACTTAAATTCAGACTAACAGTTGCAGATGCAGTTGTGGACCACCCAGTCACTTTTCACTGAACACATTTTATGGTAATGTGCTCAGGGGAGTAAAAATTTGCCCTAAAACTATTTTAATGTGCGTATTTCTCTAGGTTAGGTTCTTAACTCATCTGAACTATCCTCTAAGCATGATTCTTAAGTATTTCAGCTATATTTGGGGAGCAGTGAGATTCTAAATGTATATCCAGTATGGTCTTTCCTTCGTTTTCAACTTATAATTGGCAAGTTCCCATAGGAAAAAATCATTATTGGTGCTATAAAAGCACTTCATATCTGTCACATTTGGGAAATGAAAGTTTTGAAAAGGTCACAAGAAAGTGTGCCCCCAATTATGATGATGACTTGTACATCACAAATAGTTTAATAGCTTGGAACCTATCCTAGTCTCCCTTACAGAATAAAAAGAGAAAGGAAAAAAACCCAAATCCAGTCACTTAATAGCTATTTAACCATATAGTATTAAAGAAGGATGAAAAAGAGCCCACTTAAATGCTTTTATCAGCGTCTTTCTATATATATATTCTCTGTGATTTGAAGCTATTTAAATTATGTAAGCCCACAAGTTTATTAGCTCACCTTTATTAATTTGTCAAGGTTAATGTCTGCATAATGAGTTGAAGATAATTAAAGATTTGTTGGCAGCCATCTGCTAGTATTTACTCAGTGTAGTAAGTTTTATAGCTCTTACTGTAATGTTTCCGGACATTTCTCTGCCACCGAACCAATTTTTAAAATACAAAGCACGCTGCTGCCTTAGGCAATGTGAGAATTCTTTTCTTAATCTTTCAGCACATGACAGCCTATTAGGGAGATCAGATGATGTACCTCTAAGAAGCCCAAGGTGTGTTTGCAGACACTGTTGAGAGTGGAATGATGCCAGCCAGTCAGACACATGACCTGGCAGCTCCCCTTTCCCTCGGCAATCTGCTTTGGAAGGCTGTCCGCCGCTGGCATCTGTGCTAATTATTCTGCCCCAGCAGCAGAGCTGTGGGTACTGCCCTAAGAAGGATGCCCTCCATGCTGTCCTTATGTGAAGGCTGATGTGGATTAGGAAAGGGAGTGAGCGAGAGCGCAGTGCTTTCCTGAGTGCCTACTGTGTGCAGGCTCTGTTATCGATCCATAATGCAGTCACCATAGATTTAAAAAAGAGAGTTTAGGAGAGATTCAGGGCCCTCTGTGAATACCTTATTTAAATCCCTTTCACATGAACTCCCTTGGCATGCTCCTTTTGAAAACCTCTCCCTCATCTGCCCCCCTGTCAGCCTCCTGCCATCTCTCTTTCTCTACCTCCACATAGCCTGTAATTGCTAGTTGCCCCCTGTTCCAGTTCCAAACCTCTTACCTCCAGCCTCTTGGCTCTATTTTTAAA
>NW_006442491.1:12023536-12039135 GCF_000325575.1 Pteropus alecto | reverse complement strand
TACATTCTCCTGTCTTCTCCTTCCCAAACCCACCTGCACTCACCCATCTTCTCCTGGCACAGTCTTATCTCACGGCCCTCTGCTGACATCTTCCATAGATCCCCAATGCCCTGAGAATAAAGTCACAATTCCTTAACTGGGCAGTCAGGCTCCTGCAGGCTGTCATGCTTCTACCTACCTCCTCCCCTTAGCGGCCTTCCCCAAACCACATGGTCCCTAATCAGAATGAGCTTCTCTGTTACTGTGCACATCCCCCTTGCACCTGTATGCTCCACCTAAGCAGCCCTGTGCCTCACCTGTGTGAACCTGTCACTGCTCTCAGCTCCAATGCCGCCTCCTTTGGCCTGACCCTCACCTGATGATAAATCTCGCCTTTCTTGTCGTCCCCTAGCTCTTTAGGCCTCTCTGGAAGCTCTGAATGGTATTTCCTTGGTGGAGATTCATCCACCCATCATCACAGATCCAGCCCCTCAATTTCTGGAGGCAGTGTGGCATTAGCCACTTTTTTTTATCCCCCACAATTGTCCAGCAAGCACTTGGCATTCTCTCCATGAGTGGACAAATACTTCTTTAACTTCCATAGTCCCTGGCTTGGCACTTTCCAGCTCTCTGTTTTCCCCACTTCTTTTTCTTAACAGCCCTTTGCTGGTTTTTTGTTTTTGTTTTTGTTTTTGTTTTTGCTTAGTAACCACCACCTGCAATGCTCAGTCTTCTCTCCTGGCCTCTGGCTTCTCCACAGGGCTCTGGGCTCCTCTTACGTGTTGCTCCACCTGCTCTCTGTTTTTTGCCCCAGTTTTTCATTATTTCTGTGAACGGCTTCCTCTGAGCTGCTGTATCTCTTCTCTTTAGCTTCAGTAGTGTTGCTCATGAAGCTTGTTCCCAAGGCCTGGACCAGCTTATATCTGGTGAAGTGTTAGGAAGTGCTTGTATGTAATTTCATAAGATAAAGCAGGCCAGTAATTGAACACACTGTTATAAAGTGTGCTACTAGAATATTCTGAGATTCTTTGGGGAGACTTGTTTTGTGTCCCTGTGAAAGGTGAAGATGCCTCTTCAATGGAAACAGCACTTTAATGCAGAGTTTTGAATGAAATTTGTCCAACATAGGAAGCTCTGACAAATGTGGGTAAAGGACATCAGTCTTAGAAAAGCCATGTTTATAATTATGTTAATTCTTTCAAATTTTTCCAGTTATTTATGTTAAGGTTTATTCTTGACACAGGATTTATGTCTATTAGGTCTAAAACTTAATAATAATAATAGTTGTAAAATATTACAGTTTCAAATCATTTTAATTAATTTCCCACAGCATTTCTATCCATTTTGTTTCTTTTCAGGACTTTTATGTAGTAGATATATTGTTTATTTAAATTATTTTTTTGCAAATGTTTGTGCTTGGAGATCAAATTAAACAGTAAGTACATTCTTTGGTTTCTCCAATTGTGGATGATTACTTAGTTTAATTTTTAGTGGTAATTTTTTGACATATACCAACAAGAATAGAAACAAAGGAACATTATTAAATATTGTTATTTGAATTATAAAAACGGTACTTGTTATAGATGACTGAAAAGTCAAGAAAACAAAAATGAAGAACTACCATCCACAAAAATATAATTACTTTCACTTAATGTTATAAATATCACATGTAACATGTATTGTAATTTTAATAAAATTAGGACCATATCGGGCATACAGTTTTTTTTCAGCATACAATTTTTACCCTGCTTTTTTTTCTTAACATTGTATTATGATTACTTACTACATAATTTTGTTTCAAACATGGATTTTAATAGTTGTATACCTTTAAATCATGAAGGATTATAACATATCCGGAGTATTCTATCATTGGATAGTTAGGTATTTTTTCCTCCATTGCTTTCAAATAATTTCTACTCCTCTTCAAAATATGGATACTTAGAAATTGTCATCTTATAGTGCATTTCATAAGAAAACGTAGAGAAATTAGATGTGTATGCTTGATTTAAACACATAGTATTTCAGACATTAGAAAAGAGATTAATGTTCAGTAATGTTATATTATGAAGGCATTTAAAAATCAAAAGCATTTAAGGAAAGGCCTAATTTTGTTCGCTTTACTGTTGGCCCAAGTTTGGAGACTAAAGTATTTAGAGACTATTAGCTGTAATACTTCACTCTTGAGACTGCTTGTTGTAATCAGCTGTCAGTTATTGTGCATCTCAATGTAGTTAAAGGGACCATTGGGCTTGAGTTTAAAAGCCAGCATTTATAAATGTGCAGGAACTTGAATTATAAATGTGGTGGTTCGATGAGACTCTACTGTATCATGTCCCTGTCTGGATGCACTGTCTGGTCTCTGGAACATTTTAGTGTCCATTTAAAAATAAGAAACAGTAAAAATGTGCACTTAAGCATATGGCTCCATATATTTTATGTTCCTTACAAGATATTTTGGGAAAAAAAATTTTTTTTAAACCCAAGGTTATGGGTCAGTATTTCTTACTTACGCATGCAATGTGTTAGTTTCAACCATTACTTTGGAGTGAAAAGTAGGAAGGAATTGGAGATATTTAAATGTTTTGGGGCTTTATAGGTGACTCAGTGAAGCTATAGTGTCTCAGAATGCATATTCTGCATTACCTGTTTATTATTAGTTTCTAAATAGTGTTTGCCTTTTCAGAATCAGTGTACTTTAAAAAACACTTTATAGCTTTTTTATTAATATAACATAACTGAGTGACATTTAATATTTTTTCATGGTTAAAGATGCTCTTTGCTTTGAATGTATCGATTCTACATGATCACACTGTTGAGAAACTTTTGAAATCCAATCTTTTTTTGAATTTATATGTTTAATTTTATCTTGTTCTTAAAGATCAATATTTGGTATGTGAAAAGTTCTCCTTAAATTTTATTTATTTTGTTTATTTATTTTTTAAACACAAAAGTAGTACCTGCTTGCTAGAATAAAACAATATAGGTGAGTAAGAAGTAAAGATTTTATTCAATACCACCCTCTCTCTTCAGTCTCACATTCTGCCCTAGAGGTAACCATCATTAGCTATTTGGTGAGTACAGTGTTCCCTCTTATTCACGATTTCACTTTCTGCAGTTTCAGCCTTCATGGTTTCAGTTACCGGCAGTCAAAGTACAAAAATATTAAATGGAAAATTCCAGAAATAAACAATTTATAAATTTTAACTTGTGCACCATTCTGAGTAGTGTGGTGAAATCTCATGCTGTCCCGCTCCATCCCACTTGGGACATGACCCATACCTTTGTCCAGTGACTCCACTCTGGTTACCCTCCCTGCCCATTACACACTTAGTAGCCATCTTGGTTATCAGATAGATGGTCGAGGTATCACAGTGCTTGTGCTCAAGTCACCCTTATTTTAGTAATGGCTCCAAAGTGCAAGAGCATTGATGCTGGCAATTTGGGTATGCCGAAGAGAAATGGAAAAGTGCTTCCTTTAAGTGAAAACATGAGTATAGTACAATGAGACGTTTTGAGAGTGAGAAAGACCACATTCACACAACTTTTATTACAGTATATTGTTATAATTCTTCTGTTTTATTATTAATTGCCATTGTTAATATATTACCATGCCTAATTTGTAAATTGAACTTTATCAAATATATGTAGGTAAATAGGAAAAAAATAGTATAAATAGTGTTTGTTACTGTCCATAGTTTCAGGCATTCACTGGGAGGTCTTGGAACATATCCCCTGTGAATAAGGGGTGGATACTGTGTTTTTTCAGATCTTTCATCCAAGTTTTTACAAAGATAGCTAGGTAGGTAAGGTAGAGAGATAATGATCCACAGATGATATATAGATTTTCCTAAATTACCCTGTTTCTTTCAGATAGTATACATAAAGCAGTATAACACAGGAATCTACAATCTGTGTTATATATTGCTATCGTATAGACTGGAGCAGGAGTCGGCGCACTTTTTCTGCAAAAGGTCAGAAGGTATTTTTTGACTTTGTGGGCTCTATACTCTCTGTTGGAACTATTTGGTATTGTAGCACAAAATAGCCATAGACAATATCTAAATGAATGGTCATGGCTGTGTTCCAACAAAACTGTATTCATGAACACCAAAATTTGAATTTTATATAATTATCATGTGTCATGAAATATATTCTTTTAATATGTTCAACCATTTAAATATGTAAAAACCAATTTAGCTCATGTGCTCTATGAAAGCAGATGGATGGCAGGCTGGATTTGCCCTATAGGCTGTAGTTTGCCAACTTCTCGTCTAGAATAAATAAGAAAAAATTATTTATACAATTAAATCATACTTTGTTCAGAGTTAAATATCACCGCGGGATTAAATCAAATAAAACACATCTTGCATAGAACAGTCATTTGACACTTGATAGATAGTGAAAGGAAATATTTAAGAAGAAAGCAAAGGTAAGAGAAAAAAAGGCGGAGAATGGGCTTATGTGGGGGTCTCAAGTTTTGAAAAATGTAAGGGGGTTTTGTTCTTATGACCATTTCTCAAACTTCCTTAGCTCTTCCCCAGGAAGAAGTATTCCGGAGCCTGTTTTTGAAGTACAGCATTAATATAACATTTTGCTTCTCATGGAAACCTGTGTTTGCATGTATTACCTTTTTATGTGGACTTTGTTTTGCTGTATTAGTTGACAGATATCATCTTTGTAGTTGACAATTTCTTATATACCTGAATTGGATTTTTTAAAGTTTATTAATTATGAAGGTTTATATTACTTATAGGAATATAAAATAGAAACATCGATGATTGCCCAATAAATATGTTACATTTTAAGCCTTCCTGAATAGATGCTTTATGATGTTAAAGCTGGCCCCATTAATTTATTTCAAGGGAAGCTGCCTGAATGGCTCTGAGGCTCTTGATTTGATCCAGTCGCCAGGTGTGTCTCTTGATGCCAATTCTGCTTTCAGACCAATGAGAACACTGTGATCCAGTTTTACTGCCTTCTGGAGCAATTGCTAGTTTTAGTAATAATAGAAGTAAAACAATAAGACACCTATTCTGATACCTATGAAATTGTCATTTTCCACCATAATTAAAAAATACAGCATCTGTTTCATAAAACTAAAAAAACTTATTTTTCATGAAATAAGGAACAGTTTATTGAGGATTATTCTACCTGACTTTATTTACTAAGTATGTGACTTAATGAAAGTATGTGTGGTAAGAAGCAAAAATGGATTAATTGCGTTAGTTTTTTTTTAAACACTTGTCCCATATTTCATTTTATTCACCTGAAGTAGAGAGTCAAATAGTGTTTTATTTTTTCCATTGTATAACTTGGCAATTTGGGGGATAAAGGATATTCTTAGCAGATAACTAAATATAAGTGCGAAAATACACACACATGGCCACATATGTATATGAAAAGGGGTTATATCTTTCATTCTTTTAAGAAGAAGTTCATGGTATAAAATTAAGAAGTTCATGGTATAAAATTATGTTGCTATAGAGCAACATAAAGAAGAAAATAAATTCATGTGTATTTTCGCCATCCAGCCATAACCACTATTGATAGTTTTGGGAATACCTTCCAGTTTCTGGTGTCTGTTTCTATACACATAAGCACACATGCTTATATTCAGTCTTTCTTTTATTTCTCAGGTCATATTTGTTGCTTGTCTACTATGTGCCAGGGACAGTGTAAGGCATTGAGGACACAGAGGTGAACAGAACAATCCCCCGTTTCCTGAAGTTTACTTTGTTCTAGTCGGGGGACAGAGGCAGTCACCAATGAGTCACTAATATGTCTGATGATAGTGAGTACTGTGAAGAAAATTAAGAACAGGAGAGAGGTCAAAGAAGGTCTGGAGTGTGTGTGTGTGTGTGTGTGTGTGTGTGTGTGTGTGTGTGTGTTTAAAAGTATGGATAGTAAGGGGTTATACTGCCCACACTCCTCTGTAACTTGCATTTTTAAGTTAAAAAATATATAGCATGACGATTTTCTGTCTTTAAACATTTTTTAAAAACATTCTAATTGGCATACTCTGCTTTTGTATGAATGAATGAGATTTATTTAACTAGTTCGATATCATAAACATTTTTTCTTAAAAAAATGCTATTTATAAGCAAGGCTGTGAAGAGTAAGAGTATCATTAACTGAAGATGAGCCTTTTTATACATCCTTAGGGTAAAATCCTAGAAGCAGAATTACTGGATCAAAGAATAATCATGTATTAAGGCTTTTGATATGTGCTGATTAAAAATGTTATATGGCTAATTCAGAGCTCAATTTGTTTTCCTTTCCACACTCTTTTTCCTTCTTCCCTCCATATTTTAAAAGTTTCAAATTCAAGCAAAAGTAGGTAGTATTCCTAAAATTTATAAAGAATTCTGTACTTTAATAGCATATTATTTTTTGTGCTGTTTCCTTTTTCATTTCTGAAATCAGATTCTTTTTGTGGATGAGAAGGCTAATGCACTTATAATTGCATCATTGCACAAGCTAACAGAGTCCTATTTGTTGCTTATAAAGTTGGTATGAAACGAAGAAAAAAGACATTAAGCACAACAAACCAGCAAGCAGTCTTGGAAATGTGAGAGGGTCAGTGCAAGTTTCAACATGTCATTTCATTTGCTTGTTTTTTAAGGTTTGAAAAAAGCCTAAGAATATTGAACTGTATTACAAAAGCAGCATTCAGTCTTGGGAGAAAACCGTTTTATTGTTTTTAGCTCGCCTTAGGATAGACTTTTCCATTCCAGCAAAATAAAATTATTCTAAAATAAAATTATTCTAAAATAAAATTTGCTTCACCTTCCACTGGTTTTTTTTCCCCTGGTGACATTATATGTAATACTAATACTAACATAATTGGCACACACTTAACATAGCATCTACTCGGTGCCAGATACTACATTACCTCATTTTAAAGCAGCTCTAACCCTTTTCAGAGATCATAGGAGTGCCGTGTTAACATTTGGGTTAAGATGCAGATTCTGCTTCAGCAAATCATGTGGGGCCTGAGACTCTGCATTTCTAAAAAGCTCTCAAGGAATGCTGATGCTCCTGGTTCATTGACAATACCTTGAGTACCAAGGTGTCCAGAGACATTAGTACAAAGTCTGCTGTTTACCTGTGGGGAGAGTGTGCTCAATTGGGGCCATTGGACCAGCTCTGCCAACTACACAGAGCTGGGAGCTGTATGATTTCCAGACGTGTTCTTTCTGCACTTTGTTCTCCACACTGCTCATCCTAGAGAGAGCCACCCCTGCAATGAGATAATAGATGACTTAGATTTTCTCTTTTTCACTTTGATATATCATTCTCAGTTTTCATTCATGATCATATATTCGTCTTATAATTAGAAGTGAATAAATTCATTTTTTAAGTAGACTAGTCCCCTTCTCCATATCTCTATTGATGGTTGTCCTTGGGCACATTTTGCTTCATTTGATCTCTGAAGGTCTTTAGGTGGGTCTTTGGGGGTGGTTATTACAGTAAACCCTTTGGGTGCCCTGCCAATGGCACTTACCTTTTTAAAAAATTTGTGGTAAAATACACATAAAATTTACCAATTAACCATTTTTAATAGGAGGTTCAGTGGCATTAAGTATATTCACATTGTTGTGCAGCCATTTCCATCATTCATGTCCAAAACTTTTGCATTTAAAAAACTGAAACTCTGAGCCCATTAAACAGTGACTTTTCATTCCTCCTTCCCCTTAGTCCCCTGGCATCCACCATTCTATTTTCTGTCTCTATGAAATTGACTGTTTTTAGGTACCATATATAGAATTTTGTGATATTTGCCCTCTTGTGACTGGCTTATTTCACTTAGCTTAACGTCCTCAAGGTTCATTCATGTTGTAGCATGTGCCAGAATTTCCTTCCTTTTTAAGGCTGAATAATATTCCATTCTATGTATATATTACATTTTGTTTATCCATTCATCCATCGAGCGACATTTGGCTGGCTTCCACATTTTGACTATTGTGAATCATGCTGCTGTGAGCATAGATGTGCAGGTATCTCTTCAAGTCTCTGCTTTGACTTTTGGCTTTTTTTTTTTTTTTGCCCACTTCCAGTTGCCTGCATCTGTATCTCCTTATCAGAATGAGGGCTTTTTCTGGACACATGCTCTGCCCATGTATGGACTATGAAACTTGCTTGATATTATACCCTGCATTGGCTTTCTTACTTGTCTCACTAGGGTATGCCTCAGAGGGAACCCATACTAAAGAGCATTAAGAAGGTACCCTGTGAATACCTGTTTACACTTAGAGATATTCTGTTGTTGGACAGCAAAAGTGAGATTTGGGTATTTGAGGTGGGTTCTTAGTGTGTGCAGCTGCCTTCCAACCCCAACCAGCCAGATGTTCAAGAAAAAAATTGAACCTGTTCACATCAGCATTTGAACTTGATTGTTGTATCATTTTAAACATAAAGTATATTTTCAAAGCTCTCTTTTAGCCTCTTTCCTATCTCGATGACATGTTCTCCTAATTTGTTACTATACATGGCGCTAGATCCCAAAGAAAACACAGTTCTACGAGCAAGTAGGTTTTGTATATGTTGAGATAGTTGTTTTCTACGTGTAGGTGCCTATTTCTTGCTTCTACCATGTTTAGCCTCTGAGGGTTCTTCTTGGTTTTTGTCTAGTTTGTTGTTTGTGGCTCCTTTTGACATTCTCTGGATATTGTATTTTTAATATAAAATTATGTATTTAGCAACAAGCCTGGAAAAAGATTAAGCTGCTTGTACCAGAGTTGCTGCTCAAAATGAAAATGCAGCCAGGGGTGTCATTCAGAGCTTGACTGCAGTGTCTTTGGGGAGTCTGGCTTCTAGGGAGGTGTGAACTTTCATTGATCTTTGGAAGTTGTTAATTTCGTACCTAGATTCAGGACTTACATGCCAACCCTACTGAAGGCAGCTACCGTAAAACTACTGAGAGTGAGTCCTAGACTTGCGGAGGAAGACGTGTGCATTTGTGAAGACAGCAGCTTACTAGCATCCCCGCAGACCAACAAGGCTAACCATCTGTGTGACAATGCAGCAGATTTGGTGGGAGGAAGATGCATGCCTGCTGCGGAAAGTCTGCTTACGTCTTCCTTTCGTGACTTTGAAAGATAAATTACTTTAATTGATGTGTTGTCTAGCCAGTTTATAGTAGATGAATGACGTTCAAAGTAGAAAGCAGTTTCAGATACAGAGAATAGAAGGTGGTATCACTGCAAAAGTTTCCTCCTTAAAGTTGGGGAAAAAGTATAACAGCAGATGTTTTCTGTGTTTGAAATGTTTTCCTGTGAAACCCATGAATGACGTTTGCACATGGTAGTTTAGTTCCCTTGGTCAGGAGCAAACTTATCTGATCTCACGTTGGAAGTTGGAAATCTCCTTTGTTGACTTTGCACAGTGGCAGCTATTTGGAAAGAAATCATCTTTTGCTTAGAAAGATAAATCAAAGTGAATCGGGTCGGCAAGAAATTAACATAAAGCCCAAGCAAAGTGAACTCAGTCCTTGCTTCTCTGTATTAACACAGATCATTGTATTCAAAATATACCAGGGCTCGTTTAGACTGGGAAAATAAAGTCAGCTCTTTGTTGTGGAAGGAATCCCTGTGGGCCGTCTTCCTGGAAGACAGTGTACCCTCCCCAGACCTCTTGCCAATCCTTCAATTATGGGCTTCCTTGCCGCAACCTAACAGATTGTGTGTAATTACATTAAATCAGAGGACACTCAGGGGTGGCGTTAATAGCATGTCTTGATATTTTTTTATGGCTCAAGGGGTAATAACCGATTTTCTACTGTGAACCAGATCCGCTTTGTGCTGGAAATACTGAGAATGATCAGCTCTTTCTGCCTATTAATCTATTTGTCGACCAATCATTTGATTTCACAACCAGTCAACTCACTGATCCATCGATGACTCTCCTCCCTTTTTCCTTCCAAACTAAAATCTAAACTAAACCTAGATGCCTAAACATCCTGGCAGTTTCCTGGATGTTCAGCTCTGAAGTCTAATCTTACCTCACGTCTACACTAAAGAGATATCACCTAAACTCTGCGACCTGTAACTTCCTACCTGTTGAACGAAGGATGAAATCAGCTCCCCCCAGTGCAGTGGGTAGTCAAAGGCATACATAGCCACTGATCACAGTGTCTGCATTTAGATCCCAGCTTTACCATTTCCTATCTGTGTGACTTCAGGCAACTTATTTGACTTTGCTATGCCTCAATTTCCTCATCTGTGAAATTAGGATCCTAATTGTATCTACCAGCTGTTTGGAAGATCGAATGAGATAATATATGTAAATTGCTTAGACTGGTTCATGGTACATATTAAATGCTCAGTAAACATTAATCTTATTATCATTACTTATCCGTACATTTAGATGCTCAACCTCCTTTCTTCTGTTCAGTTACTTTCCCCTGCCCATCTTCACAAAGCTCATAGTTTGGTATTGAGATAAGCATAATTATCTGGCAAAAATAGAGGAAGATGACATGTAACTTGGTATTAATGGATGAGAAGGGATTTGCCAGAGTTGGGGTGGAGGGCCATTATAAGCAGAGGGAACTGTGTTAGAAGGCAGGAAAGAACTCAGCATGCTTGGTATACAGCAGTTAATTTATTGTGGCTGGTGCATAGGATACTTGCTGGGTGATGTGGGTGATGGAGGCAAATGCGATTCTGCACCTCTGTTCTGTGCCAGCATACCTGAGTGGTACCTAGGCCCACCAGGGACACTTGGCTCTTCACCATGGTGATTCCCCTCCATATGCAGTGAGGCAACCTTGATTTGCCAAGGCGTGAGATCTGAATCTTGTCAAGGCTGCTAGGGACTCATGTATACATTGTAAAACCCTCACCATTTTCCCCAGGGATACAGGCTTCTCCCTTTCTTTATATTGACATTTTTTAATCTCAGAGCTAAGTTATCCATTGACCAAGCTTTGGGGAATGAAGTGCCCCTGTTTTTATGCTTATGATTTATATAATTAAGCAGCTCTGTGTAGCATATAGAGCCCTACATTGGTATGCAGCAGTTAATTTGTTGTGGCTGGTGCCTAAGATACTTGCTGGGTGACCTGGGTGATGGAGGCAAATGCGATTCTGCACCTCTGTTCTGTGCCAGCATACCTGAGCGGTACCTAGGCGCACCAGAGACATTGGCTCTTCACCGTGGTGATTCCCCTCCATGTGAAGCTTTATTGTGAAGCTTCAGGCCTAGGTTTGCTTCTAACTAGTGGTGGGACCTCAAAAGCTACTTTCCTTCTGTTGGTTGTGTTTCTTTATCAGTGGGATGAGAGAAGTGGTTTGGGGGTTTTTATGGACCCCTTCAGCAACCTACTGAAGCCTCTATGGACCCTTTCTCTAAATAACTTTTTAAATGCATAAAATGAAATACACAGGACTATAAAGGATACTATTATATTGAAATACAGACAAATGATATTATACAATATCTGCAATAATTCTAACACGATATGAAACTGGAATTTCCATTGAAAACCAAGTCACAGGTGCTATTAATACTATGGTGTTTTGGGATTTATATTTATAATTGGAGGACAAGCCACACTTCAGTTAGTGGTTAGTGAAAATAATCATATAACTATTTTTCCCATCCAAGTTTGTGTATCCTCTGATTATATTTGTGGACTAGACGACTTCTAGTATGTTTCCTTTACTGATTCTGTGGCTGTCAAATTTAGTAACAATCCCATAATACTAAAAGATTTCCAAATAAATGAAAAGTGTTAGAATCTTTATATAATTGGCAAAGCTCATGTCATTGGCTTTGAGAAGAACTAAGATATTCTGTGGGTATGCGAGGCACTTTTCATAAGGTTACTGGTGTCTGGTTCAAGAATGCTAGTGGCCATTTTTCAAAGCCCTCAAAACAAACTAAAGAGTCTAAATTGTTTATTGACCTCATTATTCACAGTACTCATGTTCTATGACAGGTGTCCCCAACCCCCGGGCTGTGGACTGGTACCTGTCTGTGGCCTTTTAGGAACCGGGCCGCAGAGCAGGAGGTGAGTGGCAGGTTAACAAGTGAAGCTTCATCTGTATTTGCAGCCGCTCCCCAGAGCTAGCATCACTGCCTCAGCTCCACCTCAGATCATCAGGCATTAGATTCTCATGGGAGCACTGGTCCCTGGTGCCAAAAAGATTGGGGACTGCCATATGGTCTCCATGAACAATGAATTAGTGAATACTGAGCCACTACTCCTACAGAGTTAGGTTTATGTGAGCCCGTGGTCACATTTTCATCAACTGATCAATATATAACTTTATTTTATGTATGTTTCTGTTTTTTAAAAAAGCATCTTATTTAATAAGATGTCAATGTATCATTAACATTGAACTCATGCCAGTAACACTACAACTCATGCCTGAAAGAAGCTTACCTGACACACGTATTTTTTCCGTAAGGCACAGCCTTCCTGTGCTTGGACACGTTAGACAGCCCTGTGTTTGGGGGGCCGTTTTAAACAGTGAAATCACCAACAGAAAGCAGGAAATTGTGAAACGCATGGCACTAAATAGACTTAAACGGATACTTGTTTCCAGTGTAAGAGCTGAACTACGAAGGCAGAGCAGAACCTTGTTCATCCTTAGCTGGAAGCGTGTGCATCAGTGGCTCAAATTTTTTGACTCTCTGTGCCGCCTGTTTGCCAGACTGCCGAACTGCCACCTTATCGATTTTGCAGTTCCAAATGTTGACATGTAGGTGAATTTGCAAATATGGGAATCCACAAAAAATGAGGATTGACAGCATATTTTAATACACTAAACCTTGGTTTAGTTGTTTCGCTACTCTGGGTCTCTGTTTTCTTCTTCATAAAACAAGGATGTTGGGAGAGATCAGTAGCAATAGATTTTTAAAAAAATAGCCAAAGTAACTTTTTATCTTGTGAAAGTCCAGGTATAAAGCAAGTAGTCAGATTCCTGTCTTCCCTGTATCTTTTGTCCTCCACCAGTCTTACCAAGAACATACAGAAAACCACCGGCCTAGATCTCCAAGGCCATTTTCCTCTGTCCCATTAGGTTATATTTTATTCATTTGACAACTATTTACTGAGCCTAACACACTTCTAGATGCTGTTCTTGCACCAGTTCCACACAAAAAAAAAAAAAGAAAGAAAAAATTGATTAGAACTCTTTGAAATGGCCTACAAATATTTCGTATTAAAACAATTTTTTTTATTAGTTTGTTGTCTTCTGACCTCTCTCTTAATATTGACTGGACTACGTTAATCTTTCAGACTCACCGTTGTTTCAGAAAATATGTCAGATTCATTTAGGGGCTTATTCCAGGCTTAGTTCACCCTGGGCATCTTTCGTCTATGAGACTGCAACTAGGACATCCTCGTCGGTCGTGTCTGGAAGTAGGTTGGTTGGAAAGCAGTGTACCCACACGTAAGATAAACCCATTCAGATGCACATCCAGTATTTTCACGTTCCCTGTCACTCTGGGATTGTGTCTACTGCTCCACTAGAAGGTTGTCATAATGGAGATACCTTTCCGCTGTGGACAAAGCATTTTCATAATTCACATGTACAAAAATAATAATACACTGTGCATTAAAACAATCTCGACGTGAACTTCTAGTTTAAGTAAAGCAAATTATAATTTTTACGGAAGACAATTGATGTGTTATTTTTCTTAGACTTCAGTGCATGAAAACTAAAAGCACAATTTGTTAAGATTGTACTTAGTTCTTCAAAGGCGTTTCATTCCTCTAAGAAGAAAATTGGGAAGAAGGGAATTGACAGATTTGGATTAGTTATAATCCAGTGAGTATCCTTTAATCATGAAATTTTTAAAATTATCTAAAGGATAGTACCTATTCTTTAGTAAGAGGCCCTTTTCTTATTGATATTTCTATCCTTTTAGGGAAAAATTAGATTTTTTCTCTGAAATGTCTTTTTCCTTATGAAATGATAAGTGGATTATTTCTATTTCTGTATGAAGAACTGGCCCAAGGAAGGCATGAAGGTTGTGTGGTAGCTTTAGTTTTAATTTGGTATGGATTGTTTCATATTTACAGTCATTGGCTTTTCACAGATCTGTTGATGCTTAGTCTAACTGTGGTAAATTGTTTCCTTGATGGCGCCAGTGAATTCTGCCTGCCATCACTCATGCCCTTGCATGTTCTCCTCCTTCATTGACTCTAGACGTGGCCATGAAACTTGTTTTGGTCAATGGGATATTAGCAAGCATAGTGCAAGCAGAGGCTCAATAAGCACTTGAACATTCGGGCTTGTTCTCTTGGAATGCTCCTCCTTGGAAGCCTACCTTAGTGCTATATAAAAGTTCAGACTATTAAATGATTAGCCATGTAGAGAGACCCTGAAGGATAAGAAACCATTTTGAATGTTCCAACTCTAATCAAGTGCCGAGCTGAAAGCAACCTGTTGAGTGACCTCAGTGACACCATGTGAAATAGAACTGCCCACTTAACTTCAGCCAACCCAGTGAATTGTGAGAAGTAATAAGTGATTCTTTAAGTCACTAAGTCTTGTAGTGACCACACCTGCTTTAAAATCTCTGTGCAAAAGGACACATTCTGCAAAGGTACCTTGTGCATGTTTTGGTTTATAGAAAATTGTGTTTCATAATGCTGTAATGCCATTAAAAGCACAATTAACAAGGGCAGGGTGTGTGTGTGTGTGTGTGTGTGTGTGTGTGTGTGTGTGTGTGTGATAGATTGTGAGAGCATTGCTTCCGCTTTGCAACCTAGTATCATGCATTCAGCGTTCTTATTTTCACAAAAGGTATACGAAGGAAGGTACTTTGAAAAGTAATTGATCTTTTATTCTTTTAGGTTGTGGAAGATACTGAAAAGTATCAAGAGCAGTCACCCAGAATCCCACCACCTAGAGGTCAATGCTGGAAAGTTTTCATATTGTAAAGACAGTTAACAAAACACTACTTGATTCTTCTTTGAAAGCCCAGTGTATTAATTGAGAGTATAGACTGGACTCTCTGATATTTTTATTAAAAGTGGTTAAAGCATGAACAAAGATATATAGGTTCTTGTATTAGATTTATAGTTTGTGATGTCCTGACATTTTCATTCTCTACACTGCTATTTGATTGCTTTTTCTAAAAGGCAAACTTCTGACATAGTTTCTGCCTCCGCAGTAGCTACACACTGCCTCTAGGGCAGCGGTTCTTTTTGAGGGATGATTTCGCTCCTGGGGGATATCTGGCAATGTCTGGAGACATTGTTGACTGTTGTGGAGATACGGTATGCTGCTGTTATTTAATGAGTAGAGGCCAAGGATGCTGCTGAACATCCTACAATGCACAAACAGACCCCTATAATAAGGAATTATCTAGCCCAAAATGTCATTAGTGCCACTGTTGAGAAACGTGGCTCTAGGGTAAGGCCCAAATGCCTAGCTTTTGCTGCCCTTTCTGACCTCTGACCTCTGACCTCATAGCACTCATGCATTTTCTATATGCAGTACCAAACAGCTTTCTATTTCATATCTTCTAACCTTGTGGCTCTTTGCTTATGCCGTTCCTGTAGTCTGGAATATCCTTTCCCGAGAGATAGTAGTTCCTTGTGTATGTTATCACCATGCCTATGCCTACTTCCGTTTTCCAGTTACACTGGATTACAGTTACTT
>NW_006442491.1:11927731-12023513 GCF_000325575.1 Pteropus alecto | reverse complement strand
CCTACAAGTTGTGAGTTTAAGGTAAGCTAGGACTAAACCACATGGCTAGTAAATATTTGAACAAACGAATGAATGTTTGAAGATCAGTGAAGCTGCATATGTTGAGAGCTATGCATTGCCCACACTCAGCCAGTTTTCTTTGCCAGTGGGTGACTCATTCCTGCAAAGGCACTGTGGATACCAGTTCTCCCTGTACATCATTTTATGTACAGCATTTTAACGTCACTGTAATTCCTGGTGGTTCTTCTACAGGCTTCTTTGCCTCTTAAGCCCCATAGCAGACACCAGTATCCAATTCTAGGGCTTAACAGAGTAGAGAGGCAGCCTCAGGCAGGTAAGCAGTGGGGAGACGAAGCTCTGTGCTCCAGATGTCCAACCGTAAGGACCAGGGCAGGGAGGGTTTTGAAGTGAGGGACTGGCTCAAGGCACTATCTTTTGCCTCAAGCCACATTAAAATTAAGTTAGAATAATGTAGACCAGTTCTCAAACTTGTCTGCATATCAGCATCATTTTGGCAGCTTCAAAAAATACTGTTGTTAGTTGTCCAACCCCCAGCATTGTTGATATAATTGGTTCTGGACTTCAGAATTTCTAAACGTTTCTCTGGTAATTCTATTATGCGCCCAACTTTGAGAACCACTGATGTAGATAATTAGGTAGATTATATCTATTCATGTTAACATGGCCAAAGTAATTTAATATTTTCCTTCTTGGTAATTTAATATTTCTTAAAAATTTTATAAATTTAGTATAAATAACATTAGTATTTGTAATTTTGTTCAAATTTATACTTGCTATAAGATAATTTAATATTTCACCTTTTAGTAAATGACATTGTGTAACCTCACTTTTTTCTTTCCTCCCCTCTCCTGGCCCTGAAGCTCAGATGAACTATCACAGAGAAGCAGCTGACCATTCTCATGTTGGAGGAAATTGGGAGGAAACCATTTTTTAGATAGTATGCCCACAAAGATACAAAATTAGAACTGTCTTCTTGGTTCTCATTTAGCCTCTCCTGTTTCCAGTACTCACAGACTCTGAGTTCTTTGTGCATAAGAGACAAAGTAGGAAGAGCCTCATGGTCCCAAATAGCTCTTCCTCCTTGTTACTTCCAGGTTTTTAGTACAAATGGTGCATTTGTTATGGCTGTGCTTTTAATAATCTTCCCCCTTCCATGTTCTCATCTGCTTCCTCCCACCCTCCTTCCAGAGGCTTGTCATATGTTTCCAGATATTACTGAGGTGAGGTCTTGTCAAAAGTCTTGCTTATGATGGCTGATTGGTATGATTTTTGCCATTGTTGTAAATATGAGAGCTAGAAACATGGGCCTCATTCATTCCATGTCACTGCATGTCTAGCACTGAATTTTTTTTTTTTTTTTTTTGAATCAGTTTATGGGAGTTTGGCATCCAGTGGCTTCTGCCACTGAGTAGATAAGCACTGCCATAGAATGGCTGCTCTTGGCAGAGGCCATAGCTTTCAAGAGAGGAATGTAATCACACTGAGCTGTAGAATGTTAGGTGATTATATTTTCAAGAGCATAAATGTTACAGTAGGAAGAGATTGTCAAGATAATAGAGATAGTATAACCCTCTCACTCACTTTTTTCCATTTAATGAAACTGAGGCTCAGGGCCATTCTTTCAGCAGTCGATCATTGTTTATGGAATGCCCTAGGCCCACCACTCTTGGAGGTGCTACTGGGTGTGGGGAATGAGGAAGTGAAATGATTTTCCCAGATTGTAGTTCTGGCAGAACCAGAACTACAAACCAGATCTCTACGTCTTGAGGTATTAATTTATGATAAATTTCCAGTCTTGATTTTTTATAGGTATATCCTATAATAGACTAAGAAGGTAGTCAGTAGATGTTTATACAAGATTTATGAGTTTTAAAGTAATTGATTAAATGTATGCTGTCAAATCTAGGAAATTTGATTTAAAATAATATCTAGTAGCCATTTGATTGATAGGTTAAATTCTTAATTTCCAAAAGTTATTTTTTATATGGTGATAGAAAAGTGCTTTTTGCTTTTCTGAATTACCTAAGTTTAAAAAAATACTCCAAAAAATGGAGTTTTGTGTCAATCTAAGTATTGGTCTGCACGATTTATGTTCCTTTTACTGCCAAAAAATTTTAGCAAACTTTAAAGCTGAATGAGAAACTAGGAGGTCCTGTTATCTAAGTTCATTTGACAGATGAGGAAATTGAAAACTGGGGAGGTTGTTATTTGCTGACGTTAGACCATAGCCAAGTTGGAGACTAGAAGTCACATTTTTTAACTTTAGGTTCAGGACACGTGTACTTTGGTGCAGAGTAAAAACTGTAGACAAGGGTTGCACTACACAGCTGCGAACATACGCACGCTCTTTACGGTGAGTCTGTTTTCAGAGGTGTGGGTTGTTACTCATGCATTGTCTTAGGCTGGCTTCTCCCAAAGCTGGCTGGAGACAAGGATTGGAGTGCAAATAGCTACCTTGGGAGCTGGTCCTAGGAAGCACCAGCTGGGGAGTGGGGAAGTAAGATAAGGAAGGAATGGCAGCCAGTATGGGGTGTACTAAGCAGATCCCACCTTGGGCCACTGAGGCTCCTATCTGCTGGAGCACTGTCTTTTGGAAACTACGAAGAACATGCTTCAGAGAAGTCCACTGGCGGTATGAGGAGCTGGGCTATTTATTTACTAACTCCATGTCACTATTTGCGAGCTTCTTGGAGGCCTTACTGCTAGGTGCTTGGTGCTGAAAAGCCCACAGTCATAGAGTCTCGGTTCCCAGAGTCAGTTCTCTTCCATGTGTGTGGGCACTGAATGCACAGGGAACGTGGAGGGACAACTCCTGCATGCTCACAGGGAAATGGGAATGGGTGTAAGTGGAGCCCTCCTCAACAGTGCGATTCCAGCAAACCCTGGGTCTTGGCTCTCTCTTATTCTTTCCATCTGTGTGTCTAGTGCGATGGTATGGCAAGGATGGGGTCTGAGAAACAAGTACCGAACGCAGTGCTAATGGTGCTGGATATTCTGTGTGCCCCTCCAGATCTATGCCCCACTTTATTCAGCCTGCTCTTGTCCCGCAGGCTGGGCATTCGATGCTGCATTGGGGGGGCCGCTTCGCTGTCTGGCTTATGGAAGGAGTCAGGCATCGGGAGACGAGGGAGAATGACCACAAGGGCAGCCTGTTTATCCCCCAGCGTTTTTCTTGCCACTAGGCTGATGATTGTCCCTGTTACCCTTCTGGAAGTGGCAGAGTCTGTTGGGAGACCCTCTCTGCTATAGCTACAGCTCCTTTTTTCTGGGTTCCAGCTCTGTCCTCTTGCCTCTTCAGGCTGAGGGCACTTCACATTTCCAGTTTGTCTTCCTTAACTCCTGCCCATACTTGGTAAATAATTCCTCATTAAACTCTCCCAGTGGCCCCATGTGAGTGTGCTCCATCTGTTTCCTGCTGGGACCCTGACTGAGACACCATCTTTGAAGAGTTTGCTTTCTAGACAGAAGGGGATGAGATGAAACAGCTAGAGACATTATGAAGATATAAGATAATGAAGTGTAAATTGTACTTGAGCCCTAAGGACACTCAGCACGTAGGATGCATTAACAAAAGATGGGGTACTTATAAAAGAAGATATTTTTGGAGGTGTGCCTTCAGTTGTGATTGGGAATCTTTTTTTGTCTATGAGTAGCTCTGAATAGTGAATTAAAAATGAGAAGCTCTGCCTCATGATCATGTATGCAGTCAATTATAATGTATTTGATTCTATAAGATGGATAACATGTAATTCAGAGAAACACAAGGGTGAAATAGATCTGTCCATCTAGAAATTTCAGAGATTTCTCTCATGTATTCTAATTTTAGATAAGTAAATCTTTTCTTCTTAGTTCTTTATATTTCTCATCCCTCTAATGGGTTATAATCCATATTTTGAGAGTTTTTAAAAAGCCGGCGTGGAAGGCATTTAGGGCTGCTTAGAATAAGGCACTGAACTCATTCTGTACATATTTACAGAGGGTCTCTTGTGACTCAGGCACTTTGCTAAAATAAACACCACGGAGTCGATAACGGATAATTTTTGGTCACTGCTTTCAAGGAAATCACAATGTCATCGGGAAAATAGAAGTTCAAACAAAATAATTATAAATATTTTAAGTGTTACAGGTATAAACAGAGTATTGTGTATATCTAAATGAAGGTGTAGTTTAGTCTGTCAAGAAAAGGTAGAGAAGTTTGTGAGTATCAGATAATGCTTCATGGAGCAAGTGACATTGAGTTGGGTCTTGAAGGATGCTAGTGAGCTTACCAGAGAGGGAATGGGGGAAGGATATGAAAGAAGGTGTGGGATTTCCTGGTGTGTTGGAGAATCAGTGAGATTATTTGGCCAAAACACCAGGTGGCCTTTGGATGAATGCCTGGACTTGAGACCAAGGAATAGAATAGTGATCCAATCATTAACATCCATCAGTTGAAATAATGACAGTACATACACTCTAAAAATATTAGTAAGACAAAACAAAATAAATACAATGGCTTTAAGAATCTTTGGACATTTAACATATTGCTAGACCTCATGGAGCACGTGTTCTAAATACTGAGTAATGCATGTTTTTAATTCATAAGCATCTCAAAGTAGGGAGACAGACCCATTGGTATCTTCCATTAGTATGTATCTTTGCTCAGATTTTTGTGTACCTACATAAAATTTGTCACTACAGAATTAACTTGTATTACTTTACCTAAAATGCGGAAATATGATGGAATGCTTAGAAATATAATAGGTTGCCTTTTCAATTACTAATATTATGTTAGCATCCAAATTTCACAATCACCTATTTGCTAGAACTGGAATACTCAAGATGATTCCCATGGTGGGCAATCGATGCTGGTTGTAGGATAGGAATTCAGCTGGGATGTCAACTGAAGCACCTTATATCTTTTCCCTGTAGCCCTTCTCCTTGTGGCCTGGGTTTCATACAGTGTGGGGACTGTGTTCAAAAGAGGGAGCATTACAAATGTGGCAAAGTGGAAATTGCCAGTGCCCTCAAGGCCAGCACTCAGAGATCCCGGTTGACAGTTGACGACTCTCAGGCTCCCGAGGCATTCTGTTTATCAGAGCAGTCACAGACATGGCGTTTTTTTTTGTTGTTGTTTGTTTGTTTGTTTGTTTGTTTGTTTTTGCATGTGGCTCAACATGTCCCTCAGCCCCACTATTGATGGAAACTTTTTAGTTCATCATTCATTACTATTGGATCTCTTAATACTTCGAAGTTCGAATGCTCCTAAGAGTCACTACCATTAGTTACTTGCTGTCCAGTCTGTTGTTGAGAGAGCCCAGTCTTGTGCCACTGAAGATTTTCTCAGAGGGGCTTGTCTCAGAGCAACTGTGATTAGTGTAGGCAATGGCAGGTGAGTAGAGAACATCAGTATACTGAAGATTAAGGACTCTCTGAGCCTGCCCATTCCTCTGAGGCTAGAGATTTCTTTCCACTTTCCACAAGGCTCTGCTTGACCTACCTTATGCCTTCTAACTTCTTAGCCATTTCTCTCCTTCTCTAGCTTTGCCTTTTTTTTTTTTTTTCTAGTTACTGCATTGTACCACTATTCCTCCTACCCGTGTCCTGGCCTTCCATGTCCCTGTGACAAAAAGGATGTCTTCTCTCTCACCACCTGTCATTTAACTTATGACTTAGTCTTCAGATCTTAGCTCAAGTATTACTTCCTCAGGGGAGCATAGCACCCTTTGAATTAAGTCTCATCCCCTGTTCCATCTTCTTTCCTTCACTGTACTAATCATAATTTGTAGTTTTATACCTGTGTGGCTCCTCGGTCGTTATCTGCCTCCCAGTATAGTCCCTAGAAGGCCAAGGAATGTGTCAGAATTCTTCAGGGTGGCGATGGCTGTGCATGTTAGGTACTGGCAAATATCTGTTTGTTTGTATGAATTAAAAATCAGAGGTAGTTGCCCTGAGAGAGTAAGGATTAAGGAGAAGGAATCTTTATCTTGATGAAGGAATTTAAAAGTAGCCTATTTTAGGGACTGTGAGGTCATAATTTCCCAGGGAGCCTCCCCACAATGGTGATTTGTTAAGTCAGTGAAATCTTATCATTAAGAACATACTGGTGGAGGATATGCAGTAATTTCTGAGATGTGGCCTCAGTTCCCTAACCAGAGGTCTTAGTGATGGCCAAACTTTGTGACTGTGGGGCTAGAACTTCTCATTCCATTCCTGTTTACTCTCCCACGAAGCCAGTATCTTATTTGACTGTAAGTCAAAGATCAGTTAGATTACAATTTAGGTTATGATGTGCTTGTCAGCATAATCTTCATGAGATAACCCCAGCCATAACTTTCTGTTCAGTTCTGTGGCACACCATCTAAAAACAAAGTTAGTGGAAGAATCAAAACGGTAGAAGAGAAACAGTAAGGTAGAGTAAGAAATGACTGAGACTGTTTTACTCAGAGGTTCTTTATCCTTTGAATTCCAGCATTTTTCAATTCCCCACTTTCAGAGATTAAGACTAAGACGGAGAGCAATATATTTCAGTTAATTTATTTCCCTGAAATAACTTAATTCAGTAAATACATTTTGAATACTCTCTCTCTCTCTCTATATATATATATATATCAGTTAAGGGTGTAAAAATGAATACAAGTTGGTATATGACCTTGAAGTTTATACCTACCCAGAAAATATAGCCTGCTCCTGCGCCTGCGCCTGCACCATGAGGTCCTAATGAAACAGTCAGATGAAAAGGGCCATAGTAGGATCTCAGTAGGAGCTAGAATAGTCAGGGGTGTTTCTAAAGAGGGGACAGAATTCGAACTGAGTCTCTATGGATGAGTAGATTTAGGAAAGGTTGCACAGAAGGGAGAGAGAGAGGGTAATATAGGCTGGGAAAGCCCCATGTGTGACAGTAAAAGTGAGAGAATGAAAAGCAAGAATGCCCTTTCACACTCCAGAGGCAGTGAATGCCTGTGGGGTAGGGTTGAGAGTTTAGAGAGTGAAGAGCTGTGACAAGCCATTAGGTGAGACCCTTGGAGGCCAGGGTGTAAGGACTGAATACCTGAAAGCAGGGGAAGTCACATCATAAAACCTGAGCTTTCAGAACATTATTTCTATGGCAGTTGGCAAGGTGGTTTTGATGAAGGAGAGGTTGGAGCCAGTGAGACTGCCTGGGAGGTTGTAGTGGCTGGCACCAGAGGGGTGGCGATTGAAACCGAGAGGGGGGTAAGTGTACAAAATGGGGGTCAGAGGAAGAACTCGTGGATTTTACGTCTGGATTTATAGTGGGCAAGAGGGAGGAATAAGAAACAGGGATATTGAACGTGGGTGAATGGAAAATTAGTTCCATAGTCACCACTACCAAGGTTGGGGATGGATGGTCATGCTCAGGTTGAGTGGGCCAGAGGAATGAAATATCTTAGAAGCAATGGCAGGTAACTGGGGGTCAGTTGGAAGAAAAAGGCCGGGGATGTAAATTAGCGCATCATCAGAACCTGCTGGATTAAATAGGCCCACAATTAACAAAATTAACAAAAATTTGGAGTTTTACTGGGCATTTTAAGTAGGAAGAAAAAAGAACCTCTACTTCAAATACTGACAAACAGTTCATCAGTAAATTCTATTTGTTCTATATTCAAAACAGATCCCCAAAGTAACTGGTTTATATTCTCTGCATCACTGCCTTCTGGTCCAGTCACCAGACTGGATTCTGCAGCAGCCTTCTAGCTGGTCTCCCTGCATCTGTCCCAGGCCACCTACAGTCTGTCCTCAACACAGTAGCCCAAGTGATCCTTTTAAAATGTCAGGTCATGTTGCCCTGCTCCTAGTCTGCAGTGGCTTCCCACCTCGTTCCAAGCATAAGCCAAAGCCCTCACAGGGCCTTCAGGGCTTGGCATCATCCCTTCCTCTTTATTTCTGACTCCATCTGTTCCTACTCTCCCTTGTTCACTACATGCTAGCCCCTTTGCCAACTGCCACTCCTCACACACGCTAGGCTTGCCTCCCTCAGGGCCTTTGCATGTTCTCCCTTGGCCTGGAAAGCTCTCCCTCCCAGTATGTGTAGGACACGTTCCCTCACCTCCTTCAAATCTTTGCCAGCTGGGGACTTCCTTTACACTCCTAGTTATTTCACGTTGCCACCACCCTGACTTATACTCCTGGCCCCCTTCCCTACTTCAGCCTTTTCCTTTATAGCCTTTAGTATCCTCTAGTATCCAGACCATTTACTCACCTGTGTGTTGTCAGTATATCCCTCCAGAATGGAAGTTCCATGGAAGTAGGGATTTCTGTCTATATTGTTCACTGTGGCATCCTCAGCACCTAGAATAGTGACAGATACTCAGTGATCATTCTTGAGTGAATGATCATGAACAAATTCCATGAGAAGTTTCTTTTTTGAGTGGAATTGTGACTTCCTTGAGATCAGCTGTCAGTAATTTTCATCTTTATGTCCAGAGATGGTGCTCAATGTATGTCGAATAAGTGAATACAACCTGAAATACTACATGCTCACATTCTTCATTATCAAGTCCCAGAAATTTCCATTACTAAATGGAACATTTATAAAGTGATAGGGGGAAGAACAGGTTTGCTTCATTTAGCCGAGCTTCCACTTTGGGCTTCAGAATTCACATAGCAGTTTGGTAATTCTTTCATTAGTACTACGATTATTAATTGTATGCTATTTAAAAATTTGGCCCCTCAACTCTCAGCTGATGTTTTAGGAGATTATACTGTACAGGGGGCAGAAATTGCTGGAGCTGACTGTAACTATTCATGGCCAATTAAGGAACTGCATTAGCAAGAGACACGGGGTGCCTTGTGGGAGTCCTGGTGGCAGTGGTTCCTGGTCTCTGGGAAACGGCTGCCCCGGGCTCCCTTCTGCAAAAGGGATCTTGATTTGGTTACTTGGTGGGTGCTTTTTATAAATAAAGAGAATCGATAACCTTAAGAGATTTAACTTTGTAGGGTGCTTAACGAGAGAAAGGGAAGAACAAAGGGAAGAAATTACTCTTTATTTGAGAGCATTTACTTGAGAAGCCCCTCTGAAGTTTGCTTTTTGTTTTATTTGGTATCACTTTCTTCTCTTCCCAGGGGATGCAGATGTCTTTTGAAAGAATGCATGCAGAAAAATAGGTTGTAGGAGGCCAAAATGAATTCTTGGAAGTTTAACAAGCTCCCAAAGGACAGAGCTGCTCCAGGAATCGGGGCTGTTACCCCTTCTTTCAGGTTGAGATTTGGGAGAACTAACTCTGGTATTCCCTGCTTCTACTGCCATTGATGTGGTTTGTGGATGACACAACTAAACGGCCAGGTTCTTATTTATATGTTTAGGTGGGGCTTAAAGGAATTGAGACAGTAGGGAAATACAGCACAAAGGAACCTGAAAACAACAGTGGCAGATTATGTCTTTGCTTAACTTTAGGGTAAAAACAATCCATAGAAAATCATTACAGATTTTTCTAGCTTGTGAAATTATGGGACAGCCTTGTTTTCAAATATAGTGTCTAAGGGGTCAAAAGAAAGTTCAAGTAAAATTAAAGCCTAGAGAACAAGGCAGTACACATACACAGCCAAAAGATCATCCATGTGACATTCCCTAAGGCTATGGCACGGAGTCAGTTGGCAGGATGTTTAAATCAGTGGCAGAACTATTTTCCTAGTCCTAACTAAAAGTGCAAGAGGTATATTGGGTGTTTGGCCTGGGGTCAAAAGTAATGTGAGAAGAAACATTGGCGACAAGGCTTTTTTTGGTTTTAAAATGTCTTATCTGTGTGTTTGCATTCATTTCTACCCCCATTAAAGAAGACAACTCATGGGGTAACAGAGACAGTGAACTTGGTGTCCAGGGTGAAAATGAATGAGAAACAAAAATATTTCTCCAGTGAGTTTTGTGTTGGGAAGCAGAGAATCTGACCCCACGGAGCTCTAAAGAAAGCCTACATTTTTGCTACATTGAAGAGGTCACATTCACTGCATAGCACAGTTCTTGGAGTGAGTCCTTCACTTTCAAAAATTGGTTAAAATGTTTATCTTAAAAAAAAAAAGATGTATCGTTAGCACATTTTCTGTGATTAGCAGAAGAAGGATACTCTGCTGTGTCCTACTTTTTTTCCTCATTGTCTTTTATATTTTTGAAAAGTGCCCTTACCTCAAAAATTAATGTAGTGCCCTCACCACATTAATTCTAAACTCATAATGATCACTCTTATCTAGCTGTTATGATGATCAAGGTTCTTTTTTTTCTTGTGTTTTTTCTTCTGCTGTTGCCTAATATTTATAACTGTCTTTTCATGAGGTTGGGTGGGGAAGAGGATAAGGAGAGAATATACCGCAAAAATCAGTCATGCTGCATTCAGTGGCCCAACCTGCTTGTTCATTTTTCCCTCCACCCATCTACCCACCCACCCACACAAGAAACCATCTGATATTTATTGATCATCTGTTGTAAACCAGGCACTATATTGGGCTCTGGATCTAAGATAGAATAAGCTAGAATCCCTCCCCCATGAAGGAGACCAAATAACACGCATTTACAGTGGAGGGCCTCACAACCTATTCTTGGGGATTTCAGGCAAAGTTTCCAGGAAGAAGTACTATCTCAACCGACACATGACAGATTGATTGAAGTTAGCTGGATGAACTCTGTATGTTGGGGGCTTCTGTGTGGTTAAGGGAGTTCCTAGCACAAGAAACTCTGTGTTCTAGAGGTCACATTTTATGTGAGTTGTGTTTCTGAAGTCCTTGCAAATTCAGAATTTCCATAATTCAAGATGGGTATTTCCCTTTAGAAGCTAAGACGGCGCCACCCTGTGGCCACTCTGTAAACAGAGTTTAGCGTTCTCTCCACCCAGCCAACTTCAAAGCTATAATTCTTGAAGAATTTTAACATTGAGTCAAATGAATGTGAGACTGTATTAATGTAATTATATTATCGCAAAGCTACATAAATCAAGGTCACATGAAATAGAACCAGACACTGTAGAGTCTCAGAGCGCTAGCTCATGGCCCATTTGATGGAGCTGGAAGTTCTTCAGCATGGATAGCGTGTATACCTAAGGGTGGGAGGAGACTAGGAAGAGGGAGACAGAGGGGAGAAAGAGTGGTGGGAGAGGAAATGGATAAGGAATCAGGGCCTTGATTATCCAAGGCTTATGAACCAAGGCATTGTGAGAGCCTCTGAAGAATGTTAAGGAGGAAATGGCAAGGTTAGCATTAGGTTTTTGTTAGGCTTTTAGTAGCTGAGAAAGTTGAAATTAGACTAAGGCAATGTCTGGGTTTCAGATATTTGTGGAACATTCCCCTTCGTTTCCAATTAGACTTTGGTTATAAAAAAAATATATAAGCTGTCATGATTTCAAAGTACTTTTAAGGTTTTTGTTTATTTTGTTTGTTTTCGAAGGGCCCGGTAACTGTCTTGGAAGAGACAATGAGATGCATAGCTAACTAGCAAGAAGTTAGATACTCAACCTAGACGTGGGACCTAAGCCTAGAGGAGAATTTGTTAGTGAATCGTACTCGGGGTTCTGTGGTAAAATAGGCTGGGGGTAACACGAGTTAGACAAAGTTAAGTAGATTTCTTTACTGTGGGACTTCTTAGAGCCGTAAAAGTATTAATACGTGTTATGAACTTCTAAGATAAACTTAAGGCATGCAGTGTATCCCAAACTTGTTTCAACACTAAGGAAACTTTTTCCTGGAAATAGTCATTATTATCTGGCTGAGGGCGACTATTCCAAGAAATGTGTATCAGTTACCTAGTGCCACAATAATACTGCATAACAAATAACTATTATTGGAATACAATAATACAAAAACACATTTAGCTTACAAGTTTGGGGGATTCAGCTCATCCTGATCGGGGCTTAGCTTATTTTAGCTTATCTCACTCAGGTGTCTATGGTCAGCTGTGAGTTGGACAGGCAGATTCTTCTAATCTTAGCTGAATTTGTTTACATGTCTGGGAGCTCAGCTGGCTGTTGGCTGACCTAGGATGGCTTTAGCTGGGAGGACTGAGGTGACTTGTCTCAGTTATATGTGTCTCTCATCCCCAAGCATGCTAGACCTAGTGTGTTCTCGTGACCATGACAAAGGAGCAAGAATGAGAGCAAGCCCAACAGTGCATCTTCAAGCTGTCTGCAAGCATTTGCTTGTATCATGTTGGCTAATATCTTGTTTACCAAAGAAAGTCAAGGGTCTCATTTCAGAGTGGGAGGGCACTACAAGGTTACATGGCAGAGGATGTAGGTACAGGGAGGGAGAGTAAGGCTCTCTTTGCAATCAGAATAACCTAGGAGCCAGCTTGAGAATTGCTAGGTGAGATCACAGTCAACTGAGAGCAAGGAATGAGGTCAAACTTTATGCCACAGCCACAGACAGTACTTTTAATTCTGATAAGGAATCTCTCAGATAGATGTCTGGGCCATGTCAAAGTGAGAAAAAGTTCATCTGATTCTACGCAGGACTTTTATTATCTTTCTGTAGAATCATTTCAGGACCGAAAGAATTGTGGGTATCAGCTAGTTCTAGTTGCATCATGTTGGAAATGAGGAAACAGAGGCCCAGAGAGGTTAATTGTCCAGCCTAAATCTACACAGCTAGCTAGAAGCAAAGCTGAGCCTTGAATCCAGATCCTATCTCAAGCCATTTGGGTTTTATTACGTTAAAGCTTTGTCGGGGTGGGCAGCATTGAAGGAACTGAAATTATTTATAATCTTTATATGTGAACAATGACATTCCTTCTGAAGGAACTATATATAATATAACTTAAAAAATGTGTATTAAATGTCTTTGGAAGGGTAAAGTAGATAATTAAACATTGAGTTGGTTGCTGAATATTGTGACTGGAGAACCTTTCTTTATTTTCTCCTTGGAGGAAAAGTTGGGGATGGAGTTTGAAGCGAGAAGTGGCCTCGGATGGTAAGTCATTTTGCTTATCAGAGCCTTCGTTATCCTACCTGTGAACATTAGAAAAGTAAAGCAATATATGGAATGCTTTATGAGTTTGTATGTCATCCTTGCACAGTGGCCAGGCCAGTCTTTGTATCGTTCCAGTTTTAGTATCTGTGTTGCCAAAACCAGCACTGACAGGAGATTCTTGGTAATGCATTTTTGTTTTCAGTTTTTCTCTCCTCTGCCCCCTCCTACTCCCAAAAATTTCTGCCGCATCAGTGAAGTCAGCAGAGGACTTCTGAGAAGGGAGCAAGAATTTGTGTTCTAGCTCCTACTTTGTCAAACAACAGATACAATTGTGAAGGCAGATCTAGTCTTCCAGAATCGAAGCTACATTGACACCTTATTTAGCTGACAAGGGTGGGCAACAGTTTTTTCTATATAAGTAAAATTTTGATCATAAAATTCTACTAAACTCTATCAAATAAATTCACTATTTTTTATGATGGAAATACTTTTAGAATATAGCATATATTCCCTGATTTACTAAACAGAATAACCGAAACTTCTCAGCCTCATCCCTTTAGATATTAGCAGTCGAACTGTGCGGTAACATAGCGCTGTGCCTGTAAGAGCTATCTAAGTGAAAGGCATTATTACTGTTGTTTTGTTTGCTTAGGGACTGCTGGAGTGTATAGGACCACTTGCCATTAAACTAAGTCTTCACAGATATGCTTTATTAATTCTTGTATTTTATTTTTGGAGTGTTTATACTTCCTCATTGTCAGTTGGTCGGCTGTATATTAGGGCCGCTCAAACACAGACTTATTCTTAGATCTGGTCTGTGATACAGATAACTACCTTTCCCAGGCTCCTTTGCCCCTTGGTGTCTGCGGGGAGACAGAAGGCTGCCTCTCCCTGCCTCATTCTGCTTTCTTTGGTATCTCTAGAAAGAGCTGTGTTTCTTTCATTGTTTCTGCTCTCACCTGGCTTCTCCTTTCTTTATAGCAGTGTTGTTGTTCTAATATCATCTAGTTGGCCCAAGTCTTTGTTCTCTGATTACATCACTCTCTTCCATTAACCCTCCTGAGTATGCAAACTAGCAGCTTTTCAGGATCGCTAGTCTCTCGGGTGCTTCTCTGTTCCCTCTGTGACCTCTCAGACATTCCATCACTCTAACCGGTCCTTTGGTTTGAAAGATCTAGAGTAGCTTCTGTTTTCTGATTGTCTGGTAACAGTTTACTGAGGTTGCCTTCTCTTGCAGCTCTTTTCTCGCCTTCTAATTTGCTTCTTACAGTCTACTGTGAGGACAACAGCCAGGTTACCCAGTTTATTTTATTGGATATAAAAATGCAAACTTGACTGAGCAGTAGTAAAGAGTGATTTAGGGCCTAGGCTCTGGCATTAGAATGCTTGGGTCCCAATCCCAATCATACCACTCATTGGCTGGCTGTGTGACTCTGGACAGGTTTCTTAACCTCTCTGAGACTTACTTTTTTCATCTGAAAAAAAAAATGAATGTAATTACAGAACCTATGCTGTCTCTTAAGATCAACACTTATTGAAGGGGAAGGAAGGATTTGAGATTGGGCAGAAGGAGTTGAGCTGTGATACAGTCTATTTTTTATTTTATTTATTTTTTTTTGATGCAGCCTTGACAGGAGCCTTAGTAACCCCACAGGTAACAGGTTGGGCCTTTATTCTCTGATGTTGACTGGGGAAGGGGTTCTTGATCTTGGGTGGGGCAGCTTTCTGCAATTTGCCTGCAGCACTTGCAAGAGCAGGGAAATAAGTTCTTCAGCTCCGAAGTGGGATCTGTTCATTACATTACAGAGTCCATGACGCACCTCCGGGTGTATAATTGTGAGATATAAATAATTAACCCATGAGAAGTGGATCGCTTGGTGCCTGGTACCTGGTGAATGCTCAACAGCTATCATTATTAATGAATTTGATATAGACATTCCAGTAAATAGACTTTATGATGTCTGGTTTTAGCTATAGAGAGTTTTTACAACTTCCTGTCCATGACCCTGTCCTACAGAGTGGAGAAGAAGCCGCATAAGTGGTCTGAGATAAAATGAGGTTCTATGGCTTCGACATATGGACTTTTAAGTACATTAGTACTGTTAACGTGGTATCTTTACATACGGCTCACCCATAAGTTCTTATATCATTATTCGCCAAGGTATTCGCAATATTTAGCATAAAATTTGATAAGAATTAATACAGCTTTCGTTCTTTCGAATACTTATTCTATAGCTACGGTGCTTAGCATGCACTCTCTTGTTAGTTCTCGGGATGCCTCTAAGGTGCTGAGGTTCCCACTTATGGTGAGGACCTGAGGTCAGTGAGGTTACATGAGCTGCCCGAGGTCCTCCAGCCAAGAAGTGGCCACTGTGTTCTCATGCCGGGCTGCAGCCTCAGGCTTAAGCGAGCTTATGCTTTTGACTACACATTTTAACAATTTAAACAGCAGTAGGGGAAACCTTCTCCTCTGAAAATAACTCTAGCAAAGTGTAGGTGTTGTTTTGGTAGAAACATTTCAGCTGCTGCCATGAAAATCTTCTCCCAAATGGCTTTGTGAGAACAAAGCTGTGCAGGCTCTGCTTGTGTTTATGATTTGAGCCTTATGGCTCAGCCGCAACACAAATGATTTGTTTTCCTGGCCTTGTTGGCAAAGCAATTTAATTTCTGGATTTCCCCAAGGAAGAAGTCTAAACAAATAAATTTCTTTATAATTGGATGTTTAAAGAGGAGCCACAAGGAAAAGTCCAAATGGGAAGCCAGGTATGTTTTCTTTCACTGAATGATACAGAAGCGGGGGCAGAGCATAAGTACACAGATATACTTCACTTGGCAGTTTCACTTTCTAATAGTTGCCTTTCTGTTCTTCATCAGGAAATGATTATTATAATCAAGTAAAGCCCCACAAGCAAGGTGGGTGTTTATAAGTGTGTGTTACTGGAGAATAGCAAATTAGGTCACCGTTTCTATATATCTAAATAAAGGTAATACTTTCTTTTCTGTAGAAAATTTTTTTTTTCGAAATCGGCTTTATGGTACTAATGAGAAGTCTAGGATATAAGGTAAGGGATTCATAAGAGTGTGTTCTGAAAAGCCCTATTTGTTTGATGTGTCAGGATTAGTTTTGACAGTTTATAACAGAAAAATGTAAAAAAAGAACAGAGACTTAAGATAGAAGTTCATGGAAAAGAAATTCAGTGCTAGGCATGCCATGATTTCACAGTATGATCAGGAGCCCAGGTTTCTTTCATTCTGTCCCACTGTCTTAATCATGTAGCTTCCATTTTCAAGGTCACTTGGAGCCAGTTAAGTTTCGGCCATCATGCCCACAGTCCAGATGTGTAGCAGAAAGGAGTTAGAAGAAAGGAGCCCTCTTAGTTGAGGGAGCTTCCTCAATTTCTGCAGACTTTCTGGATATTCCATACAACACTTCCATTTATATTTCACTGGTCAGTACTGGGTCACACGGTCATACCCAGCTGCAAGAGAGCCTAGCAGTATATTCTTTAGGTAAGCACACTTGAGGCTGTCTTACTGATGAGTAAGAAGAAAATAGATATTGAATGATAATTAGCAGGTGCGCTATGTTTAAGATTGTAAACTAATGCCTTGACTAAAATTTAGACGTGTTGGAGTTAACATTAAAAAAGTGACTTTTTTTGGTGAGTTCTCCTGATAATCCTCAGAATCTTCAGTGGGTTTATGTGCATCAGAACATACAGAGCTCCTGAATGTGCCTCAGTCTTACTGCCTTTACTGGGAGAAGTAATGGCATACTTTTTTCATATCATTCAATAATTATCGATCAAGTACCATGTGCCATGTACTGTGCCAGATAGCAGTGTCTAGCAGCTAGAACATTTCCCACATTTATTTGATCACCTTCTCCCCCCACCCCCTGGCCTTGTAAAGCCTATTAACACTTCACGGAAGTATTTTAAGGGACCTAGTTTGGTAAGTGTTTACCTGAAGGAGCTCATTAGTCCGAGAAGCCTCACATCCTCAGCATAGGAATTGAAAAAGTGTGTCAGTTATCTGTTGCTGCATAAAAACCACCTCAAAGTTCAATACTTTAAAACAATAAGCTTTTATTATTGTTCACAAGTTAATGGCTTTGGCTGGGTGGCTCTTGTGGTCCTGGCTGGGGTCACGCTGAGCACATCTGTGGTCAGCTGTAGATTGGGAGGAGGTGTCTCTGCTGAACTTGGCTGAACATGCTCACTTGCTTCTGTGTTACTGGAGGCTGACTGGTCTAGGATGACATCAGCTGGGGCCCTGGGATTTTCTCCACATGGTCTCTTCATCATCCAGCAGCCTAGTCCAGGCTTCTCATGGTAATCACATGGTCCAAGAGAGTATGCAGAAATACATGAAGCCCCTTGAAGCCAAGACTCAGAATTTATGCAGCCTAACTTCTCTGTCAAAGCAAAATCACAAAATCACAAAATCAGTCCAGATTAAGTTGGGGATGTAAACTCAATCTTTTGTTGAAAAGAGCTGCAGTCATATTGCAAAGGATGTAGAAAGCTGAAGAAATAGAGATTGGAGCTATTTTTGCAGTTAGTCTAATACAGTGTCCCAAGAAGGAAAAGTTTAATCTGTGTTGATGCCTGATCCTTTCTGTATTTTTCCTCCCTCTCTTTCCTTCTAACATGCCCAGTCAAAATTTCTATTCATTGAACATGTTCATAGCTATGTTGATGTAAATTAAATCAGTTGTCTTTAGCCACCTCAGTATGTTGGAATCCCTAAAGCTCAGTCACTACTCGTGGGTAAGACCTTGAGTAGGTGGGCTTTGTGAGGTCACTTGCTGTTCTTTAGGACAGCAATAGTGCTCCATTTCCTGTATGCTCTATAGCTAAACTACCAAGGAATAAGACGTGTGACATAAATGTAACCTCTAAAAGACTATAATTCAGGTGTGCTCACTTGCTCTTCCTTGCTTTTGTCAAGTGCCTCCTAAACATGTAAAACTAATAAAAACAATATGGACAAGAAGTCACAAATAAGTAGAGAGTGGTTTGAGCCAGCCAGTAGCAAACATAGAGACTGTTTATTGTTCTAGTCCCCATATTTTAGTCTGTTAAATTGTTCTATTCATATGTACTGTGGAATGTCAGAATAATAACACTTTATAAATTATGAGAGTCGTTAAGAAGACCTTTGTAAGTCTTCGGTGCCTCTTCAGTTATTTGACATGGATGCTTTTGTTCTTAATCTTCGGTTTGTTTCAGGTAGTGCCAAGGGGCAGATCTGATGCTATGTCTTGCCTGATATGCTCTGTAACGTTGGCGTGTTACAACATCTGAAAAGTGCAGTCTACTTATCCATGATGTGAGCAGATGGTGATACCTATCTCAGTGTATTCATGAAGTCATACAAAGGTCATGCATGACCATTACTCATAATACCTAACAATGGCATGACGTGGCACTAACCATGTGTCGGGTATATAGTTCTCAACAAACCTATGAGTTAGGTGCTCTTATAATCTCATTCTTAGATGATGCAAATGAGGCACAAAAATGTTAAGTAGCATGCCCAGGTTGCACAGACCTGAGGTGTGTACCCAGGAACCTGGTGCCGTTATCCTCTTGGAGAGTCAGGTTGAAGAACTGCCTCTGCAGGTGTGAACACGTGGTTGTTTAAAAAGTGAGCGAAGTAAAGTTCTGATTTTAACAAAATTGAGAGGGATGGGATCAGTGACTTAGATTTTAAAAATTAACTTTGGACTCTTAGTATAGAGCTTGCCCTGGCAATTTACATAGCTATTTCTTGCAGGTACATTTGACATTTTCGAAAGCAGTCAGATTGCATTATCTGTTCTTTGAGGGGTTACTGGGCTGTGTGCATTTCGAAAGTTACATTTGCAATCGGCATTAATTTCATTGTTAGCCATTTTCCTTCACATTAGTTACAGGGTCTTTTTTTCTTTTTCTTTTACTTTTTTTTTTTTAAGTCTAGCTGGGTTCTAATGGAGATGATAATTTGTGGGATTAGATGGGACAGATCAAGTTCATTGTACAGGAAGCCGTATTAGTTACAGAGAGAATACTCAGAGCTTGACTGAACTGTGTGGATCTCTAATCTAGTATCACTGAGCAGTGTTTTCTTTCCTTCCCCATTTTAGTCCAAAATGCCCATTAAACTGGAATGGGGTGAAGAGTCACATGATGTTAATAGGGAGTGACTTTCCCACTACGTTTTATGATTCACCCGAGGGAGTCACACTAAACTACATGAACAAAGGGAGGCATTCCCCTGGAAGCCAAGGGCAGAGATAATTATATGAAGAAAAATATAAATAAGTGATGCCATTTGCTCTTATATTTGTCTTAATCTGTTGGGACTGCTATGACAAAATACTATAGACTGGGTGGCTTTTAAACAATACACATTTATTTCTCACAGTTCTGGAGGCTGGAAGTCTGAGATCGGGGTGCCAGCCTGGTCAGGTGAGGGCCCTCTTCCAGGTGGCAGACATCTCCTTGTGTCTTCATGTGGCAGAAGGGGCCCTTTTATAAGAGCACTAATTCTATTCATGAGGGCTCTACCCTCATGACCTAAGCACCACCCCCAAAACTCACCAGCTAGTAACATTTGGGGGTTAGGATTTTGTGAATATTGGGGGGACAAAAACATTTAGACCATAGCAATATTCAAGCAGAATTTTAAGAAGTTATTGCATGTAATTTAAACAAAAATTCTTTTTACTGAAGCAGTATTAAGAACACAGCAATTCTTGGGATGCTACATGAATCAGGAAGAATGTTAAAATGTTGGAACAACCACATGCTCAGTTGTAAATACATTTTTTTCTTATGGGTAAGAATGGCAGCCTCACTTTGAGCATTTAGTAATTGAAATATTAGGATCTATAAGTAGAGAGGAAAGGAAGCTATAATGAAATTCAAGACAGGGCACTTGATTTTCTGGCTTCCAGAGGATCGGATGGGTTTAAAACACTCCTCTATTGGCTGCATCGGGGATTTAAAGAATAACAAGGAGGTTTTTTGTTTTTTTTTTTTAACCTATATAAGAGCCCATGAGAAGTCTCTTCATCTTATCTTGTAATTCACAGGCTAGAGGATCAAGTTTGAATATATCATTTACCTAGATACAGAATACTACTAATTTTACTACTAATAATTTATATGGAATTCTTGCCATATGCCAGGTACCATTTCAGTGCTTTACTTGTAATAACCCCTTTATCCTCACAGTAACCCTTTGAAGTAAATACTATCATTATTGCTACTTTACAAGTAAGGAAATTGAGGCACGAGATCTTAAGTAAATTGCCTAAGCTCACACAACAGATTAGTTTGAAGCTAGTATTCAAACCCAGACTATTTTAAGTGCTACACTACAGTGTTTCCCAGGTATCAGTCATTCAGATAGCACCTCATGCTTTTTGCCATGATTGTATTCCACTTCTATTATTATTTATTGTTTTCCACTTTTTCCACACAAATAAATGTATTTAAATCACTACCTTAAATGGAAAATTATCATGTGCCACAAATAATAGAGATAGCCAATAAAAGTTAAAAAATGAAAACCAAATAGTGTCATTCAATCCTGAGTAGACGAACCCTTCTCTTTCTTGAGAGAGATGGGTGGGGTTGCGGGGGATAGAGAGGTGAAGGGAGAGGGAGGAAGGGAGGGAAGGACAGACATGAGAGGACACATGAGAGAGAGAGAGAAAGAGAGAGAGAGAGAGAGAGAGAGAGAGAGAGAGAGATTGATATATATTGATTGGTTCCTACTGGGGCATTCTGAGTTATTCCAGGCTCAATCTGTATACCACCTAAAATTATCTTGCAGTTTACCAGTGATAGTAGCTCCTACACTCTGAGAATCACTTGTCTAAAATATAAAGATGCACTTTTTTCAGAATTATCTTAGGGAAAAGGAAGCAAAGGAGTGGTGAAAGGAATTCAGGCCTATATTAGTTCAGCCAATCCAAGTAAAACTGTTGTCTGACTTATTAACCCTAGATTATTCATCTCGACCCTAGAAGACCCTTTCAGATTGCTTCGTGGAAAGCACTGTGGGTAATTTTTATCCACAAGTTATTATCTGTAGAAGAAGATATGGTTACTCCTGAATTTTAAACCAAACTACTTAGAAAATGGTCTTAAATTGAGCCTTGTTTCATCCTTGACACATACCTACTGGTTTGAAACATCAAAGATCTTTAGGCCTCTTTCAAATACCTGTTGGAGATCATTGGGAATAGTGTCCCTTCTCCTGTTACCAAGATGACATTCTCTTTATATATGTGCTCTCCATGCTTAGTATAGGATTATTATATTTTGATTATGGTGAGAAAAGTAAAAGGTGTCTTTTCATCTCCTGCTTTAACATAAATAATGAGACCTAGTGTGTTTTCATGTAATGAAGAGGGATCTTCCTTTCAATTCACAGCCTTTGTAAAAGCAATTCATGGACGTGATTGAAACTCATCAATGTGAACAATAAATTAATCTGCATCTGAAGGTTTTACTGATTATCTGATCACATAATTTCCACATATTCTGATTACATTTTTACATGATATGAATTCTTAATCAGGATGATTGTTTGCAGTGCCTTTTCTATGCCTGGTGAGCCTCGTAATGGAGAGAGGTCACTTGACAAGAGTGTTAACAGACTTAAAGATGGTGAATGAAACTGGCTTCATCTTGCTCAGCATTCCTATTTCTATTTTCAAATGTTATAGTGAAGTATTATATATTAACATTAAGTATTATAGCTGCAAATAGGCAGCAGGATAATAAATGTGGCTTGTGTGGCTGGTGAAATATCACAGCTGTTTGCTGTTAAGTGTGCCAGTGAACTTCAGAAAGGTTCCAGTAGATTTGCGGCCTTTTTAATTGCTCATGGTTATAGAGAAGAGGTAGGTGGTTTGCGGAAGGGCACGTGAACATCTGTCTACACTATAGCTACTGTAGGATCTCTGTCTCCAAGGGGCCACCATGCCATTCTAGCCAGGACGATGTGGTGGGCTGGATTGGCCACTGTTTGGTGGCATAATAGAGATTACCTTTATTTGCAGGTTTCATCTGGTGGTGCCCTGATGCATTTCATCTGATTAGGAAATTGTTCTCAGGGCTGGTCTGTAACAGTTGGGCTGTGACTTAGTCAGATGAAGCCTGTAGTTGACCTACTCTGCCCTGGGCTAGGTTTTGGAAACCAGAACTAGCTCTGGAAGTGTGTCCTGATTTTGGGAATAAGATTAGTGAAGGTCATTGGGATCATTAGATCCTCAAGGGCACGGACCATGTCTGTTTATTCCCCAGTGTACACTTGGCATCTGACACGGCTCTGGGCACATGGCAGGTACTGAGTAAATAACTTGTCGAATTAGGCAACAAAGTTAAGTTGGGCAATTGATGTTCTTGGCATATCATTTTCACTTGGTGACAGGAAACCACAACAAAAGAGTGTGTGTGCACATACACGTGCCCATGCATGCATGTGCTTTATAACTTCCTTAAGAAATAAATAGATTCGATTTCAGTTTTTGGAACTAAAAAGAAATACAGAGAATTATCTTGGAATTAGTGGCTGGTTTCCCACAATAGCAGGTTCCCTGATCGAAAAAGTAGTTTCAGGTTCTTTTAGAGATGGAGAAAAAGATGGCAATGACTTTTGTTCCTTTCCTTTTTCGTGTCTGCAAGGATTTAGAATAGAGAGAAGCCATGTGGAAAACAGACAGTTTTCTTCCAGACTTTAGGTCTTGAAGATTAGTAGAACATACTAGGAAATAAGGTTCTTTCTCTTGGGAAATTACTAATGCTGGCAGCTTGAAATAGCATGGAAAAGACTTCGTAGTGACAGATTTTCAGACAGTTTGTTAGAGAGGAGACGGGCCCACATAGAGTGAAAGCAGAAAGAAAGCCTGAGTTACATTAGCAAGTAATAAAACAGTATAGTCTGGAGCAGAAAGGCATTCGACATGTTCCTAGCACTTACTGTGTCAGGCCATATAGTATAAATATTATTTTTGCAACAGCTGTTATTTGAAATATCTTATATTTTTAGATAGGTACAATTATCCCTGTCTTACAGATAAGGAAACTGAAGTTTGTAAGGATATCTATAATTAACTCAAAGCCATATTAATAACTAGTACATATAATGGGGTGAGAGTTTGAACCCAGACCCATCTGATTCAAAAACCCAAGTTCTTTCCCCAGGTTAAGCAGTTCCTTGCCTTTCTTATAACTGTATTCTATATTTAGTGATTATCCTGAGTACTTCATAGCTTTTACCATTTTTAAAGGAAGCGATCTATTTTTATAGTACTGTTGGGTTATGAACTCAGTGTTGTGAATTTAGCTATCTATGCCTCTGTGTGTGTGTGTGTGTGTGTGTGTGTAGGCAGTGGTGGTGGGGAACATCCAAGTGGTCCATATCTTTGCTGCTCAAAGTGTGGTACAGCATTGGCATCACCAGGGAGCTTATTAGAGCTGGAGGCTCAGGCCCCACAGCAAACCTTCTGAATCACAGTCGGCATTTTTAATAAAATCCCTCAGTGATTTGCATGCATGTCAAAGTTTGAGAAGCTCTGGTCTTAACTCCTATGATTCTAAGGCAGCTACCTGTATGGTCGGCATATTGTGCAAAAGCAGCAATAGTACAATGACAATAAGTTATTATCCTAGTTTATTGAGTGCCTGCTATGTACCAGATGATGTTAAGTGTTTTATGTAGATTTTCTTATTTAAAAATTCTCAGTAACCCTGTGATATGGTATTTTTGTTCTTATTTTAGAGATGAGAAAACTGAACTTTAGGGAGACTAGATAACTTGTCCAAAACTAAAGAGCCCTGATTCAATTTGAGTGTGTCCGATTGCAGCCTTATGCTCTTAACTATCATCTCATGCTCTCCAGCTTATCTTACAAATCAGTAGATGCTGATTACCGATGTCGGACTGATGATGATAGGAAAGTTACTTATAGCAGCGGTTCCTAACCTTTTTGGCACCAGGGACCAGTGCTCCTATGAGCATCAAATGCCTGATGTTCTGAGGTGAAGTTGAGGTGGTGATGCTAGCACTGGGGAGCGGCTGCAAATACAGATGAAGCTTTGCTCACTCGCTTGACTGCCTCTCACCTCCTGCTGTGTGGCTGCGTTCCTCAGGGGCAGCCCCACTACCAGTCTGCAGCCTGGAGGTTGAGGACCCCTAAGTTATAGCATGGAGCATTGCCCATTCACAAATGGCGTTCTGTGAAATGAATTTTATTTTACTGACTTTAAATGGTGAGACAAAAATGAAGTTATCTCTCTTGAATAATATCATATGGGGTATTTTTTTTCTTCTTTGGAGTAGAATAAATACTTAGACAAAAGAACTTAGGAAACATTTTTATTCTATGGATTCTTTTCTAATTTTAAAGATAACTACCCTTTTCACTTTTTACTGATAATTATAATAAAATGTGATTCAATCTTACTGATAGTATTGATAGAATGCATTAATATTGATAAGGATACGATAAAATGTTGAGAGCAATAGCATAAAGAGAGGAACATCAGTGAGTACAGTTCATATGATATTTAATTTTTGTTGTTTATTTCTTCAGAATGTTCTCCTTTTTTTGTTAAATCTTTTTGTTGCATGATTCACTAGGTGGATGATCCATATAGACTGAATTGGTGGTTGTCAGAATGTCCTTATGATTTAAAATAATGTTCTCTGCTAATTTGTCCTTTGTTCCCTGTAACAATCACTTGACTTTACCCTGACTATACTGAGTTGTTGGCTTTAGAAGGATCAAGGGCACTATTAAATAATTGTTTTGTTCTTTCATCCATAGACTTTTTGAGGCAAAGGAAGCAAAAAATGTGATTACTGTATGTTTTGGGATCTGGAGGAGAGGAAGGAGAAGGGAATTAGGTAGATCGGCCTGAACCTAAAAGTTTCCTTATTTATTATGTCATTGTAAATGAATATGCTGATACTTTCTTAAATTCGTAGGTATAAGAATCAAATAATAGATTTAATATACTATTTAGAGCTATTAGGGAGAAAATGCTATATCAGTATATTGAAGGGAATTAGAAAGGATGGCATTTACTTTGGAAACAACCTTCATTTGTGTTCACTGGTCCTATAGTGCAGTAAAATCTTCACATAACATTGTCAATAGTTCTGCAACTTTAAGCAAAATGATGCATAACAAAACCAATTTTACCAAAGGCTAATTGATATAAAGAAACGTTATAAGGAAACGATGATCTAAAACATGCTTCTTCGAGGAGCTGCTATATTTAATTACAGTAACACTGGTGGATCTTGTTGAGGTTGCTTATTTGGCATTGTCAAATACATAAAGCTGTCTGTATCAACTAATTAAAAAAAAAAACAAAATACAGTTGTCCCTTGGCATTTACAGGGGCTTGGTTCCAGGAACCCTGTGGATACCAAAATCCATGATGCTCTGGTCCCTTATATAAAACGGTATATTATTTGCATATAGAGAACAGCAGGGTATAGCTACACATTACTTCATTCAGATGGATTTAGGATAGTGCTCTACGCATTGCAAATTCAAGTTTTGCATTTTGGAACTGTCTGGGATTTTTTTCCCAGAATATTTTCAATCTGCCTTTTCTCGTTTTTGGTAAAAATTTTCATATCCTTTACACACAGTTTGAAAAAACTGATTTTTTAATTCACAGCCCTTTCCAGTGATATGCTGGTAAATGTTTAACAACTGGCTCTGAGAAGGGGTAGGCGGACGAGGGGAAGAAACTTGGTTTGTATTGTCAGTATCTGTGGTTTAAGTATTCCTATCATGGCTGGAGATTGGAAGAGATGTACACAGTTGTATTCTGCAGACAATGCACATTGGCATAGCACCATTATTAGCACTAAGAGATTAGAAAGGGAAGAGGCAGTGAAGAGACAGAAAAACTAAAGAATATAGAAAATAACAAGCTTAGAGCAAGATCGGAGGTGAAGGTTTCTGTTAAAGGTATTTGAGTAAAAGTCTGTTCTCTTTTCTGAAACTGGAGAGGAAAAATAATTACTAAAAGCGGGAGAAAAATCTTCACTAAAAGTAGGAAATGGCTAAAGCCCAGACACTGAAGGATGTCTGCCAAATTTGGTGATATTTAGAGCAAATTCAAGGAAAATCAAACTTGTTTCTCTTAGAGCCCTGTCAGGCGGAGGCTTTGTGAGGCCAAGGCAGGAAGCCCTTACTTGAAACAGAGAAGTGGAAGGCACAGGTAGGCCTCCCAAGAAGTAGAGCTCTTTTATAATTTAGATTTATATTGTGTTTTTTTAACTTTCTTGTGGTAATAAATTACAAGTGTGAATAATATAACAGAATCCTATGTTTATGGATTTATTAATTCTAGATAGTATCTGTTGACTCATAAAAAATTTAAAAATAACACATTCATACTTCCATCTACTCTAATCTCTTGGTTTTATTGCTTATTATTTTCATATTATCAAGATTTATTACATCTCCTTTTTTTGTAGTTGCTGTACCTATATTTATTTTCTGGCATTAAGATATAATTAACATATTGTATAAGGTTAAGGTGTCCATGATAATTTGAATACAGATCTATTGCAAAATGATTTCTACAGTGAGCTTTGTTAATACATCCATCCTCACGGATTTACCATATATATGTGGTGAGATTTATAACATTTTCATTACATGCTTTATGCCATAATTATTTGGCTTCCATTTTATATTTAAATAAGTTATGTTGCAAAAATAAATAAATAAATAAATAACAAAAGAAAATCTCAAAGTAGGAAGGCTAACAAAATAAAATAATAGAATTAAGACGAACCACTTAGTTATTAGACCGTAATGTAAATGGGATAAACTCATTCATTGGAAGGAAGCAGTCTTTTAAATATAAGCCATCTAAAACAAAGTCATTACAGGCAAATGTAAACTAAAACTCAGTAGTAGTTGTAATTAATATGAAAGGTGGAGTTTTTACTCTTAATTTTAATGTGTTTGGTGGTCTGAATTTTTGAAACAAACTTGTGTTACTTTCACAATTTTTGAGACATCCCAGCCTATATCCATTTCTGATAATGAAACACAGATGCGTGTTCTTCACAGTAAACAGTGACTCTGTTGAGCTCCCCAGTTTTTGTCATGTGGCAGGCCCTCGGTGCATAGTGGCTGAAAGAATATCTCCTCAAGATACTGTAGTATTACGATATGTATCTCACATTGCCCAGAGCTTTGGAGTTTGTATTTTTCTGTTTTAGGTCTCATGCAGCCTTGTGACATTACCATTACTTCATAAGAGATTTTATTACAGTTTTACTGATGAAGAAAATAAGGCTCATGGAGATTAATTTGCTTGCTCAACATCACACTGTCCCATGTCTCTTGAATCATTTTTTAAGTAAAATATTTTTCTCAACATACTATAGTGATCTCTTCAATAAGATAGTATAGATTCTACTGAATAAATATAATCATTTATCAACTAAAGACATGATTTTAAAATTACATTAATTCATATTAGAAGGATTAAAGGAATATACCTCATTTCAGAGAGGTTTCCATCTTTAAAGGGACATGATTTGGAAAAATAACTTGTGTGGAGTAGTTTGTTCTAGGGTAGCCAGTGTAGATGACGGTTCATTGTTGACTTCATTTTCTTGGTGGGACAGCTGTGAACCACCCATATATCTTGGCTCTATCCTAAAAACCCACTTCTTCATATAAATGAGAGTAGTAGACTGTCCAGAGATTGCTGAGGATGTGTGGGGGTTGCGAGACTCTAGGACTCGAGGTAATGGAAGCCTTTGAGGTCAGTGAGCTTTTACACAAGGCTTGCTGGAGGCACATGACCGTTTCTTCCTGTGTAAGTGGTTGAAATGTGCATCTATGGGTGCACTTAGTATTGTTTGGCATTTTTAATTGTTACTCTGGGCTTGGCATCAGTATTTTGGCTGAGGTGCCCACTCTGTAGGATGTATTGGCTGAACATTAATCTCTGAGGTCTGACATTCAACTTTTGAGGGCAAATAGGTGACCACAGTACAGCCACATGCCAACTATTAACAACTGCAGAGGTTCAAAATAAAATGTTCAGCTTCTTGAAGGTAGACATCATGCTGTCCTTTATATTTTTTTAGCATAATGTGAGGAGTATAGCAGATAGTCATTAAATACCTGTATATATGCTTCCGTTTCACATGCTTGCATTTGGAAAACAGATTTAGCTTTATAATATCGAATAATCTAGAAATTGGTCACACTGTAATTTTGGAACTATCAGTGCATGTTGGGATAGATGGGATGCCTAATAATCTACTGACTTTTCTAAGTGCTTTGAAAACTCATCGCAATGTCAGGTTTGTTGATTAAAAGTTGGCAAGTGGAATCTACAAATGTTAGTGTTTCCCAGATCTGTGTCATGAAATACAGTTCCCTCTGGATGCTGGTCAAATAAAGGGTCCTGTTGTTAAATAAGTTTGGGAAGCAGTGCATAGAATATTTCTTTTAATAGATCGATGATGAATATGAGCATTTTAAAAACAGAGAAGTCCTGCAGTATAGGATTCTGTCAACATTAGTATAGCTTGACCATTCTAAAATTTCACCTGGAACTTCGTTTTGCAGATCATTTTACATACTCTGGCACATTTTGAGAAGTGCTGAATTTTTTATTGTCATGCTATCACTCGTGGATGGTTAGATAAATCGGAGGACTTGTGTGTGTGTGTGTGTGTGTGTGCACACGTGCCTGTGTATTAGGATTTTAATTTGATGTGGAATTAAAATCCTCTTGAGATAGATTGATATGACAAAAGTCTCCACCTTTTGCTATTAGAGCAAGGGAGATAATCTTCAGATCTTATTTTAGATGTTAGTTCTTATTTATTTAGTTTTCTATATATGAACACTGCTAGTAACTTAAAAGTTTAAAAAATTCTGTTTCTTCGAACCCCGAAAAGAGGAAAATAGGCAAAAGGTGGCAGCCAGATGGGGAAGTTGAGACAAAGATTCTCAGCAGCTTAAAGTTACTGTGTTACATTTTCTGAATTGTGGGTAATCGGTTTTGTTTTCCTTTAGGTTTTTATCTTGAAATTTTTGTGGCCTTCACTATAGAAAAAACCCAAAGATTTGTTTTAAGGACAAGTTCAGGTGGAGGCTTCAAATTGTATGCTTCCTGTTGATAAACTCCAGTCTGTGATCAAGTGTCATTTCTTTTGATACACAGCGCCTCTTATTCACTCTTTGGCAAGATGTCTGTGAAAGCATTTGCTTATATTTGGCGTTCTGCTTAGAATGGTTGGAAAGACTCTGTCTCGGCCACTTTGGATATTTAGTTGTGGCTGTGAACACTGATTGTGGACACTTTGTAGCTGAGGGGTGAGACACAGTGCTAAAGGACCAGTCTCTTTATAGTCGCCTGCCTTTGTGGGTTTGTTCATCCTGAGTCTCCCCACTCCGCCCCTTCTGGCAAGAGTGAGCTTAATCCAAGAACTGTGATTGCCCCTGCAGTTCTCAGCCTGCATCAGGCATGCTCTCAAGAGTCTGTTTCTCAGTGGATGAAGTTTAAATCCTACTTACTTTTTTTCAGGTAAGAGAACGTACTAAAAAACGGCTTTACAAGTGGAATTAAAGATTTACAAGGGGGGTCGTTTTGATAAGTTTATGTTTTTAATAGCTTGTAGCAGGGCTATCACAATTTTATTTTCATGGTCCCTAAAGGGGCACCAGTAAAAAAGAAAATATTTGTCTGTCTTGAAATTTCTTCGACCACTCAAACTTTCCTTGAAGATTGTTTTATTTGGTATTGATTTTTTCTTTAGATTTTTAAATGAGAAACCCAAGACAAAATTAAGCCAACAAAGTGTTTTAAACACTATCATTTCGTGTTAATTCTGGCTTTCATTAGATTTATTTAATTAATTTATTTTATAAAATTTTTCTAAGCCTAACTATAACTCAAATAGATTTTTCAATAAGGTATTTATCAGTATAATTTGATTGGTAGGATTTTTGTGTGTTTCATTTAGCATTTCCATATTTTAAAAGTTAACCACATATGTGGGGGCTGGGGGAATATGAGAAATCAAATAAAGGGTCCTGTAGTTAAATAAGTTTGGGAAACAATGCATAAAATATTTCTTTTAATAGGTCGATGATGAATATGAGCATTTTAAAAACCGAGAGAAATCCTGCAATATAGGATTCTGTCAACATTAGTGGAGCTTGACCATACTAGAACTTCACCCTGGAACTTTGTTTTGCAGAACATTTTACATTTTCTGGCACATTTTGGGAAATGCTGATTTTTTTTTTTATTGTCATGCTATCACTCATGGATGGTTAGATAAATCAGGGGACCTGTGTGTGTGTTTGTACGTGCATGTGTGCCTGTGTATTAGGATTTTAACTTGATGTAGATTTAAAATCCACCCAATTTTTCTGTGAACCTAAAACTACTTTAAATAAAAGTCTATTAAAAAAGATTAACCAGTCTCTAGAAAATAACTTTCTATGAATATGAATACCTAAATATGATGTAATTCAGCATAGAGAGTGTTAAACCATCATGCATGAATTATTACAAAAAAAAGATTCATTTTTTTTCCATGATTAGTAATACAAGTATGGGACATATTTTAATATTTTATGTTTTGATTGACACTTTTGGAGTTCAACTTTATTAAGATAATTTCCTAAATAGTGAGAATGAAAATATACTTTGTACTTATTGTCTTAAAAATGTTAATTATTGTCTTGGGAAGTTAATCAGAAATGATGTAAAATTGCTTCCTAAAATAAGAGTAGAAATTAATAATTTAGAAAGTCAGTATATTTGATATTTTTAAAAATCATTTTTCATGTAATTACACATTCATAGACAAAGACGTGATGCTGAATTATGAAACTTGCAGGCAGTACAGAATAATTGGCTTCAGATGGCTATAGAAAAATATTTCATGTTTGTTTTCTTTTTGTCAGTTAGGAATATCTTCGTATCTATAAAGACATACAATTGTGAAAGAAAAGGTAAACTCTTTAGTTTTGTGTGAGCTATGACTAGTCACAGCTATTTGAGCATAAAACAGTCTGTTATAGTGATTGAAGTAAACAAACGTTTAAAATAAACTTATTTTAGACAGATGGATACATGAATAAAATGTAACATTCTGTGGCTGTTTTTAAGGGGGTATGAAGAGCTTTCACAGCTCTCGAAAGGCGGACAGTGGCTCGAGAACTCTTTTGACAGTTACCTGTTGGAGAAAACATTTTATATGGTTTTTACATTAAAGAGCCATTACATGCACAGTGATTCATTCTCGAAAGGTATGTGGAATATTTTTACCATTGGAAAATATGAAACTTTCCAAAATGCTCAAAACAGGTTCAGCCATGTTTTATTTTGATGGACTCTCCAGAGCTTCAGGGCTAGAGGCAGGTCTGTCATACAGGTGGCTGGGAACTGAAGCTTTGCAAAGAGAAAGCAGTTGTCAGGGGAAGGAGCTTATAGGAGACAAGGTGTCCAAGGCTTAATGTTGCTCACCTCTTTACCTGTCCTCTGTGTCTGAGGTTAAAGCTGCTATTGAGAAGACAAGTAATTCAGGGTTGGTCTGCAGACTTGTAAGGCCAGTCCACTGCTTCTCACGCTTTCACGTGTATATAAATCACTTGTTAAAAAGCAAATTCTAACACAGCATGGGTGGGATGAGTCCTGAGATTCTGCATTTTTAACAAGCTCCCAGGTGCTGCCAATGCTGCTGGACCATAAGTACCTACTCAGACTAGTATTTTTAACTTAAAGGACATTGTCTAGTCAATACCAAGCAATCAGTTTGCGAAGCAATTGACAGAATGTGATTGAGGTGAACTGACTGGCTATAGACACTGACTTCTTCACAGATGATGTAACAGATGATGTGTAACCTGCTTTTTCTCTGGAAGAAACGTGCAGTATTGTAACCCCTGCGTTTCCATAGCTGTCCTTTTCTGGGACTCATCTTTGACAGCCCTGCGCCTTGCCTCTCGGTACAAGTCTCTTTCTGCAAGTCTCCGCTTTGCCACAACCAGCGAGGCCTCATCCACTACACCCCTCTACCATCACTTCCTAACCATCAGGAGCCTTTTATGTGTGTTGGGTTTGATTCTTGTCTTGCACCTGAGTGTTTTAAAAGCATCTTCTGCCCAGCCTGGCTTGTAGGTGCCCCACTTAAGCTCATCGTGAATTTAAGAATAGAAACTTTATCTGTGGGAAGCTACTTCTTTCCCTCTCAACACACAGTTTTCCAACGTAATCAACCAGTTTCGGGCAGTTGATTGAAACAAAAAAAAAAACTTTCATGTCTCAGCTTGTTAGATTTATGCTTTGAGTTTTCAACTTAAATATTCTGCCAGGATCCTAGGTAACGTGAACTCTTGAAGGGAAGAAAGTGAGCAGTGGGGTGGCAATGTGATATGCTGGACTTTTCAGTAATTTCTTTCCCATTATACTTTCTTCTCCAACCTTCTTAATGAAAATTTCACACATATGGTAATTTGAAAGTTTTACCTTGAACAACTGTATATTCACCACCTATATTCTACCATTAACATTTAATTTCATCACAGATCTCTCTGTCCACCTAACCCTATGCTTATTTCTCACCATCTTATTTTTGATGTATTTTAAAATAAACCACATACATCAGTTTGCATATTTCAACATGCTTGTTATTAAGCAGGGTTCAATATTAGTTGACAGTTTTTCATATATTTATTTACGGTGACATGCTCACATCCTTAATTGTGCGCATAATTTGAGCTTTGACAAGTGGATGCACCTGTGTAAATCAGTCCCCAGCAAGATAAAGAACATCACCTGAGAAAGTCCCCTCAGAGCCCTTCCCAGTTTATGTTCTTTTGTGTCTCCTCCAAAGAGTAAGTACTTGCTGACCCCAAATAACTGATTTGTGTTGAGCTAATTTCTTCAAACTACATTTTGATCAATTTTACTTCATGCAAGTTACTTTCACAGTTAGAGCCATATATTGTATAACGCTTTCTAACAAGCTAATATTTAGTTTCGGCTAACTCATGGCGTTCTTATTTCTAACAAATTAAAGTTTTTACAACAGTAACTTAGATTATCTGGTCTTTTTACTTGTCAATGACTTGATTGATTCTTGGAACATTTTACAAGATGGTTGATAAGATCATATAAAAGGAGATAACTTGTGTTCTAAGAAGTTTTTTTGGGCTGACACGCCTGGTTTCTGTGGATACAGAGGGAGAAAAAAAAAATTCTGTTTCAGGCCAGGTGTTTCCCATGAAGATTTTATTTGAGGATGTATTCAGCTCACAATTTAGCCTGAAATAGAGTTCATACTGCTTCTTTAGGAACAGAAAGCTTTGTTCCTGTGATAATCTTAGTTCCTGACATTCCATGTTTGTGTACAGCAGTTTGTGTCACCTTCACCCTCAAGTCCCTCACAGAGGACTAGATTGTTTTGGATCTGCCCTGATACAGACATACGAAGCTGCGTAAAACCTCCACGATCTAGTCAGGAGCTTGCTAGAAACTCTAGGCTGTCAGAATGACCTGTAGCTAGAAAGTAAAAATGTAGGACTATGCTTTCAGTCACAAAGAGACAGTTTTTAGATACCTAGCAAGAAAGTAGCGTAGCAGAAAGGGTACAGTCAAACAAATGGAGTTCATAAAGTTGATCAGGGACTACAAAGTGCTCATACTGAGTTCTTTGAAAGTTCCATAAAAGTCCCATTTTTAAATTTGCTCGTTTTTACTAGTTGCTTTAACATACTTTCCAGGAACGTGAGACTCATCTTCTAAAAACTTACATAGCTCTTTCAACTATTATTTACATATAGATGTAGTTTGCTTTTCCAGTGAATACCGAATTATAAGGAATGGGTTTATTCAGCTATTTTCAGTGAGAAAAACATATAATGTAACTCAGAGTTAAATATTATTATGTAGCAGGTGCTCAGAACCTTCTTTAACAGCCTTTCTCCAGAATACCACTGGAAATTTTATAGTGGTTTTTAAAGGTACATCATTTCATAGAAAGTTTGTTTTCTCACTTGGAATGCAAGGAAGTACCCCAGCCGCTTTTAAAAGCACAGTGTGTGATCCTTAGAACCAAACCGAACAAATACCCAATAGTTAACCTATTCAAAATGTCGAACCAGAGACTGAGTGTATCTTGTTAGGGCCAATATATAGTTAACTACCTTTAGGCTAGAAAAAAAATTCCTATGAGCATATTTACTCTTTTCTTGTTTTCCAAGCTACTTAATTTATAGTTGCTTTTCTCTGAGATGAAAGGACAGAGTAGTTTTGGCAAACACTTGCTGAAGTCAGTTTTGATAAAATAGCTCAGAGAACCATGTTTTAAGAAAAATAAATTCAGGCTATAAATAAGCAGCGTTCCACTGGGTTGTAACAGTATGAGACCTCTACATATTATTTCATCTTCTGATGTAATCGGAGGCACCAGAGGCATATATCTGTAGTTGTACATTCTGTAACAGAATTATGAGAAATGGTAACTCTTTCTCTCTCTCATATTTTAAGCCCGAGTAGAATAGAAATATCAATTTTCTTCTCCCTTATCTTACAGAGTACTCTCGCATTTGTTATAAGTTCACTTTATAACAAAGGGCCGCCATTTATGCAGGTTTTATTATATTTTCAGCTTCAATTAAAATTTTAATATTCTAGGACAGGAGAGAGGTCACCAAGCTAATTTCTGTCGAGTAGAATATCTAACCTTTTTTCTACGTACACCCGACCTATCTTTGAAGGGTTCAGCTTAAAACTCAAGCATCCTGAAGCTTTCCTCACTGTTGTAAATCAAATCTCTGCCCATTTCTCCTTTTCTTGAGTGCATATCGCATTGACTTGTAAACATTTTGGCTTCATTCTTCAGTGCAGAAAAAGACTGTTAATTACTCTCTAATTATTTTGTATATTAGCTTTGTCTTCCCAGTGATGTTTTAACTTTTTTCCGTTTAGGAAAAAAAGTGCAATTCGCTGCCAGCGTTCATTTAACATCGTGCATTGATTAGAATGCTACATTTTCTAGGATTTGACATTTTCAGCCATCAAACTCCTAAAAACAGATCAAACTCCTAAAAACAGCATGCTATAAAAAGAATGATGTCATTTGTTTCCAAAGACTATCGATATGTTAGAGCGATGTGAAAATAATAATAGAGATGAGCTAGTTAACGGCAAACTTTGCTGGTAAGGTTAGAACTGTTATCCTTGAGTTTTCTCAGGGTAAACAATACAGCGACAAGCACCGCCTGCCAGTATTCTTGGGGCACACGGGAAATGGGGTAAATTACTCTGTGCGAGAGCCCTGTTTTACACTTCTTTTGCATTTCCTACCTTTTTTGTTTAGTGCTTTGGAGAGCCTTGACTCCATAAGTATTATGGGCTGATTGATTGAATATTAAGAGAGGCCACTTGTCTCTGCAAATGTGATTGACTTTATTTTCCCCTCTTGTATCAACTTACCCTAAGGCTAGAATTAACAGAAGGATTACTTAAGGCAAAATAATTTAGAGTTTTATGTTTCTTTTTCCCTTCATTTTTAAATATTACTACCATCTATCTGGCCATATTTCAGTAATAATCTTAACACTGAGCACTTGAATAGTTCTTTCATCTGCGAAGAACAAGTCGTTTTTCTAAAATTTTATTTTCCAGAATGACTGTAAAGCATCTTGGCCCCTCTGAGTCTCTAGAATGTAAGAAAAGTCTAACAAGCTGAAGTTCAGCTTCTGAATGATTTGGGAGCAGAAAATGGACCACAGGTTGCTTTCAGTGCATCTGGACCAGAAATATGAGTTCTGATAACAGCTTTACTCTTTGCCTCTGCAAGTTTTCATGTGGTCTGTAGTCCAGAGTGGAGCACTGTGCCAGAAACTCTGTTCTGTTGGTTTATCCATTCTTTGTCTGTATTCTAGCCATGTCACATGATTGGGCCTATCCAATAAAAAAAAAAAAAAGAGCAACAGCCAATTTTGTAGTCCTTGCACAGTGCTACAAGTTGCTAACTTTATGCAAACAGATTTTCTGTATCTCCTAACAAATTAGGAGACCCAGCAAAACCCAGACTCATGTTTTCTTGGCTAGCGGAGACACATACTCCCCAGTTCAACCCAGCATCTGCAACATTGCTGTATTAGTTTCCTGATGCTGTTGTAACAAATTGTCATAAACTTAGTGGCTTAAAACAACACAAATTTATTATCTAACAGTTCTGGAGGTCAGAAACCTAACCTGCACAGCTGTGTCTTTTCTGGGAACTGTAAGGGAGAATCTGTTTCCCTATTTACAGCTAATCTTCTCAAGAGTTGATACTGTTTCTATTTTTTTACTCCTTCTCTAGCCCTGTTCCTCTACTGAAACAGCTCCAACTAAGGACACTAGTAACCTATATATTAATTAAAATAATGCTCTTGCTATACAAAATAGACTTCGTAGCCAGCAAGCCTCTGTTTTTTTTCATTTGTAAAATAGGGATTTATTATCACTGTACATATAAAGAAAGATGTTGGAAGGATTAAACTAATGCACATAAAATACTTAATATGTAACAAGAGCTGATATATTAGTTTTCTATGATTGCTATAACAAGTCATAAACTTAGTGGCTTAAAACAACACAAATTTATTATCTAACAGTTCTGGAGGTCAGAAACCTAACCTGCACAGCTGTGTCTTTTCTGGGAACTGTAAGGGAGAATCTGTTCCTTGCCTTGTCCAGCTTCTGGATGCTGCCCACATTCTGTAGCTTATGATTGCATCGCTATGATCTCTGTTTCTGTTGTCATATCTTCTTTGATTCTGTTGCCTCCATCTTCCATTTTATAAGAACACTTATGATTACATTGGACCCACCCATCTCTCCATCTCAAGATGCTTAATTTAATCATGTCTCCAAAGTCCTTTTTGCCATGAAAGGTAACGTATTTACAGGTTCCAGAGATTCAGATGTGGACTTTGGGGAGGTATTATTCTGCCTACCATACCCCACATCTACCCCCGTCCCCCAGCGATACATCGGACCCCTTCAGGCTGTGACCTCCCAAGTGTTGCACCACTGTACTTGACATCTAATAACCTGGAGCTGGATATTTATCCAACAAATAAGATAGGAATATTTAAAAAAATTTTAAATTTATTTTTCAATTATAGTTGACATACAATATTGTATTAGTTTCAGGTGTATAGCAAGGATGGAAATATTTTAAAAATTGATCCTTTTCTCCCCCTCTATTCACGAACGAATATATATAGGTCTGTCTATCTTGTTTTCTGAATGTTACTTTCAGTAATTTAAAAAATAAACAGCCCTTCTCTCTTGGCTTTGCTTGTCTTCTTATTTGTTTTTCCCTGACATTATTTTATATTTCAATACTTTTTTACATTGTGGTTTTCTTTCATCTATAGATAAAATTCCTACTCATTAACTCATTTCTTCCCTCCTTGGTCCCATGACCATGAATCTCTCAAACCATAGTTCTTTTCCCCTGGGGAATTTCCAATGCTATTATGATTTGTGTTTTTCTTCTTTGTTTCTACTTTTTCATGTAATTTTCTTCTTTTCACCCTCTAGTCCTTCCCTCACAATTTACTTATCTTCATCTGACAATAGAAATTATGTAAATTTTGAACTTGTGACATTCATTTATCAGCAGAACATAGTATAACATTCACTTTTACTGGTAAAGGAGTAACAAAATTAATGTCAGATATACAGAAGCTACTTAATAACCTAAGAATTGAGAAAACCTCATCCATACACAGAATATCTGAAGCAGGAACAGTTTGTCCTTCTTTTCCAAGAATCATGAAAAAAATTTTTGGACTTTAGTGTTATTAGTGCTGATAGTGTAGCTAGTGAAATAAATTAATTAGACTTTGTTTTACTTAACTCATGGGTGAAGCTGTTCCAGAACTATTTAAGGGCATTGTTCTGGAAGAGCAGGGTCTACATCAGTGGTTCTTAAAGTGTAGTCCCCAGACCAGCAAATTGGTATCACATGGGAACTTGCTTGAAATGCAGATTACTAGGCCCCACTCCAGGAACTCTTGGAGTGCAGGAGCTCTTGGGGTGCAGCCCAGAAATCTATGTTCTAACAAGCTCTCCAGGAGATTCTGATGCACAATCAAGTTTAAGAACCATTGGTACTTTGTATTATCCCACTAGGGCTGGGGAGAAGGATTAACTCTTGTTGGCCTCATTTATAGATCAGTTTATGCATTCCCTAACCACAGTCTCCAGGAATGTTGCTTCTAGTAAACTGTTCAGTGAATATTTTCAGTTCCAATAAACTGTCTAAGGTCACCTTGTTTTATCTCAGAAATAGTCATCTGTAGATTGGCATCAGGAAGAAATAGTTCTTAGTTGAAGAGCCTACCCACAGGGCTTAAAGCTCGTGTTGTACCAAACTAAACACAGATCTCATTCCTGAAACTCACCAACTTATTCCATCATACATAGGCTCACTTCTCATCCATAAAACATTGGCAGTTTTAATAAGTACCAATGTTTCAACTCACTGAAGTCTTTAAAACGAGTCACCAACTTACTCCATATGAAAGAAAAAATTCTATTCCTTCCCCCTGTCTGCCCCTGCAGAGTCATTCAAAGTAAATTTCATATCTACCACAAAAGCCTGTATCCATGGCAAATCAGATCACCCCTAATATTGTCTCCAAGTCTGGTGAAGTGTCCATTGGGCCGCTTAAAAAATACTAACTTTATTAAACTATAATTTACACACAATAACATGTAACATGGTGCCCATTTTGCATCTCAATGAGTGTCAGAACAAGTGTGTACCAGTGTCACCATTACCACAGTCATGCTATAGAACCTTTCTGTTACCCTCAAAAGCTAGTTTGAGCCCCCTTGCAATCCATTCCTCGTGACTCTTTGACCCCAGGAAACCACTAGCCTGCTTTCTATCTCTATAGATTCATTTTGCATTTTCTAGGATTTCTTAGAAAAGAATCATGTATTCTTTTTGTCTAGCATTTTTGTTTCAGCACAATGTTTTTGAGGTTCCTCTGTGTTGTTATGTGTTTATGTAGCTTTTTTAAATTGCTGAATATTAATCAATTTTGTGGATACATCACAGTTTATTCACCTGTTGACAGACACGTATTTTTTCCAGTTTTGGGCTATTAAAGTTGCTGCGAACATTTCTGTACAAGTCTTTGTATGGACATGTTTTTGTTAATCTTGAGTAAATATCTAAATTAGGATGGCTAGGTCATAGGTCTACAAAATTGCCAAAATGATTTCCAAGATGGTTGGCCTATTTTGCATTCATACTAGCAATGCCTGAGTTTCCACTGGGCCATTTTATACATTGTGATATCAGACAGAAAGAAAGAAACTTAATTTTTGTTGATATCTAATGTATATATTATTTACATTACACACATATGTAAGTGTTGTGTACATGCACACACAGACAGAGAAATGTGGATATGTTTCATTATGTCTAGTTAAACTGCTGCTGTAAATTTATGTCATACGGCAAGCAGAGTCCCTAGGACTGACTGAGCCACGGGCAATGTGTCGGTATAAATTTCAGTGACTCATCTCTTGTGTCTAAAATAGCAGCAGTCCAGGGGTCAAAGTGCTGTAAAAGAAGGAAGTCTTTTTGACACATGTTCCTCTTGAAAGCAAACTTAGAACCAATACATGTAATTCAGTTTTCTCAAGCTAGTGTAGGGGGTGAGGTAGCGAGAGAGAAAGGTAGGAAATGGGACCCAAGCCTGCATCAAATTATGAAAGGCATTGTGTTCTATGCAAGAAATTCTGGTTTTATCCTACAGGTTAGCCATTTTTAACATGGCTTTAGGCATGCCTTGGGCATAAATGAAGATATTCCAGTAGGGTACTTGCAAGGGCTCAGAGACTCGTAAAGGAATAACTTTCCATCTTTCCAACTTCAGTATATGTATTATTTCCTAAAATTGATCTGCCTGAGAATGCATCAGCTTCCCCCCTTCTCATAGAAGGAAGGCATTCCTCTCATCTTTCCAGAATCTTAACATGGTACATTGTCCTGTGATGTGAAAACATTCTATGTGCTAAGTAAAAGGACACTTTGCTTGTAAAAAAAAAAAAAAAAAAAACTGAAGGTGTATTTGAATCATCAGTTGATAGGTAGGTAATTAAAAATAATTTTGATGATGGATCACTGACTTTGATGGTCTAATACTCAAAAAAAGTTCAGAGATTTGAGCCATGTGACTACAGCTAAAGTCTTTTATCTACTTATTTAAGCCAAAAGGATTTATCAGCACTTATGCATAGAAATATGAAAAATTGGAATAAAGTTAATGTTAAACTTTTATTATTTTAGTATTAAGAAATAATCATCCATAGATGCATGGGTTAATTTTTTTAAAACCATATCTATCTTATCAAGAGATATATTTCAAAGTTTTATTTCTTACAGTTAATAATTGTTGACCAAAATTTTATTACATTTATGTGGTTTTTCTCAACATTTACTAGTGAATTTTGTTGTATAACTCTGAAGAAATTATTTCACCCTTGGGGCTAAATTTAAAGTAAATTAAAACTTAAAATTCCAAATTACATGGGTATTTTTGGTGTGTGTAGGGATGTAAGTTAGGTCAATAAAATACTTTGAATCATAAACATATACTCATTAGGATAAAATTTTGCAGGGGAACTAAAATGGAAATGTGAGTAGGGCATGATAAGACATAAATGTTATAGAAGAATGTATTTATTTTTAAATAGATAATTATGGGTATCAAGTAACTATGGTGTTTAGATTCTCGTGGATATATTTACTAGTGAATAACAGCTGTTTTACTTAAAATGTTAGCATTACAACATGCCAGAAATTAACATCATTAACAACTATTTTTAATGTTTGATGAAAAAAATTAAGATATCGAGTTAAGATTGACTTGGTTACATAGTTTTTCTAGATTCTTCTAGAGGGATCTAAGCATAGATTTTTGAGAATTATAGTTAAGGGTAATGGGATGTCCTTGAAGCATTTTGAATAGAGGAATACTGATAAGATTGGAGTCTTCGAAAAGGATTCTGCTTCCAAGTAGAAGATGGGTCGAGTGTAGCATGGAGGTTGGAGGTGATGGGAGACTGGGAGCAAGTATTATAGTGGGTGGAATTTTGCAGTCATTTTAATGACCGATGTACCATCTAGGATGTTTTTAGCAGCAAGCGATAGAAACCCTCAACTCAGTTTGACTTAGGCGACCTAAAAAGAAAGTTCAAGGCGAAGTGACTCCCATGTTGGTTAATTAAGTGGCTTGATGCCGTCATTAGGTCATTAGGACCTGTGTTCTTCTCATGTTGAAAAATGATTGGCAAAGGCACAAAGACAACCATGACTCTTTTAGACCAATCCAGACTCATCCCTTGGAACTGGAGCTGGAGCAACTCCCCTGAAATGCATGGCCTCAAAATGACAGTGTGAATAACTGAAAAAATTCGAGGCTGTTACCAGAAGAAGGAAAAAGGATGAAGAATTCTGGGGAGGCCTCGAGCTTTGATGTAGCAGAGAGTGTAGAGAAGCGAATTAAGTGTGAAGAGTCAATGGTATATGCATCTTTCTAAGTGGAACAGTACACCCTCAACAGATAAATACAGAGATCAAAACTTCCTTATCTGCTACTGTAATAGCACATATATTAAAAAACAAATGAGCCAAGGAATGCGAGTGGCCTCTAAAAACTGAGAATGACTAAGAAACAGATTTTCCCCTACAGCCCCCAGAAGGAAGCCCTGTAGACACCTTGATTTTAGCCTGGTAAGACCCATGCTGCACTTCTGACCTATAAAATGTTTGAGATAATGAATTTGTGTTGTTTTGAGCCACTAGGTTCATGGTTTTTCTTATAGGAGCAATAGAAAACTAATACAGCAGGTTTGCCCAGGTTTTTCACTAAGAGAGGAGATGATTTTTTTTTTACTTGATCTTGAATTAGCTGTGCCCAAACTTTTCAGTCTAGAGTCATGGGCATTTTAATCTCTTTAAGTGTGTGCTTGCTTTAGCGAATGAGATAAAGTAGATATGAAGAAGTGTTTTATTTGAAGCTTGCTTGTTTGCAATTCTCTACACTTCAGGGTCCTCTTCCTCAAGGTTAGGGGTAGGAATAATGATTTCAGGTTCCCTTTAGTTCGAAAATTCTGGAATTATTTGCCTTAGATAAAACAAAATAAACGAAACACATCATCACCCAATACAGCCTCTTCTCTGGTGAAGATGAGGAAAATAAGTAGCACATGCAAGAATGATTGGTGAACATTGCAAAATAGCATTTAGTATAAAACATGAGTGTGGGCTGCGCTTCTAGTGCCTTCGTAGGAAGGTAATATTCCTAGACATTAGATAAAACTGAACACGTGAGCTGGAATTTCTATGCTGAAATCACTCATTTTGCATCAGGGTAAATGAATTAGAAGGTTCTGAATAGAAGCATGTGTTTTTCTAGCAATCCTGTGGGCCAAATGTTTATCATCATAAAAACCTCTGTGTTGGCATCATTGTGGATTATTACATGTAATAGTCTGTGGTATTGTCAAAAGTATCCTTCTCATGAGCACTAGCATTCGTTGTTCAGAGATGTAAATCTGACAAGTAGAATCAAGCTCTAGATGGAGAAGTTTTTTATTATAAACTTGGTGCTACTGCTTGAATTCTACAAGCTGAGGGGATTGTTAGGTATGATTCTGTAGGATTGCTGTAGGGAGGAAAGCAGGCTGAAGTCAGTGCTTTGGGCTACCTCGTGCCCGAACTCGACTTAACATGAATAGCGCTTCAACTGAAAATCCCTTTCTTCTCAGGGATAAGAGTATACTTTCTAATATAACTGCTGCCTTTAGTGCAAAGATGGACACTCTTGCTAATGCCAAGGAAAGATTACAGTCAGTGGTGCCATGAGGGCTATACGGACCATGTCAGTGTTCTCGACTGATTCCCTGGCTGAAGATCACGCTCATATCCATTCTTACCCTTTCAAGGTCTCCAAGTGAAAATTCTACAGAAAAAAAAAGGCTGTAGGTTTCCTCAGAGTTATCTCATTGAGAGGGAGATTGTAATGTGATTCCATCTGGATCAGTTGTTGCTCTCCTACCCTGGAAAACTACACAAAATTATTTAAGCACTTGAGCAATAATCGAACAAATGCCCTTGAAATTATTCAGACACGTGTCAAATGCTAGGATGAGAGTTGTGGAGATGGTAAGTCCAGTGTAAATGAGGCAGTTAAGCTGCAGGGCCCATGTGTTGGACCCAATTGTGTTGCTGGGGGAAGTTCTTTGGGAAGTATGACCTTGACCAAAATTTGAATAGCTGATCAAGATGTGGCTACTAGAGAGGTCCATATGGTTGCCTTTATTGAGCGCCAACACGTCTTTGGCGTTTTACACTGTGTGCAGCTCTCCTGTACTGACATTGTGTTCATGATGTTAGTCTCTTCCAGGAACACTGTCATTGATCCATTTAATTTCTGTAAACAGGCTGCCAGTGTCATGAGACACCTGTCATAGGAGACTAAGGGCAATGAGCTTTGTTTTCTCTTGCCATATCCATCACCTTTCAAGAAATTTCTTAGAGTACATCTTGATGATGCCCAACAATCAGGTGTTTCCATGAGAACTATTCGGTTATAAGTTTTCTACTCTATACCTTCAAGGTCTCTGTTTTAGTTATTTCAGATTACTCTAACAGAATAACGTAGACTGGGTGGCTTAAACAACAGACATTTATATCTCCTAGTTCTGGATGCTGGGATGTCCAAGACCAGGATGCCAGCAGATTTATTGTCTTGGTTTGGAGAAGGCCATCTTCTCTGTGTCCTCACATGCCCTTTCCTTGGTACGTGCATGTGGAGAGGGACAAAGATCTTTTAATGTCCTCTTTAGAAAGACATTAATCCCATCATGAGGGTCCCATCCTCATGGCCTAATTTAACCTGTAATTATCTACTAGAAGTCCCACTTTCAGATACTATCATCTAGGACCTCAACATAGGAATTTTGAGGGACACAAACATTCAGTCAGTCCATAACAGTCTCATTAAGACAACAGAATGAGACCAAACATAATTGTTTTATGGAGTTTTTAGTGTAACACGAAGACAGTATCCCAAAAGGGTGCCCATCCATCAATTTTACTTTTTTCCTAAAGAATGGAGGTTAAGATCAGTATTAGTAGGACTTGGATTACTTTCAGATCTCATACTCACTTCCTGAAATCATTTTGAGGAAAGGAAGAGCAGCGTAAGTACCTGATTTTAAGACCAGGCATGAGAGCAGTGGTAGGCGGGTCTTTGTTTTATTGTTCCTTTTCCATAGCATCTCACCCACAAGCTGGCCCAGGGTAAATGTTCAAAAAATAGATTTCGTGTAGATGAATTGATCATTAGCTGGAGTAGTTTTACAGCAATACAAGCTACTTTGTTGAAGAGTTGATTCTTCTTTGTCTTTAAAAGTCATTCATCTTTGGGCTCAGTGCTGGGAGCTGGCTGCCAGCCCTTGCTTCATCACACCTCATAAAAGAAGAAGTCACCTGGACTCTCACAGTTAAAGGAACTCTTTAGTTGGCTGGGTCCAGCCAAAATACCTAAGGAAGGCTTGTGTTTCCTTTTTTGTCTAAAAGTGCAGGCTGGTGGGAATTTGCCCAATCATCCATGAGCCTAACCCAAGACTGTGCCTTTTCACCCTGTGGGTTATTACAGAAGATGCATCTGTGGTATTTATGGAGTGCATACTTGGGTGGTTTACTGGCTTGGCTATAATAATGAGTGACAGCAAGTTTCTGGCAGAGGTAGAGATTGAGAGGCATGGGGTTGGCCTATCATAGCCTGGGACCAACTGACCCAGTTTGTCAGGGACAGAGAAGGTCCTGGGACATGGGATTTTCAGTCCTCAAATCAGACCAGCGGATCACCTGACACTAAAACCCAAGCCCCTCTACTGGTGGGCGGTAGGGCTGACCTCTGGAGCTCTCCTTGCTCAGCTCTCTCACCTTGCTCAGCTCAGCTCTCTATCTGTCCTCCATGGTGTCATCAGGGGGAACGGTTTGGAGGTACACATGGAGAAAAAGTAAAAAATATAAAACAAAAAAGTAACAAATGAACTAACAAAACAAAAACAAACTCATACTCATAGATGTGGACAACAGAACTGTGGTTACTAGAGTGGAAGGGGTGTTGGGGGAGGGCAAGCTGGGTCAAGGGGGTCAAATATATGGTGACCAAAGGGAACTAGACTTTTGGTTGTGAGCACCCAATAGAGTATGCAGATATCAAATTACAATGTACACCTGAAATTTAATCTTATTAATCAGTGTTACCTCAGTAAATTAAAAATAAATAGATAAATAAGTAACAAAACCAAGTCCAAAGAGACAGCAGGAGAAAAAATCCACTCAAATCGAGTCACATATAATTGTTCATTTTAAACCATATTTATAAGGAAGAACATATTTATGGGACCTGAAGCTTTTACTCGGTGGGGACTTCAGGACACAACGCATCCTTCTGTAGTGAACAGGGAATCAAACTGCTCTGCCTCACAGTAAAACCAGGAAGAATCTGTGTGTGCATTTATTAAACTGCAGCGAGAACATGGTTTGCAACCTCTCCTGCCCTCAAGGATGTTGTCCCAACACAAATGGTCTCCTGAGTGTTCTCTTCTTTCCAACCTAAGAGCCAAGAGAAGCTGCAGGCTCACCCATCCCAAGAAAATATGCTGTGCTGCTGTTTCTGTCCTGGCTCAGATGTCCCTGAGTGTAAAGGGGTGGCTCTGGATTGAATCACTGAGCCCATCTCTGAGAAGACAGTGGCGGGAAGTGCTCTCCTTGGCCATGTTTCTCTCTCCCTTTTTCAGTTGGTGCTGTGTAGGGGGTTTCCTCCCAAACCAGATGGGAAGGCACCTCTGAAACAAGGTAGAGCACGTAGCATTGGGGAAATGCAGTAATACCCCAGAGGAAGGAGAAATTTTTGCCTGTGACCACAGGTAAGAAAGAAGAAAGATCTGCTAGATACTTAAAATTAAGTTTTGGAGCAGTATCTAAAGGGACCAGCAAGCTAGGAATACTTAGATAAGAACGTGGGTGTAATCTAATTTATCATTATTTTTAAGTTCTCCTGTTTCTCATTACAATTAGAGAGTGATGAGTAATGTTTTAAGTGCTTTTTATGGTTTTTGGACCTATCATAAACAGATATTTAAAGTTGTATATGAATTGAACTAGAGAAAATAGAATCTGACTTTCTTATTCATGTGTATTATTGAGAAACATTATCTTAATTTCATATTGGACATCCTAATATATTACTGGTAAGTCTTAAGGTGAACCACATGAAACTGATGTTTTTGTTAGTCAGAAGATTGAATGTTAATAATTTCATATGATTCATTCTAATATATTTACATCCTTGGTCTTTCTATCTAGATACAAGTAAATTAATCTGCAAAGCTATTACTTTGTCGTAAACATATTAATAAAGTGAGGAATCTGCTTCAGTAGCAGCTACTCTCCCTGCTCTCATTTTGCACATACAAATTTTGTTTTCCTGGATTTCCTTTAAAAGAGGCAAAATTAATTATAAAAATCAAAAGCAACTGGAATGTACTAGAATATGGGAACTTTCAAAGACGGAATGAAATTGAAGGCAAAAAGCATCCTATTCCATGCAGTGACTCTTCTGCAATGATTTTGAAGACAATCCTTGGTCAAAGAGGATCACACTGGTGTTTGGCAATGAAAAAGAGATCAACACCCTTTATTTTCTTTTGAGTTTTATTTCAGTTTGATTTTTCCTATTTCATTGGAGTAGGTTGCTTTATTTGGCTCAAAATGAGCTCAAGGTGGTTTTTGTTGTTGTTGTTTTTTATTTTTATTTTTATTTTTTTGAGAATGTTCTTCACCTTAGAAAGCATTTCCTTTAAAGTTCTAGGTGAATCACTCCCAGGGTGGTGCATACCGTGTCATGATGTCATTGAATGGGCTATATTTGGGAAACCATCCGTAGTTTCTTTAGTTCTAAAAATGATTCAAATCGATAACGTTACCATGGGTTTTCCGTTGTGTTTGGAAATATAAATTAGTATCAAACAAAAGCATTTAAGGGTCATAATTCAGCATCCTGCCTCAAAAAGCCTCCCTGATTTTTATGATAAGGAAACAACATTTTTATACAACTTTGTTGACTTGTGAAGAAATAAAACATTGCCACTGTGGACTGATTTATGGGGCTGTAAAATACTTTTATGTATTGCTGTATACATGTAACACAAGTCAAAATTAGTATCAAACAAAAGCATTTAAGGGTCATAATTCAGCATCCTGCCTCAAAAAGCCTCCCTGATTTTTATGATAAGGAAACAACATTTTTATACAACTTTGTTGACTTGTGAAGAAATAAAACATTGCCACTGTGGACTGATTTATGGGGCTGTAAAATACTTTTATGTATTGCTGTATACATGTAACACATACCTCTAGGCCCTGTTTTATTAGGGAAAAAAAAACCTAGTATCCTGACAGTCACACGTGTTAATTTATGTGATGTTTGCCCTACTGCACACCACTCTGGTTTTTCTGTTGGAACAGAACCACACAGATGTGAAACCTCCTGACCATGAGTACATTTGTGCTTTGTGGACAAACTTCCTGGAATGGGATCCTCTATTAAATAGCAGGTACTAAATCAAAACTTAGTGTTTGACTGAATGATAACCTTTTCTAGAGACTTTTTTGGGTATTTGTACTGAAATTTAGTAAGGACTTGTCATCCATTCTTGTTTTTCGAATCATCCTTGAGTCCTTCCTTTCTTTCAGCCCACACATAGTGTGTTGATAAATCCTGTCTACTCTGCCCTCAGAATGTACTCACCTTCTTTTCACCTCTTCCATTGTTGCCAGCCTGGTCTGAGCCACGTTCTCTTTCACCTGGAGTTCCATTCCAGGCTCGGACCTTCTGTTGTCTGTTCTCACTCAGCAGCCCGAGTGACCTGTTAAGTATAAGTCAGACCCTGTCCCTCCCTGCCCAGAATCCTCCAGTGGGTCCTCATTTTACTCCCAGTATAAGCCAGAGTCTCGACAGTGGCCTCCTAGGCGTGTGTGATATGACCTCTTATGACCTCCATTACCTCATCTCTAACTCACTCTGTCAGCTACACTGACTGGCCTCTTGGCCGTTTCTTGAACGCACAGACATGCTCTAATCTGAGGGTCTTTGTTAGGCTGTTTTCTCTCAGTGATGCTCCTCCTTCCCCCACTTATCTACGTGGCTAATTCCTTCACCTCCTTCAAGTCTTTGCTTAACTATAAACCTTCCCTTCTTATCAACCCCTACCTGTTCTCTACTTTTTTTCCTTTTTCCATTGCACTTCCTTGCTTTCAGCTTATTTTATAATTTTAACTATTTATTGGGTTTAGTGTTTACTCTCTCTTCCCTCTCTAGAATGTATATGTCATGATGGGTGGTAGATTTTGTTTTGTTTACTAATGTGTCCCAAGTACCTTGAATAGTGTCTGACACAGGGGCAGAGCTCAGTATATATCTGTCCAATAAATGAATGCTCATGTAGGGGGATGGGTGAACCCTGTCTGTCCCTTGACCACAGATACTTCTGTTTTAAAATCTTAAACCTATTTCGTGTGGTAATACTTTATGATTCACATTTTACCTGTCCACTAGTGAGATGAGTCAGAAGAAAAATTTTAAAAAATAGTATTTGCTCTAACGCATTCTGATTGTTCTGTTAGTGACAGATTAGCCTCTGCCAACACAGTCTAGAAACTTTCATCTGATTTTTAAAGGATTTTGAGTGGGGTGAGGCTCTTTTCATGAAAGAGCCACTCTGACATCTGTGGAGAAGAATCTTGTATCTTTGATTTCACTTCTCTGAAAGCAACTGATAAACTAGATAAAATAAACCAAATACTGGGTGTTGTAATTTTATGAAGTGGCTTGAATAGTCCCTGTGGTCATGGTGTCCACTGAACTCACTTTTCTTGCCTTCCTGTCTCACCATTTGTGAGCCTTCTGGGTGTGGGAAAACTCAGACAGTTTAGCAGCTGCTTCTCTCCTGCTTCCCATGGGATGCTTCAGCCCGTCTCCCCCTCCTTCAGACCTACTGTCTTCTCTCTTGGCCGGGTTCCTTCTACATCTAGCTAGAATTACTTAGTTATCTTATGCTTTCTTCCCATCATGCTTATCTAAATCAGTTCTTTTCTTTCCAGCTGCGCTATCTCCTGGGAAGGTACAGGGAAACCCAAAGAAATAAAACCACCACTTCTGCCTCTGAGCTTTGTGTGTCAGCATGTCCTTTAAAATTGAACCTGAGCCAGTTGTCCCAGGCACTCAGCCCTCTGTGCTGTGGCCTCAGTGACTCCGGTACTTGCTTTCTGCCACTTCCTTACGGGTGACCTTTGTTCCAGCCAAATGACTGGAGGGGAAGACTGGCCCCTCGTAAAACACAGCAATGCCCTCCCTGTGCTTGCTCTCTAAGAAACACCAGGGCCACCTCCTGCTCCAAACCTTCCTGTTCTCTTACCTGCTGAGGACCCGAATTTCATTTTCTGTGTTCCTCTTTTAATCCTGAAACTAGTCTGCCTTCTGTTGTCACAGTGTGCTTCGGTTTGGTTCAACAACACAAATATCTTAACGCCCACACCAGACTGTAAACCCTCTAAATGTAAGGACATGTATTTTTTATTGTCCTCTCTGACCTGGTGTGTAATACATTGCTGGATGTGGGCTCAGTAAGTATTTCATAAAACCATGGATTGTTACTGATCAGAGGGACTCTGGAAATTTAAAAAAAAAAAAAATCGTTTAGTCTGGAGTTTCTAGAACTGTCCTGATTTTTAAATATTCTGTCCCTTTATCTTCCACAAATATAGTCGGGTTTTTCCAATGACACACACCGAATTTTAGTTTGGAAAACTAAAGTCACCATAGGTCAGCATCATCCAGTAGTTTACCCCATCTCATGAATAAATTGTGACATTTTAAGGGTTGGCGTCTAGGCTCTCTTCACTACTTTCCATGGATTTGTCCTGATAGTTTTATGGAATCCACTTAGGAATTATTCTTACAGCTCTATTTTGATACAGAGCAAGTTATAAATGTGATCTTAGCAGTCAATCTAAATACATACTTTTTCACCCTCAAACTACAATTTAGGCATATCTACAGGGTAATATTCATACATTCATTCATTCCAGCAAATATTTATCGTGTGCCTCATATGCACCAGATACATAAATAAGACAAAAGTCCCCACCTTCAGGGAGCTTACATTCCAGGAGGTGGAAAAAATAAAAAGCAAGTAAAATGACAAGAGTGTCAGATGGTGATAAGTGCTATGTAGAAAAAGGGGACGGAGAATACCAGGCTTGAGTGAGGAGAATTGCAACTTAAAATAAGGAGGTTGGCAGAGGCCTGGAGGCGGTGAAATAATGATCCCCATGGATACCTACAGGAAGCACATTCCAAGCAGAGAGAACAGTGACTGTGTGGGAATGCGTCATCGTGTGTGAGGAATGGCTAGGACACCATTCTGCAGTATGGAGAGGGTGGAGGAAGGGGATTGGATATGTTCAGAGGGAGAACATATCCACATCGGTCCTTTAAACGAGGGTTTCTCCACCTTGGCACTACGACATTTTGGGCTGGATAATTCTTCCTTATAGGGGACTATCTTGTGTGTCGTAGAATGTTAAATAGCATTTCTGGATTCCACCCGCTGGATGCCAGTAGCATAATCATCCCCCCTCCCCCGGCAAGTTGTGACAACTGGAAATGTCTTTGGACATTGCCAAAAGCCCTCTGAGGTGCAAAGTCACACCGAGTTGAGAAACATTGCTCTTAGATTAAAGGAAGGGTTTTGTTATTTGAGATGGTTTTTCATTTTAATAAGACTCCTCTGACTGCTAGACTGAGAATAAACTGAAGGGGGACACAGGAGTGAGCAGGAAAGCTAGAGAGAAAATTGGCAGAAATCCCGGAGGGAGGAGAGAGTGCCTGGAACCAGGCTGGAGTAGGCTGGGGTTGGTGAGGAGTGATTAGATTTGGGGTATTTTGAATAATGGGCCATCAGAATTTGTGACAGTCTTAAAATCAAGTTTACAAAGGTGTGGTCCTGAGCAGAGTTTGTAGGCAAGACCAGGTTTCTGGCAGGACAGCTGGAGTTTGGTATGAACATATTGTACTTGAGAACGTTGACCATTATCTGATTTCTCACTCACAGTACCCCTGAGAGGTGAGTATTCTCTCCTTTCACCATAAAAATACTCTGAAGTACATGGAAGTTCATGAACACCCAAAGGCACACAACCCATACAGAACAGAAATGCCTGACGACTAATACTCTGCCCTTTGTTACACATTAAAGTGATGCTCTATGGTTCTAGATGTCCCCATGGCACAGTGTCACATACCCCACAGAGGTTAATTCCGTAGGGTAATTTTTCACGAAATGAAATTCTGCTAATATTTCAAACAAAAACAGTCACTACTTTTGCATTTTATAGCAGGATTAAAAGAAACAGAAACCTTAGGATTCTGTATAGTAAAACAAATTATCTGGCTTATCAAGAAATAGGGTTTGTGGTTAATTGGATTTTAAATGTGTTCTAAGTTACCATTTCCCAAAGTCTGTCCTGTTGAGCCCCAACTAGCCATACCGTTCGCCTGGCCAGTCACTGTACTTGGAAGCATCGTGGGTCCCCTCTTGGGGGTCTACCGTACACATTAACAGACTGCTTCTCCTCCTGCTAAAACATATTAAGCGTCTCATGGGAACAAGTGTTAAACCATTTTTCTTTCATCTTAGACGTATTTCTACAGATCTGCTACAGTCAGGACTGTGTCCTGGCATCACCTCGATCTATATGTTCCCTCAAATATACATGTCCCTGAAGCTTAGGTGTGACACTAGCAGGCCATTTTGTTCACCTTTCATTTTTTGGCCAAACCCTTCTGACCTTTTAGCTATGTTCCCAGCAGAACCCTGAATGGATTTTCTTGAAATAGATCCTAAGACCTTTTGTACCCCTGTCATTTAAAAGCAGGTTCTTGCTCTGTCTCTCTCGCTCACTCGCTCTCACTTTCTCTTGCTCTCTCTCTCTCTCCGTTATATAATTGTGTGTTTAAACTGTGGGATTCAACAGAGTAATTGCAACCCTGGAGTTGTCAGCAGTTTGAACCGTTGCGTAGGCAGTGGGGAGCTGTGGGCCATGATTGATTCTGGGGGTGTTTGGGAAGTCTGAAGGTGATGTGAGACGAACTGCTCTGAAGAGCTGCCCACTGGCCTCTTTGCTATTAATGAGTTGTATAGTCTTGTGGTGGCTTAACCTAAAATAAAACAGAACACTGCTGTTTCTCATTTCTCTGAGAATAATCAATGCCAAGGGAGCAGTGTTAGGAAGACTCTGATAGTTTATCCTTGATGGGTTGTTGGCAGGATCAACTTTATGAGTGTGTGCCCTGTGCAGTTATCCAGGGGCCTGGACTCACAAAGGCTCTGTGTTTGGTTTAATGTCCTGCTGTCACCCTCTGGAAATTCTTAATAACAAGGAGCCCCATGTTTACCTTTGGCTATGGGTCCTGCAAGTTATGCAGCTGGTCTTAATCCTGAGAGCTGGCCCCAGTTCTTGATTTCAAAGCCTCCAGGGGAAGCTACAGAGGTGCAAGGATTTTGCATCTGGACAGCATTTGTAAGTGACTTTTAATAGTACTCTGATGCTCATTCTTTACATGCTACAGGTTCGGGCCTGAAAATTGGAACACATATCTATTGATTTAAGAGAAGGAACATATTTCTAGATAGAGGACCCATTCTGGGATATCAGCAGAGGAATAGTTCTTATAAGTAGCTCAAAAAGAAACTATGTAGATCAGTTCCAGGCCCTTTTCAGAGTCTCCTGTTCTAGCTGGAAAAAAAAAAAAAAAAAGTTAATCATCTGTATGTAAAAAAAAATACTTGCTGATCAGCAGCTTTGCCAAGGTTAGTCAACTGTGTCAGTACATTCATTTATTCAACAAATATTTATTAAGCACCTACTATGTTTTGGGCACTGTATTAGGAGGAGGGATGGGTGGTATCTTAATTTGAGTTCCCTCTGAAGCAGATCCCATGGCAAAGTTCTAAGCGTGAGCGATTTGTTGGGGAGCTGATCCCAGGAAATAGCGACAGGAGAGTTGGGAAGTGAGACAAAGAAATGAAAGAAGCTGGTAAAGAGCGTGTTATCAAGGAGGTTGCCACTGAGGGCCATTGGGGCCCAGCTCCGCTTGGGACATCTGGAAGACTGTAGAACAGACTTTAGAAGTGTCCCAAAGAAAAACGCAGAGATCGATTATTTACCCACAGACTCCCATTTGGCTTTGGTTGAGGGCTGCCCCAGGGACATTTGTGGTCTGCCCCTCTATGCAAGGATAAACACAGCACTTGGGTCAGGGAAAACTTTTAGGCAATAGATCACAGGCACTTGCAGGGGAAGCCCTGGACGAGTATGAGATGAGTGAGTACTTAAGGGCGAGGGGATAAAGAATGACAGAAGTTGGGGCTGTCATTTGGACAGGTAGGTAGAGAAGGTCTTTCTGAAGTGACATTTGAGCAGAAACCTCAACGAAGTAAGAGAGTTACCTAGATAACAAGGCAGCGGGAACAGCAGGAGCCCATGGTGGGGTTTGCAGAAGAGCATGGAGGCTAGACTGAATGGAGCGGAATAATCAAAGAGTAGAGACACAGGAAATAAGGTAAGCAGAGTACCCAGGGGCTGGGGTAAGTACTTTGGGTTGTATTCAGAGCATACCACAGAACTCTTGGAGCAGAGCAGCGGAGTGACATGACCGCATTTATGTTTTAAAAAGAATAGTCCTGCCTTCTGGGTGGAGAACGGACGATGGAGGGCAGAGAGTAGAAACAGGCAGGTGATTCTGATGGACTGGAATTCATAGTTGAAGTGGTCTAGAGTTTCCTGAAAGGAGGACAAGCTGTTGCTAGGACAACAGTATATACACCCAGCCCAGCAGCCTCATCCAGACTTGGTTCCATGTTCCTAAGTCCACAGCTCTCGATTTTTCTTGGCTCTGAGGGCTTCTCTGCTCCTTTTCATGGCAGTGGGTCTTTGCCTCCCATTCTCCCTTCATAGCACCATTAGCCTTAGTTCCTCCCATCGCCGCAGCCTTACGCCTCTGTCTGCTGTATCCTTTTCCAGCACTGCTGCTTTTTCAGTGCTTTCTCTGGCACATGAGCTCTCCCCGCTTGCCAGGCCTGGTACGCAGGTACTGCATGATCTGCAAGTGGGAGTGCCTGATGGGCATTCCCGGTTTCACTGTAACATTTTCACTTGAGCTGCTTTTCTTACTTTTAGCCTTCAGTGTATTGCAGCTGAGCTTTCTTGTTGTTTTTCATTTGTAGCAAAAGGATTCATGCAACTAAACTCCTCAGCCTCTTCTCAAGGGAGAGTTGCTCAGTTGGCTCACTACATCACAGACTGTAGAGACTGCAAGTTATGAAAGTCCGATGTAGGAGCAGCATCCACACGGACAGAGTCACTGCCATGGCTTTTGTACTCCACCACCCTCACCTCCCCTTGAGCATTTGGGCTGAGAGGGAGGCAGAGCAGTCCTCCTGCTTAGGTTGCAAAGGAGTGAATGGGCCACTGTGGAGCAGAATTACATTAGATGCCACCAGGGAAGGGCCTGGAGCTTCCGTAAACAGAGACGGCTTCCGTGGCCATGCCAGGCTCTGGAGATTGTACAGGTTTTGTCCCTGTCCTTATGGACTTTATATTTTGGTCACCCATCTTGCTGTGGTTCACTGAGCAAGCTTGGTGGATCTGAAAGACCGCAGGGAATTGTCATTCTGTTTCCTCTCTTCGTGGAGAGAGAAAGGAAAGCCTGGGGGTCAGTCAAGAATGAGAGGCATCCATCGAGAAAAATAGAATTTTTAAATCATATAGAATATCTAATAGACGAATGATGAAGATATACTGCGATCTCTGCGCATTTTGTTTTATTGGTGAAAACTTGCAGCTTTGGTCATTTGATGCTGGTATGATTGACAATCTCTTTTTGAACACTGTGGCATCTTTTCATCTATATTCTAGGTTTTCTCAGTAATAGACCTTCAATAATCAGAATATTAAAATTTTCAAAAGCGAAATCATTATCTCTAATGTGGGGAAATAGTGTCCTTAAGCATAAATTGCTCTTTTTAAAAACAATAGTGGAAACCACACGTTACTCTTTTTATGTATGTTCATTGTTAATTTGGTATATTTGTGTTTTTAAAAAATGATTTTAAGTGTAAGACGTAACTGGCTTTATGTAAAATATAAATTTTCACATTAAAAAAATTATTCTCACTTATTTGTTGGAAGAAGGTGAAAAGTGTTGTTCTTGATAATGCTTTAAACAAAATGACTCCAAAATAACTTAATTTGTCTAATCAATAATAGGGATTGTTATTAAAGTGTTTATATTTTACACCTATACCTCCACCACGAAAATGCTGATGAGTGAACTTTGGAAATATTAGCCACATTTTTCTGTAAAACATAGCTTCATATAACTTTAAAGTCAACATGTTTTCTCATTTTCTTCGATTCAAATTGATGCAGTTATATGATTAAATTGTCTCTCTCATAAGTCATCCTAATAGAATTTGCAGCATTCATAAAAGGAAAATTCATAGGGCTTGTTAATTATGAGAGCACGTTTACTTGCTTGCTTGGCAATTATTTCATGCATTATCCTCAAGCTTATTTACAAAAATCTTTCAGTAGTTAGTGTCTCTGTGTGTGTTCCAGGTTACAGAGTATAAACATGAACTTCGATAAGTGAAGAGATGGCACGATCTAGGACCACATTAAGAAAGTTGATTTTTCTCTGGAAACTATTTTGTTTTTAGTCCAGTTTTAGGTTTGAGTAAATAGGCTTACAAAGAATCCCCAACAATTTCTTAGCATAGTGAGAACTATATGAACCATTGCAGTTGGTATCAACTGTCTGTTTATTATGAACTCATAAGTCAGATTGCTTTCAGCTGTGTCTTCTCACACTATCATGTAGATACCAGTTACCTGGGATCATGTTAAAACGTAGATTCTGCATTTTTAACAAGCTTCCTGACAGTGCTGATGCTGCTGATCCGTGGGTACCCTTTAAGGAGCCAGGACCCATCTTGCTTGACTATGGGGAAATCTGTACCTGGGGAAGGGGTTGGCTGCTTCAGAAAAAGGAGATTTTAGAGGTAAGTTATCTTGAAAATTTTTTGATGCAGAAAACCATTTTATACTGACCGGCCCTCTTCCAAGAAGCAGATAAAATGAAGAGTTGTGGTGAAGAAGGAAGTTTTTGGTTTTTCCAGTCTGGTTTGAGAACATCTGCACTGCAGCTTCTGTGCCCAAACCCACAGTTATTTAGGAAGAGTTCCTCAAAGCTTGGAGGCTCCTGAAGTAACTGAATTTGCAGTTGAAGTAGAGGGCACTAATGGAAGCTACTGACCCTTTCTCAGGGGTACAAAAAGCAGACGTTATACTTTTGAACAATAAGGGGCCCTTAATGTTAAGGAAAGGGCTGGTAGAGATTACAGAAGAATTTCAGGTAGCAATTACAACAACAGAACTCTCTTCTCCTTAGCAACAGTCTATGCAAGGGGAGCAGGAACTTGGAATAGCAGCCGTCCCTACAGAGAAATCTGTGTGCAGACAGAATCAAAAGCAATTGAAACAAGTTTCCACTAATGACTTTTGGGACTAGAACGCCCCAAGAATGGAAGAGGAAGGCCTTATTATCAAAGGTGACCTCTAATTTGCAATGAAAATGACTGTTGGGCATGTAACTGGACACCTGGGTAGGAGGATTGTGTAATGTGGGTGATACTCAGTGAATTTCTTTATCTTGGATTCTAGATGGAAAAAAGTTTTTCTCTGCTTCTTGCAAGCTCAACAGTGACAGATGGTTCTTATTTTCTTGCTGGTTTCTGTTCCCAGAGGAATACGTTAGAAATTGGTGTTCAGAATTCAGCCTATGCAAAGATGCTTGCATTGGGGTGGGCAATTTAGGAATAAAAAGAGATCGACTGTTATTAAATGAAGCCAAAGAAGGGTTGTAGAAAGCCATAGAGATGAGGGCTAGACAGAGCGACTCCTGTGACCTTCAGCAAGTTATTAACTTCCAGTATCACTTTAATGAGGTTAATAATGCCTACCTTTGGTGGGTTGGAGATGATGTTCATGGAGTATCTAAAAAGTATTTGGTATATAGGGTTTCAAGAAGCGGAGGAGTTATTTTAGAAAGATTATCTTGAGAAAGAGTCATGATTAGTTTTCAAGATGAGAGCTGGAGTTCCGAATTGAATTTAAACTTGAATGTCATCAATTGCGTATAACAAAAAAGAACAGAGGTGCCAGGGAATACAAGACGGCAAGAAAGGAAGACGCTCAGAATAAGAGGACAGTCAGTAAATTAATATTTTCCACAAATATAACAGAATATTTATTTACAGAGCTTTTGACACATTGAGGTAATGGGCGAAATACCCGGGAACGTTATAATTAGAGGAGATTTAAGATCTGATGATTATAAGAACTTACAAAATTCCTAGGTGCTTTCAGGCCAAGGACTATATGAGCCTCTCATATATTTGGAAGAAAATAAAATTAGAAGAAATTATTTTTCTTCTGATCACCTTGTAACAGAGAGCTTGCTATTGTCAACTAACAACTCACTGAGTACCCATCTGTTAATCAGATCTGCAGATTCTCTCCAGGACCTGCCCTAAGACCTGTGCTGTCTGGTATGGGTGCTACTTGCTGGCCGTTGCTGTTGTTCAAGTTAAGATGTGCTTGCAAGTGTAAAATATACACTGGATTTCAAAAACTTTCTATAAAAAAAGTAAACTATCTCATTAATAATTTTCATATATGGAACATTTGTTAAAATGATACATTAGGTTAAAGAGTACATATTATTAAAATTAATTTGATCTGTTTTTCGCTTTTCTAATGTGGCAACTAGAAAATTTTAAATTACGCATGTGGCTCACATTTTACTGCTATTAGGCAAAGCTCATCTAGACTGCAGTGGGCTGCATAGGAATTTCCTGGAGAGATTTGAATCATCTGTCCCAAAACTGAAACAAAATAAAACTTATACTTGTGTAGAGGAGCTTTCTGACCTGAGTGAGTTCCGTTGTCCTTTCTCAACAACAGGAACCCCGATCTTCCTAGCAAACCTGTTAGGCCAGGGGTCCCCAGCCCCCGGGCCACACACTGGTACTGGTCCGTGGCCCATTAGGAACTGGGCCGCACATCAGCAGGTGAGCGGCAGGTGAGTGAGCGGAGCTTCATCTGTATTTGCAGCCACTCCCCAGAACTAGTATCAGTGCCTCAGCTCAACCTCAGATCATCAGGCATTAGATTCTCATAGGAGCTCCGGTCCCTGGTGCCAAAAAGATTGGGGACTGCTACATTAGGTCTCCCCAGGTATAGTCAAAGGTTTTACATCATTTTTATTCAGATTTTTCTTAACATTGTTCTAAGTCAGCATTTGGCAACCAACTATTACCTAAAGACAGCGTTTTATTTAAGGTGGTCTGTCTCTAAAACCCATTCTTTCTAGAAACAAACACAATAGAAGAATATTGAAACAAAGGGAAAAAATCACATAGTGCACTTTTAGTCAGCATTTATCTTGCTGTAAAAATGGAAGGAAGAGAAAATAGATTTGCATCAGTTAAATGGCATCACCTTTACTGGTTTTCTTTCTTCATGAAGTACAGGGAATCGACAAAGTGTAAATTTATTCTTTCTGGTTCTAAGTTGCCAGGGAGTTATTAAAAGGGAACTGCAGTCCTATTTCTGCAGCAGAACTAATGTGAGAGGAGACTGATAAATTAAATAAGGGCAAGATGATTTAGCCAGCTGCTTCAGTCTCCTGAATGACTGCTCATAAGATGCAAATAAATGTAGGGCTTTGTGCTATTAAATAGAGTTATGGTTTTCAACTTAGAATGAATACTGCGATGTGGCTGAGTAGTCATATTAATGGGATATTTTTGGTCACTCATTTGTCTTTAGATTATCTCAGCTCCAGAGATGGGAATGATTAACATTGCACTCAAATCATGACAAATAGAGACGATGGCGTGTCCATAAATTGGAATTGAAGTAGGACCTATGAATTCTTTCAGCAGCATATCACTGTGTTCCCGAATTTTGATTTAGCATTTTATTTCTCTTTTTTGAAGGCCATCAATAGAAATAGTAGAGGGCTTTTTTAACCCTGTTTCAACCTTTGGCGAATCCTCAAAATTGAGAGGGATATCACGTGGGCTGTAATTTCACAGGAGGACTTTAGGATTTCAAGGGTGCTTAGGTACGGTTGTACTATACTCTTATGTGGTATGGGGCAGGGGGAGGGTAGGAACATATGTTTCCAGTGGGACTCTATTAATAACTGTTACTAAATGTTGAAGTACTTTAACTTAAGAAATTCCAAAAGCGTTTCTACTCTCTTTGTTTGTTTGTTTGTTTGTTTTAATTCTATAGGTTTCAGGATTATAATACCAAGTCACCTTTACAAACCCCCAGAATTATAACTAGGGAAGTACATCGGGCCTACCTTGGGAAAAGAATGCTATAAAACTAGAGGTGTGTTTACCTTCCTACTCTGCCCGATGTATTAATCCCCATCCTAAGATTTTCCTGGGGTAACAGTGGTAGAAAGTTTCATTCATTCATTCATTCATTTATTCATTCGATAAGCATTTTTAAATACTATAAAGTATAGAAACACTTTATAAGATAATGAGAATAAACCTAAAGGACAATATAATGAGTACTTGGTTTCGAATTGGCTTTTTCAATGTCCCCATCTTTGAAGGAGTCCGAGAGACATCTTAGCATAATATTGACTACTTCCCTACCCATGGATCTTATGGTAGGGACACTGAAATCTTGGGGAAAGTTTTTTAGGGCCATTTACAATTTTGATCTCTCTAGTCCTTTAAAACTATCTTGAACTTCTTTAAAATTATTATTCTCAATCTTGAAACATTAGATTATCTTTATAATAAACAAGTGGTTTTCATCTTGACAGCATTGAGAGAAATGAAAAAAATTTGTATTCTAAACCCCAGGTCATCCAGATTTTTGTTATTTCAATTGACATAATTTATGAAACTTCCAAAATTATAATTTGCTATTTTGAATCTTATCTCTTCTTGCATGTTGGTTCATGCTGTCTACTGCATTAATCTTCATCTGTTTACATTTCAATCATCTTGTTTATCTTCTGTCAACCCATTCATCTGGATAATTCCTGTCAAACAGCTACAGTAGCTGATATGGAATATATTACATGTAAGTCATTAAGGGCAGAAGACAAAGAATGGTATTCTGCTTTTGGTCTTTATTCAGAATTCACAGTGACGTTCCCTCAGTGACTGATGGCAACATCTGTTTCCAAAGTTAGTTATTGGACATGGCAATCTCAGTTTCCTACCTTCACTCTTGACTCTCAAAATTAGATGCCCGCTGGTCGATACAGTTACTGTGTTTCAGTTTCTTAAAGATCCTTATTGAAATGAAACTATTCATTGTTTTCCAGACTAAGTGATTTTGTTTCTTTAACCTTTTTGATGCTAGTTTTCAACTTTGACATCATTTCTTTTTCTTACATTTTACATGCAGTGCATCAGACAATCCTGTTGCCTCTGCATTCTGAGTATGTACTGAATCCAACCACTTTTCCCCACGTCAGCTGTTACCATTGTCACTCAAGCCACTGTTATCACTTGTCTGGGACTCTTGTAGTAGCCTGTTAATAGGTGTCTTTCTCTGCTTCACTCCTTGTCCTGCTACAGTTGGTTCTCCAAATTGCGAAGTATTCTTTTAAAACGTAAGTCAGACTATGTAACTGCTACTTAAAATTCTCTAATGCTTACTATATACCTGAGAATTAGATTCAGTCAATGTCTTTGCATGATCTGTCTCCCCTTGCTCACTTTGCTGTGCTCCAGCCACATTGACCTTTTCAACCTTGTAAAACACGTGCTTCCCTCAGGGCCTTTGCACTTGTGTCTTTTCCTGGAATTCTCTTCTTCCAGATCTTCACAAGGCTTATTACTCCTTCACTTCCCTCAGGTCTTTGTTCATATATCACTTCATTAAAGAGACCTCTCCTGAAGCCCCTATCTAAAATAGAAAACACTCCCCTCCAGCTTGCTAAAAATGCAGTATTTGTTGAATGAGTGAAAATATTATTTTTCATGGAAGACATTTAATTTCCTGTTCCATCTATGGGAATAGATAAAGAATGCATAAAATTATCCTTTACAGCAAAAGATAGGTAAATATTAGAACAGAGTGGTAAAAAATTAGACATAGTAAAAATTTTAAACCATGTATTTAGTTTTCTTAAAGTAGAAACAGTAGAAACAGTAATAGAGCAGAGTCAATAAATTGTTGGAAAATGGAGATTTTCCTTGGAGCAGCAACATTTGTAATCAGATCATCAATTTATGTAACTATGTAATGTAGCTGGTATAAGTTTGAGTATAATTATTATAAAATATTATATACTCCTCACTTTGTGATCAGATTTAAACTATCAATGAACTTGACAAACTGCCTTTTATAATGAAATATATGTGGGTATGTACTATATATGCAACTGTATATGTACATGTTTAAATTATCAATGATTTGTGATTTTTACACTAATGAAAATTATGACGTATTCTACTTATTTCCTATTAAATGGGACTCTTATTATTATTATTTATGTATTATTATGATTTGTAGGTATTAGATATATACATGCAAACTTATAGAAGGAACATTTATTCTCGAACCAGAAGATCTTCTGCATGTTGACACTGTGTGAATTTACTTAACTGTCTGGACTTGTTGAAATATGTCCAAAAGGAAGATAATGCTGTATTCTGACGTAAAGAGAGAAATATGTGTTACTCTGAAATCTGATATATCTTAAAAATTCATGATTTAAAAATCACAATAAGATGGCACCATATACCCATTAGAATGAATGGCTTAAATAATAATAACAAAAAAAAAAGAAAGGAAAAAAATCTAATAGTTCCAGTGGGTAAAGATGCAGAACAACTGGGATTCTCATTCATTGCTGGTGAGATTGCAGAATGGTGCAGCTACTTTGGAAGAGAGTTTCTTATAGTGTTAAACATACAATTAATGTGACCTAGCAATCCCACTCCTGGGTATTTACCTAAGTGAAATGACAACTTGTGTTCACACCAAAATCCATACTCTAATGTCTATAATCAAAAACTAGAACAACCCAGATGTCCTTCAACTGAGAAATGAAATATCAAACTGTGGTACATCCATACAATGAAATACTAGTCAGCAGTTAAAAAGAATGAACTACTAATGAGTACAACAGTATAGATAAAGAACAAAATTCGTTATGCTAAGTGAAAGAAGCCAGAGTCAGACTCAAAAGGCTCCATAACATATGAAACATATACTTAGGGCAATGCCACAGGAACAGAAAACAGATAAGTGGTTTCAGGATTGGAAGGAGGGGCTGACTACAAAGGAGCAGCATGAGAAAGTTTTAGGGGTAATGGAACTGTTTTATATCTTGATTGTGTGGTGGTTACATGACTGTACACATTTGTCAAAACTCATAGAACTGTGCATCAAGAGGGTGAATTTAACTGTCTGTGAATAAAAAAATAATAAAACAGGGAATTAATTTTCTTAAATTAGTCAGTTTTTATTGATTGATTATTTAATTGGTTATTAAAATAAGTTGTGCCTCTGAGTTCAGGCATTGATGAAGCCTGAATGTCATAGGTAGGTGAGCACATCCGAGTCTCAGTTTCTCATTACATTTTACTTAAGTTGCTGTGGTTTCCTAGAGAGATTTCGTCCTCCTCCAGGTAGTACTCATAGCATGATAGACGTTGACAGAAAACCTCCTCACATTCTCCTAGAAGCTGTTCGTATCCTCAGAGGGACCCTCCCAGCTGACGAGCCTAGCACAGGTGGTGGTAGTGCTGACAAAGACTGGGAACTTACTCCTTATGTTAGAATTGTAAATAAATTGCCTGTTTTAGTTTCTTCATAAAACAAAATGGAGATGAACAGTAAACATAATCAGAGCAGGCCGTGCTCATGCAACTTACTCCAGGCGGTGCATTTGGACGCCTTCTATTCAATGGTACCCATCTCAGGGACCTGGCATCAGCAGCTGTGTTCTGGGCCTTGAAGAGTTTGCAGAGTGAAGTTTCAACAATAAAAAACAAGTTGTTACTGTATCCCACTGTCATGATATAGAAGAGATGCTTCTTGCTCATCGAACAGATGGTTGACGAGTTGTTTATGGCCAAAAAATATCTGACAAACATAAGTACCACTATCAAAGTACCACTATATAATTCATAGCAAGAGAACTTTGAGCATTGATTGGTTCTTGTAATTTGTACCCTAGTTTGTTTTCTGTTCTCACTTGCTGACTGGATAATATATTTTATTTTTGTGGAGAATGCAAATATGTAAATGTTCCTGAAGACATGAGCCTCTAGTGAGACCAAACCTGTTTCCATTCTCTAGATTACTTTGGGTCCTTCACCTTAGGTGTATCTGCCTCTATACAGCTGTCCCAAAAGTGCTGTAAACCTAGAGTGATCATGAAAGCAGCTTACCATCAGATTAGAAGTGAATCACAACAGGTTAAATTGAAACGTTTTTCTCTCTGGTATTACTCTAGAGCAATAACTCTTGAGTTTCTGATGTTACTATTCTGAGTTTAATTTGCATGGATCATTTTCTCTATATATGTAGTTATTCAAATAAAGAAATAAAGGAGTGGGAGAGGACTGTAATTGAACACCCACTCTGGATTGCAGGAATGTGATAGGCACTTTTCGTATATTATTCTATTTAACTTCACAACAGTGAGTGAGGTAGATAATTTTACTGCTTTACAAACAAGGAAATTAGGTCCAAGAGAGGTTAATTGACTATGTTCTCAGAGACAGGTCTCTTTCATTCCCAAACCTTCTCTCTTTATACTCCCTGAGGCTCTGTCGGGAATAGAGTTTTCTCATCTCATTCCCACTTCCTGTGGGGGATGGAGATTGCGCTGGTCTTTTGAGATTGAGCCCTCGGCTTCTTCTCAGACCTGGTCCGAGAACCAGGTCTGCTCCATGCTTTACTTTTCAGAGTCCTAAGAGATTTGGCCTCATTTTATGTATTTCTCAAAGCTGTCATCTTATATTTATCACTTGTTTCTTTCTCCATGACTACCTGTAGAGGAAAATTGAGTTTTACAATTCGATGGCTCTGAAGACCAACCCTCCAAAATAAGCCTTTTTATTTTAATAATTCTGCTACTCACCGCCACTAGGAAATAGAAAAGCCAGAGGGAGAAAATAAAAGTTACAAAGGTTCAAAATCATTAAAAATCTTAATCCTTGAACCCAGTCTATATAGTATAGTTCTTGAAACTCCTCTTAGGTATATTTCTTAGAAGGTACTAGTAGTCTCCTTAATAGGGATTAATGATTCGTTTTCCTCTTGGAACTGTGGTCCAAAACAGATTCTGATTGGTACCACTGATGAAATTTTCTTTCCCAGCCAGATCATATTTTCCAGTGACTGTCTAAGCTCTATGGGTTTCATTATGAACCTGCTCTGTAAGAGACTTCCAGAAAGCAATGATGTTTCATGTTAGAGAGAATGTGCTACTAGAAGGGATTGGGAAATGGATATTAGTCTTAAAGTATTTTTTGCTGCCCATTCTTGGGAGCCACAGCCACACATGGCCCTTGAACACTTGAAATTGTGGCTAGTTTAAATTGAAATGTGCTGTAAGTGTAAATCACCCACTGGATTCCAAAGATTTAGGATGAAAAAATATGTAAAATTATATGATATAAAATTTTATATTGATTATATCTACATTTTTAATATGAAAAAACCCTGCATATACTAGGTTAAATATATTATTAAATTAATTTTTTTTTTACTTTTAATTTTAAGATTATTCTAGATTCATGTGCAGTTATAAAATGTAATAGAGAAAGATCACCACAAAACTGTGGTATAATATGACAACTATGAGAATGACATTGATACATCCACTAACTTTATTCATATTTTACCAGCTTTACATGCACTCGTGTGTGCATGTTTAGTTCTGTGCAGTGTAATCACCTGTGTAGATTTTTGTGACCACCACAATCAAAATACAGAAGTATCCCCTGTACTACGCTCTTATGCTTCTATAGCTACAGCACTTCGCTCCCTCCTCTCCTCCCTAAATCCTAGCAATCCTTAATCTGTTCTCCATCTGTATACTTTTGTCATTTTTAAGAATCACATAAATGGAATCATATAGTGTGTAACCTTTTTATATTAGCTCTTTTCACTCAGCAACATTCCCTTGAGAGCCATCTAAATTGTTTTGTTATCAGTAGATCTTTCTTTTTTATTCCATTATTTCTTTTTACTTTTTTAGTAATGCTACTGGAAAGTTTAAAATTCCATATGTAACTCACATTCATGACTTTTATTGTAATTCTTTTGGACAGCAGTGTTTTAAGTGCATGTTTGTTAGAAGCAATCAACAAGCACATTTCTGTTGCAGTTCATTTATTTTCAAGCATTCTTATATTAAATGGTGCATTTTGTTTTAACTTTAAAGCAGGTTATTTGGAAATGAACAAGGGAACAGTACCCTTTAAAATCATCTCAGGACAGTAAAATCATCTCGGTATTCCTCTAATTCCTACCCCCCTTTTTTTGGTCAGTTTTTCAGAATGAAAACCTTTGTGTTTCTGTTTACAAAAGAAACTTTTCATAAGGCAGCAAGGAGGAGGTGTCTTGCAACCTCTGCCAAAGGTATTCAGTACCCTGATTTGACACTAATTAAATGGCTCATATTTATCTGATATTTTCCCCCGTGGGAGATTCAGAAACTTTTTTTTTCAACTTAAGCTTCAAAAAGAAACCAGCTCAGTTATCTTACAATGGAGGGAAGAAGCAGGACACAGGGACACTTCAGAGCAGATTAGAACTGAGGTACAGGATAATACCATTTTCAATTAAAATTGCCTGGGGAAATTAGGTAGGCAGAGAATAATTACCTGGGTTGGCATGTATCCAGGTTTCTGAAACTAAGACCCTACTTGAATGTTCTCAGGAATCCCTGATGCCCATAGGCAGCCGAGGAACTTGAGGGTTATGTCTGATCTCAAACGTATTTGAGTGTTCTGGCTGCAATGCATAGCAATTTTAGGTCAAAGTATGCAGCGTGAGAAATTCGAACAAATGAAAATATGTGACAATCAAGACCCAAAACAAGCAACACCACAAAACATTAGTTTAAAGGGAGGTTTCTCTGACAAAATAAATTCACATTTCTGTAATTTCTGTGATGTGACCACCAAAACAGCGGAGCTGAGATGGAACCAAGGAAGAACACAAAGAGGACAGATGAAAGTAAAAGTCCTAGTCTCTACCTCCTCATGGAGAGGGCCCTGGCACGGTGACAGTCCTTGGTCATGCCTTGCAAGTACCAGGAAAAATCACTGAGTAAATGCCACCTGACACGTGAGCTCGTCCAACCCTAGTTGTGGAAATGAGTCATTGAAAGCAAGTGTGCCTTTAATGCAAACGCCAAGATGTAACATTGTGCTCCCCACCCCAGCTCCATCTCCAGAGATCCATTACTACAACTGCTAAACATGAGTTTCTTGGGGTCTATGCTGCTGGTGGCTGGTGGCACCTGGTGTCATACCGCCCCTACTTTGGGTGTAGTTGATGGAAAAGGTTCGAGGTTATTGAACTACAGATTTGTCCTTTCTTATTACATAGAGAAAGGCTCACTGTCTTCTCTACAGTAGGAAAGGGAACCTGTGTTTTTTCCTGTTTGCTTCCAGTATTAGCTTTTGCTTCGTTCCAATCTTTTCATAATCTCTCAATTTCAAAATGTAGGATAAAGGAGAAAGGTTTGGCTGTTGTAAAAAAAGGAAAGAAAGAATTACCTTTTTCCTCTCTCCCCTTCCAAGTAAAGACATAGAGGTAAGAAGAATGCCTGGATTTATTTTTTAAGACTTTATAGGCTTCCTTGGACAAGGCTGCTGCTGATACACAGGATATCTTTATGCAAATTATAGAAACATACCTTCTGGCAGGGCTATAGCTCCCATCATTCCTTGGCCTTGGAAATGAGTCAGGCCTGTTTGAGCGTAATGCATATGCGTTTGGCTACCACCTTGTGCTGCTGTATAATAGGTGGAGAAAGTGCCCCTATTTCACAGCGTGGAAACACAGATGGGTGCACAGGCAGATGCAGTTCTTAAAAGGAGGGGTCCTGGAACCAGATCATCCAGGTTTGAAGGCATGCTCCTTTGCTTACTTGCCACGTGGCTCTGGATAAGTGATATAACCACTCTGTGCCTCAGCATCTTTATCTGTAAAATATTTCTACCTGTAGAGTTTAGTGAGATTTAATGGGTTAATATACATAAAACACTGAGAGTAGTACCTGGACATAGTAATTTCTCACTACTTGTAATTGTTATTATTGTTGCTGTTTACTTTGCTTCTTCCAAACCTGTCTGACTCTTTTGCTCTCTAACCAAACATTTGTTTGATGGGAGATTTCTTAAACGTTATCACTTTTTTCCTGTTAAACACATCTTAACTGATATGCCATGTGCTTGTGGATGTGTTAAGCATGCTTTTAATTATATTTACCCTTTTTCTTTAAATATTAGTGTAATTTTGTATATAGTGCCTCTACATGACTTCCAAGTAACCAAGTCAGTTGAGTGAAAAAGCATGTAAATTGATTGACACCTTATAGAAAATGTAATGTAATTAAAAAATTTCAGTCCATGGTGCTGTTTGGACACTTGTCTTTAAAAACACTTTTTTTTTTTGGTCTTTCTAGGTAGTAAGTAAGTGTTTGTTTTTCATCTCTTCCTCCTAGAATGTCAATTTTCTAGACATCCAGTTTTATAAGGTTCAGTTTAAGTTAAAGGAGAGAAACATCGTGTATAGATTTGGAATTTGGTAGAGTACATGCATTCTTAGAGTCAGATAATTAAGAACATTATGATGAATGGGAGAATTGTTACAAATAAACTCTCGTTTTAACTTCCATATATCCTATTGGACAGTTAGCTTTTCTTGTGACATGGCCTCAGCTCCCAGTCTGAAAAGAAAAATGCATATATATGACAAATGCATGCTAGCAACTACTAGGTGTTGTAGGCAGAACTCTGAGATGGCTCCCAGAATCCTGCCCCCTGCTGTACATATCTGGTATAGTCCCAGGACTATGGCTATGATAGAATGTCACTCTTGTGATTAGGATGTGTTACATGGCACAGTTGACTTTAAGAATGAGAACTTATCTTTGGGGGGCCTGTCCTAATCAGCTAAGCCCCTAAAAGGGACCAAAGAAAGAGATTCAAAGAGAGAGAAGGATTCCACACAAGGGAGATTCTCCATCGTTGGCTTTGATGATTGTGGGGGCCGTGTGACAAGGAGTGTGGGTGGCATCTAGGACCTAAGTGTGGCCCCCAGCTGCCAGCCAGCAAGGAAACAGGTCCTTACCCCTGTGAACAGAAGGAAGTGAAATTGGCCAATAACCTGCCTGAGCTTGGAATCAGATAATTACTCAGAGCCTCCAGAAAGAAAGGAAGCCTAGCAGACATCTTGATTTTAGCCTTGTAAGATGCTGGATAGAGAATGTGGACTTGTCTGAGCTAATAGATGTGTGTTGTTTTAAGCCAAAATGTTCCAATACTATGAGCTAATAGACATGTGTTGGTTTAAGCCAGAAAGTTTGTGTCAGTTTGCTATTCGGCCATGGAAAACCACTACGTGAGGGAAACCAGGCAAAAGAATGTAGGTGGGTAATTGCAAAGCCATCATCATTATTTAGAGGGGGAAAAAAAGCATAAAATGACTCGTAATAAGCTTCTATAAAATGCTCCCAGTTGTACATTTTAGAGCCGATTAGCCACAAGAAGTGACAGATACAGGAACTATAACTTTACTGGGCAGATTTAGAGCAGTTTCTCAAGTTAGACTTAGGAAGGGGAAAATGAATGCTTAAATTACTGTCTTGCTGGATATTTATTGCATGATTGTAAAGGAAAAATACACAGACTAGGAAGGTAAAATCTGCTTCTTTCTATGCTTATAAGTGTTGGCGACTGTGCATCTCATTTAGGGCTCACTAACTCAGTGGTTGGGAAGGAGGAGCAAGAAAACATAGGTGAGGGGGTTATCTGAGTGGAAGTGATTGGGGGTGGGGGGTGGGTAGGGGTTGTGGGGAACTTGAGAACCCAGGTCTTCTCTGAAGGGACATCTGCCTCTAAGCCGTGGCTGGCTTATCTGTGGCACTCTGGGTTTGCGTTGCTAAATCTTTCAGGTTTCCAAGGTAAGTTGGGGTTGCAGAGATTTATATGAAATCTCCCATTTTTTAAAATGTTAATATCAGCTCAAACTTTAAAAGATCACCATAGGGACATATAAACATGGATGTGGCCAGATGAGGCCCACAGCTGCCTCTCCTTCAGTGATGTGAGTATATGTGAGCAGTTTGGGGGACTGAGAGAATTGGAGGATGGGAGCTTGGAGAGGGCACAAAGCTGTGTTTGCTTTGTTCAGTGTCACGTTCTCAGAGCTGAGAACAGTGTCTAGCACACAGTGGATGCTCAAATATTTGTTGAGTGACATTGAGGAGACATAAACATATTCATACCATATGTGAAAATGTCAAATGTGATTGCATTGGTGGAATGTGTTTCTGAGATCCAACTATATTTAATGTTTTGACATGGTACCATCTGGGCTAAGACAATGCACTTTTGGCACAGCCATATACCTTTTATAACCTACAGTTCCATTGGAGGATTGTTTTGGAAGTCATTAACTATGAAAGAACAAAGCAGAATTTGAGCCCTTCTGTATGACAGGCACTATCCCGAATGCCTTGCATCTCATCTCATTTCATGCTCTCCCAGCATCTAAGCTGGGTCCTAACATCACTTGTATTTTACAGGTAAGGAGATGGTTTCAGAGAGGCGAAGTCAGTTGCTTGAGACCACACAGCTGGTAAATGATTGTCGTCAGCTGTATCTTATTGCCAGGCCTTTGACCTTCACCCTCGTGCCTGCCTTTCAGAGTGTGCTTGGAACCAGCTGCATCAGCATTACTTGGGAGCTTGTTAGAAATGCAGAATCCTTGGAGGGGATCTACCTGAGATGTGTCTCAAACAGAACCTGCATTTCAACCAGATACCTTGGTGATTTGTATGCATGTTAAAGTTTGAGAAGCATTGTCATAGTCCACTGGGTTTTAAACTTGGTTTCTTCGTGAGCCATGTTTCTGGATTTGGCTTTTACCTCAACTATCACTCATCCTTTCCACTTAAATATAGTTATTTAAAAAGAAATTACAACTGATAAATTACCGTGGTAATATGATAGCATTACCATGATAAATTCCTAAAAATTACTATGATATAACTTCAATAGAATAATGATACCATTTTTGATAAATAGAAGTTAAGTGCTAATGTACATGTAGTGTATTGTGTATTATCTCTCGATGTACCATTGTAAAATATCTGTATTTTACATGTAAGCTTACATGTAAATATCTCTCCATGAACCGTCAGTGGAAGTGTGTTCCATTGCAGAAAACGATGCTATGGTAGATTTTGAAAGTGGCCACACTGTCTCCCCTCCCTGCATCCACACATTTGCAGTGTGCAGTGTCCCATCAAGAGGTGGGACTGTTTCTCCATCCCTTGAATCTGGGCTTGACCATGTGACTTGCTTTGCCCAATACCATGTTAGCAGATGTGACACAGCAGAGGTTTGAAAAGTGCTTGTACATTGTGGCCTGTGTTCCTGCCATTTTTGCAAACTTGAGACCACCATGTGAACCAAAATAAATGGTTACTGATTTAAGCCACAAAAGTTTGAGGAGGTTCATTATGCTGTACAAACTCACAGACATAACTGTTCTCTAATATTTTGTTTGTTTGCAAAACAGTAATTTCCATGTTCAGTAGTAGATCTGAGTGAAATGACATCTGTTTGGGTTCGGTCTTGCCCAATTATTCTTTATTTGAAAACAAAATCTCAATATAGAATATTTTGGGGAGGGCATTCAATGCTACCCCTTTTGTGTTCGATATATAGATTCACAAAAACAAGGCTGGCAATGTCGCCCTCAAATATTTGTAGATTTTTCTTCTCCATTGAGAAATTAAAACCTCACTCTTGGCTAAAGCTCCCCATTGCTGCGGCGTCTGTCCTTGGTGGTTCGCAGTAAGATGTTGATACTTTCTTATGGTTTGGAGGCAGTTTCATGCATGTCTTCTTCAGTAAGGGTAAAATACAATTGCATTTATTTCCCATCACAAGGAACCATGAAGAACTACAGCTGTAAGTCTTGAAAAATATAAATATTCACCACTCACTGTTTTCTTGAATAGTGTAAATAAGTGTTTTGTCATTTTCAAAAGAAGCCAACTACTATTCACTGGGAAACCTAGTGAAATGCAACCTTTGAAAAAACAAAGTATGATTTACAAAGCATAAAATTCACCCACTTAACACGCATGACTTAATTTAAGGTTTTTAGTGTATTCACAGAGTTGTGTAATCACTACTACAGTCTAATTTCAGAACATTTTCATCATCCCAATAATAAATCCCACTCTCATGAGTAGTCCACTGCCTGTCTTCCCTCCTCCTCCAGTCTTACACAACCACTAATCTCTCTGTGCTTTTGGATTTGCCTATTCTGGACATTTCATATACATGGGATCATACAATATGTGGTCTGTTGTGACTGGCTTCTTTCATTTAGTATAATGTTTTAAAGTTCATCTGTGTTGTCTTATGTATACATGTTGCATTATTTTTATTAGTGAATAATATTCTATCATAGAGATATACCACATTTTGTTTTTCCATTTGTCAATTGATAGACATTGGGATTATTTTCACTTTTTGTATTATTATGAATAATGTTGCTATGAAAAAAGTCCATATAATGGTTTGGGTTTTTTTTTTTTTTTTTGTACAGGCAGGTGTTTTCATTATCTTGGGTACATACCTAGGAACAGAATTACTGCACTATATGGGAATTCTGTGTTTAACCATTTCCAAAGTGGCTGCACCATTTTGCATTCCCCCAAACAATGTACGAGGATTTCGATATCTCCAGATTCTCATTAACACTTATTATCTGTCTTCTGATTATAGTTATCCTGGTGGGTGAGAGGAATCTCATGTGGTTTTGACTTGTATTTCTTTGATGGTTGGGCATCTCTTCATATATTTTTATATCTTTTTTTGAGAAATGTCTATCAGGTCATTTACCCATTTTTAAATTGTGTTGTCTTATTGTTTGTAACAGTTCTTAACATAATCTAGGTACAAATCTATTATCAGATATATGATTTGCAAAGAAGTAACTTTGTAGGTTGGTTTTCACTTTCTTAATGGTGACCTTGGAAGCACAAAAATTTTAATTCGATGAAGTCCCGTTTATCTATTTTTCTTTATTGTTTGTGCTTTTGGTGTCATATTTGTGAAATGATTACCTAACCTAAGGTCACAAAGATTTATGGTTGATCCTTGAGCAACATGGATTTAGGACCTGTGCAGTTCAAATCCACATTGGTAAAGAGTCAGCTGTGTTTTCTATTCAAAGTTGGGGATCTGCAGGTGTGGAGGGCTGACTTAAAGTTATATGCAGATTTTTGACTGTGTAGGTGATCGATGTCCCTTTGTTCCTCAAGAGTCAACTATACTTTTTTGTTATACTTCTAAGAATTTATAGTTTTAGCTCTTCCATTTAGACCTGTGATCATTTTGAGATAGAAATCTACCTTTATTTCTTAGCATGTAGATATCCAGTTGTTCCAACTGTTTATTGCATAGACTATCTTTCCCCATTGAATAGTCTTGGCACCCTTGTTCAAAGAAAAACAACTTTTATTTACACTGGCACTAATAGAGTTTGGGATTTGGTGATTTTATCTATTTTCTTAGGTTTCCTTTTATGCCATAGAAGCATATCTTTCCTCTTTTGAAAGACCAAATGCACACACAGATTCACGTAAACACACAGAGAGAATCAGAGACCTAATACACAGACACAGACATCCACACTCATCCAGTCTCATCTTTACCAAAGACCCTGTTTATACCTCTCAACATGTAGAGTTATGAACGAATGAAAACATTGTTAGACTCACACATGACTACAACACCAAGTCAGTTACAATAGTTTGCCTACCGTATGCCTGTAGCTGAATATTTCGTGACAATCTGTTTACACTGCTTCACTTCTCTATAGTTAAGTATTTCGACATTAGCTTTCTCAAATGTTGCAATATCGTAGCCATGAACAATTAGAAAGCTTTATGGAACAATGCATCAGTTTCATGCTGGGTAGGCACTAGAGAAGAAAAGATAAGACATGTGTCCGGTCTATAAGTCTTCAGTTACAGAAAGTCTTGGGCAACAAGTGGTTTCTCAAAATGAGGAACATGGTATGGCAGGGTCATTAATCAGTGAGCTTTTTTGGAAATCAGCTTGTTTCACAGTCCCAAGAGGTATAAAACAGTTGGGAGTTTAACTTCCCAGCTCTAGGTGGGCCACTTAATTATTTTTTACTTTAACAAAAGGTTTATTGAACCTACTATATGCTAGGCACTATGATAGGTGCTGAGGATATGCATAATGGTTTTTAATACACAAATAATCCCTGTCTTCATGGAATCTGCAGTCTCATAGTAATACTTCATTACAAATATAAATACAATATTGAAAATATGATAAATGCTGTGGAGGAGGCCATACCACAGAGACTAAACATGGGTCAGGGTGCCTGGGTTTGAATGCCAGCTCTGTGTGATTCTTGAAAAGTCACCAAACTTCTGTTTTATCTTTTATAAAATGGGAAAAATCATAGTACATACACTTTAGGGTTTTTATGTGATCCATAATTAGAGCCTGGGTCTTAGTAAATATTCACTGAATTAGTAAAGTAAGTTTACATGATACTTTTTAATTCTGTATTTTTAAAATGGAATGATATATACACACACACAATTTGAGATAAATTGGATTCTTTTTCATTTTCAATTATAAAAATAATAGGTTTTGTGGTAAAATATTGTATAATGGTTAAATGTTAGCTTAAAATCCAAAGGCCTTTTTAAACTCCCTTTAATACCAGTTCTTGAGAAGCAGCCACACTTAAGAGTTTCTTGTTATCCAGATAGGTTTTGTGCATATACCAACGTTCACGTCTGTGAGTTTAGAGAGTTTTGTTTTAACACAATAGTGTCATAGTATACATTACTAAGTATACTACATTACTTGAGTTTTTAAAAACTACATTACTTGAGTTTTTAAAAATTGATACTATGACTTGAGATTTTTTTCCATATCTGTCCATATCAATCCAGGTTCTTTCTTTCTTTTTAATGGCATCGTCTTACACTGTGTGGAAGTACCATTCTGTTTGGGACCTTATTCTAGACATCTCTATACATAATGACCTTCACAAAATCATAATTTTCTCATGTCTTGATTGCCAGTTTTTTTTGCAATCTATTTCTTCCCAAATGCAATTGGGCTTCCTCTTACTTCTGTATAATTCTGACACCCCCTGAAACTCTCTCCTCCACCCCATTTTGGAAAGAGCTTGATATCTGTATTTCAACCAAACCAAAAATCCAGTGTCAAATCCAGAATCTATATAAACAACTTGTTAACGAAGACAATGCAAAAATATACATTAAAAATGACTCTTTCGTACATAGTTGCAGTTGCCTTGTAAATCTTTTATTTTCAGCTCTGCTCTTCTTTGAAAGGGTAAACTATTTTGTACTATTACAGTTCATCGAAGAAGATTTTGCTGTTATTCAGATAAAGACCATTCTATTTAATTCTAGAAGATTTTAGATAGCCTTGTTGTTCAGTTACTACTTAATTATTTTGATAGGTTAAAAGCTTGTATTGTTGATCAGCAGCTTAGTGGAGAGGATGTATAAACTCTGTAGGCAATAATATTTCTGATTTGATGCCGTATGTCTTTGTTGTCCATTTAGAAACTAATTTATTATGTGTCTTCCTTGTACATTTTTAAAAAGTATGACAGATTCTGATTTTGAAGTACAAAGGAGTGTTTCTGTGAGAATTCTAAAAGTCCTTTACATTGATTTACCCCTGGTCTGTGTCTGCTTGCTTCACAGAGGACGGTGCTGTGAGCTTGACTACGGGAGCATCGCTTGCACTTGGTCCAGAGTTGCCTGGTGAGTATCCTGCACTTGCTAGTTGTGAGTTTCTATAACTTTCATTCTGTAAAATGAATTCCTCCCTTCACACTGCGAAACTGATTCGCAGACATTTTCCTTCCTTCGATGGAGCATTCATCCCGCGGCACTTTTCTAGATTCGAGTTTATCTATCCCACCCACCTTGGGCGCTTCACTTTTCACTAGATTTCCTACTTGCCGTCTGTAGTAGTATTGCCTGCATTTAGTAAGTATGCATCAGATATTATTTAAGTTACTATTCTCTGAAGTTCTTTCTGAGGAGAAATGTATGACTTATTTTCAGTCCTATGCAGAATTTGTTGAAAAAGATTCCCAGTTGAAAAATCACAACTATGCCCATTGCCACCTAGAATCAATGCTCCATGTTGTGGGAACTATCTATGGAATGATGTAAATAAATTATTCCAGCGCCTCTCTAAAGTTCCATTTTACAAACTTTTTAAGAAATGTTAAAATGAGAACAAGAAATAGCTTTTTATAGCCAATTCATTTTATTTATAAACTAGAATTTGCCAATGCTTTATGCTAAAGCTGGAATCCTAGTGAATATGAGAGATTTTTCTTGTTGGACCGTTTAATCAAATTGCTGTTATCTAATTGCTATTGTAAGTACAAAATTTGGATTATGTATCTTTTCTTACTTCAAGGGACAAGCAGTCATTTTACAGTGATCACATGAAAAAGATAACCAGCAACTTCACTCTTCATTCCGACAGGTGAACTCCAGTCCCAGGCATTTAAAATCAGTGTTATTTTCTTCGCTATGTGCATGTCATGTCAGACACTCCATTATCTTCTGACAGGGCCTGGGGTTGATTTTCTTCTGGCCTTTCCATGAGGGTAGGAAGGAATCACACTTCTCTTAGCTATCAGTATTTAATGATGACACGAGAATGTCAAGAAAGTAGATTTATTATCGAATGTCCCTACCTATTTTTAGTTGAGTACACTATATTTTCCTGCTCCCCAAGGATGATTCATAAACCATGTTTTAGCCGGCAAACTAGAGTTGGGGGGAGGGGAGCTAAATAATTCTCTAGAGACTTTAAATCAGTGTAGACGTGATATCTACATTTTAGTCTTTTTAATTATGTTTTTCTGGACTGCCTATTTTGCGTTATACTTTGTATTATCCTTAAAAATAGGTCATTTTTCATCAGCTCTATTATACATGATTCCCATTAAGAATTGTGTGCTTAGTCAAAATAAACACTTGAGATTCAAGAGTACACACACACACACACACACACACACACACACACACCCCAGAGCTCAGAAGTTGTTTGTTGACTATTTTAAGTTCCATAAAGACATTTTTCTGTGTTAAGTGGTTCAAATGCTGTACATTTGTTTTGATTTTTATAAAAACTCTGGATGGCATCAGGTCCTGGGACAGCTGTCTGGGCTTCTTCTCTATCTTTACAGCTAATGGGACCTGTTTGGACCTGGTATCTCACATGTCACCAGGTTGTTGATTGTCATCTTTGTGTTAGACTTCTCCTTCCCTCAAACAAAGAATTCTATATTTCTCTCCATCCTCTCCTAAAAGTAAAAACTTTCTACTTTGGCAACATTCAGTTGTTGGATATCTTATATTTTGAGGCTTTTAAAAATTAAATTGATTTTTTTTCTCATTTTAGTTTTATCTTTTTTAAGTTTTTTTGTTTTATTTATTTATTTATTATTTATTTAATTTATTTTTTTAATTGAAGATACAATTTAAATTTTTTTCCCCCTCATCTACTCTGATTCTTTTACAATATCTTCCCACAGTCAAAATTGGAAACATCTAGACCCAGGAACCTGAACTTTTCTGGTTGTTTCTTGAACATCTTTATTTTCTCGTGATTCCAACAGTGAACTGCACATTTGTTCTAAATTTTTTTTAGGACTATTACGTCTACAATAGAAATTCAGAATATTTTTTAATTCCTGTAATGATGTAAGGTGTATTTTAGACCTTGCTTATTTATGTCACATTGAACTTAGCTTTTTATCAGTTAGGTGATAAACTCCTAAAATAGAAAATATTTATATAAAGAATAAAATGGCTGTGTTGGGATGAAGTACTCTCACTCTTAACATTTCCATCTTCAAAATGACTCTTGGTAAAGAGGAACTTATTACTCTGGTCAAACCCAATGCTGTCTGCAAGTTTTGTGAAAAAGAAAGAAAACAACCCTTGATACCCTATCTCCTATGATATTTCAGTTTGGAAGATGTATTACTCTTCTGAAAAATTTGCCTAATGTTCGGGGTACTTTCTTCCTTTCTGAATGATTTTAAACTGTTTTTATTAAATATTGATTATGTACATAGTTTATAATGTTAGTGTCAGGTACAAAGCTCAACAAACCTTAATGTTGACTCCTCTTTCTCTTCACCTCTACTTTGGTGTCTTGCACACCTGGAGATATATATTCTGATGTCTTGCACAACTGGAGATACATATGTTGTGCCAGCATCGGCATCGTTTTTCTAGATCTAAGACCTACATTCTAGGATTACTGTGATGATCTTTAGGAACGAAGATACTTCTTACTAACCTGTGGATAGTACAGTTTTTTTAAACAGTGATGTGTTCTATCTAGAAGTTCTGATCCATGGTACAATAACTACAACAATCTAGCTTCATGTTTTCTTATGGCTCATTCATGCATGACAAGAAGGCAGACCTGAGATGAGCATTTCCACATGAGTGCTTTTTTGAGGCTTCCTAGTGAGTTGGGGCAGGAAAGGAAAGGGAAGAAACCAAGCTGGGGGATGATTTGAGCAAACTCCCTGACTCAGCCTGATGCCTGGGGGAATGCTAGAGCATAACTGCTCCTTATAGTCTGTTCCTTCTGCTCAAGGCAAGGGAGTGGTCTCTCCCATTGCTGCATAGTCATTGTCTGTGACCTGGTGGGAGAGGGACTGTAAACTTGGGAGCTTGACTCTTTGCATCTGTAGGTGGAGCAGCTTCAGTGTTCCTCTGGTGAAAAGTATTCCTCTTAAGAAATTAGCAGATGCCATCTTTTAGAAGCAGATTTCTCAAGAGCTGGGAGATAGGCACACAGGACTTTTAAAAGGGACCCAATGGTATGTGTCTGGAGTGTCTGCTTTAACTAGTCATAGTTTCCCTCACTCAACTTCAGGCACATTTTCATGCCTTAGACCATTTCCTGGTGCAAGTTAAGCACTTTCAGAAGCTGTATAAATTCATTTTCTTCCCTTGAGAAGATAATGAGCTACTTCTTCAAATATCTAAGTCCTACAGTGATTGCAGTTTGAGAGACACCTAGATAATTTTCAGTGAGTAGCATTTCTACATATATTATAGTTAAAGAAATAAAATCTGAAATTTCAAAGCTTTCCTTGAATGTCATCATGAGTAATGATTTCAGTGTCCTGAAAAAGAGGCAAGGATATTGTTTGATTGTATGATTAGTAATTATTCTAGAAACAGTTTCAAATACACACATTAACTTTATTATTTTTTCATCTCATCTCTTTTAACCAGTCTTTTAAATTTTATTTTATTTTTTAATATTTCCCTTTTGCCTTTGAAAATATTTTCTTTTCACAAGCTTTTAAGGAAAATATATGGTATTTCTTTGGGCACCTTCGATTCAGTATAGCATAAAAGTGCGGTCCCATAGAGATATCAGGTGAGCAGCATGTACAATTTAAAATTTTCTTGTAGCTTCATTAAAAAGTAAAAAGAAATAGCTTGTTATAGCAGCCTGAGCTGATAGCTGGGAAGTCAAAGATCACAGTTGAAATTAATTTTAATAATATTCTTAGCCTAGCATACCTAATTTTTATCGTTTCAACATTCAAAATTATTAATGAGATTTTACTTTTTTTACATTTTTCATCTAGTATATATTTTATATTTACATCAAATCTCAATTCAGAATAACCATATTTCAAGTGCTCAGAAGCCACATTTGGCTAGTGGCCCTCTATTGGACAGTATAGCTTCAGAATGTTATAGAAAAACTCAGGTAAGAGGCTTACTTCCTTTGAGATAAGATGTTTTGTCAGCATTCCTGAATCTTCCAGCTTGATGACTCTGTTCAGTAAAGAAAGGAGGTGGCACAGTGGCATGATTGTCCAAAGAAAGTGAGCTGATCTGTCCTTGGTGAGCCATTACTGCTTGCATTTTGAATTTAATACCCTGTGGGCATGAATTGTGATTAAAATTATTGGGTTTGGCAGCTAAGATGTCACTGATAACCTTTAGAAGTGCAGAATTCTAGGGTCACTTTTTAGAAGAAAGTGTGTTTTGAATGAAGAGTAGAATATAGAAAGATTTCAAAGAGGAAAAGAGGTCATCTCAGGCAATAGAAAGAAAATATATGCATGTGTGTATATAATATGTATTGGGGGAGAAGGTTCTAGAAAAGTGTGGGTACTTGCATGTACACCGATGAGGTTGGAGTGTGAAATACACAGTAAAAATGGTAGTTTGTGGCTAGATTGTTTCCAGGTTCAAAGACTCGGATTTTTCGTAGTGTATGAAGTGAAGTGTCATCATGATCCTGTTATATGTTGGGGTCTGTTTTAGTTATTACTGTGTAAGAAATCACTACTAAATATAGTGACTTGAAGCTACAGTAGTCATCTTTTCACCTCCCACTTTTTCTGTGGGTCAGGGGTTTGAGAGGGGCTTTCTTGGGCAGTCTTGGCTTGCAGTCTCTCATGCAGTTGCATTCAGATGGCATCTGAAAGTGAAAGAGCATGCAGCTGGTGGCTGGCACATGTCTCTCTCTCTTTACATTGCCTCAGGGTTTCTCCCTGTGGTCTCTCTTCATGGGCAGCTATGGGCTTCTCCACAGCATGCAGCCTCGGGGCAGCTGGATTACTTATGTGGCTCTGGCGTGATTATGCCAGCTGACAAGGTAGAAGCAGCATCACTTTATACATGTGCTTGGAAGTGATGCTGCATCGTTTCTGTCACATTATGCGGTTTACAGGTGAGTCACAAGCTTGCCTAGTTTCAAGGGGAGGAGACTTAAAAGCCCACTTCTCTGTGGTGGGAGTGTTAAAGTAACATTGTATGAAGAGAATGTTGGAAATACCCTCCACAGACACCCTTTCCAGTGCCACTGCTATACACATCTCACTCACTTTAGCTGTGCTCTGAGAATGCTCTAACATGAACACACCATTTTTTCCTGGACATATTTGCGTACGGTGACTCTCTCTTCTTACCTTTCCTGGTGAGGTAGACAGGGCAGCCGTTAAAAAATCTAAAGTCTTCTACTTAGGCAATGAATGGCTAGCTCTGACCTTCCATCCATTTTTTATTATCTTCACTTAGTCTTTACTATTAGAGGCATTCTCAGGTGGTAGGCACACCCCAGCCTCAAATGTTCTTCTCCCTTTCTTGATTTGTGGAAGAATTGAGAGATGAGAGAGATAAGAGCGAAAGCAAAGGAAAGGAAGAATTTTCTAACCCTTTACTCCTCTTACCATAAGGGGAGTCCCCTTCAAAAGAGTGAATTCTCCACCATGGCCAACTGTGGGTTTTTTCTCGCAGTCTTTCCATTTCTAGGGTGGCTTTCTTTTTTTTCTCTTTTCCTTCTTGGTCTCCAAGGCCAACTTGACTTCTTTTCCCAAGGCGACTAGAAGGAGGGAGAAAGGATGTGGGGTCAACGTCGTGGTTTTTGAAAGGTAACTTTCCTAACAGTTTCTAAGTCAGCATTCTACCAAATCCTTTTCTTCCAGGTTTTTATAGGAAGAGTGCATCCTTTGCCAGAGTCTTGTCTTTACTTCAACTTGGACATTGAAACCAGGTGCATAGTGAGCTTTCACTTTTCTTTCCCTTCTTCCTCTTTCAAAATCACAAACTTCAACTAGAAACGATTAAAATGCCGGCATAACAGTTTAGAAGTGAAGTGTATTGAATTCTGCAACTTATTTACTGTGAACAGATAGAGGAATGGATAAAGGGCTAGCTATTCAAGAAAGCTAGGTGGTGGTAATATGGTTGTTCACTGTAAAAAAAACTCTTTCAACTTTATTTTTAAAATAAAATGTTAGAGAAGAAAAGCATAACTATAAAATTGTAGTTTGATACATTTGAGAAGAAAATGTCAGTTTTCTACTCTAGCAGATGTTTAAGGCTTGTGTCTTTTTTCAGTTCAAAACACACACTTTTGAAAGTCTGTATTAGTGATGTTATTTGTCCCCACTTGTTTCCCAAAAGATTTGAAGAAACTAGAAAAGGTCTAACAGTCCAATATAGAACATTTTAGTTATTGCCCTTATATTTTTTAGTTTATTTGTGCTTTTCACATGTAGCTTATGAGTATGCTACTGTTGAAGTCATTATGATGTTAAAATTGCTTTTGTGTGTCATTTCCCATGCCCTTGTGGTCGTGACAGCAAGAACTTCTTATTCCAAAGAAAGAATTTCTTGTCTCCTCACATGTTTCATACTCTTCCATGTTGATTGAATTGGGCATCCTGAATCTTTTCCAGATCCGAAATATGGATTTTTTTCACCCAGCAATGGAAATGTTTGCTTTGCTTGGTTTGTTTTGTAAGAGGGAGGAAAAAAATGAATAAATTCAATTTAGCTCTCTGTTTATTTTATTTTTTTATTTATCAATAAAATTTTGAAAGCTAGTGGAAATTGTTGCCTTTGAAAAGTCCTTAGCTACTTTTCTGAACTGAAAAGAGGAGCAGGCATCTTGTCTTTGCTGTCCTCAGATGAGGAAGGGCGGCTTGCTGAGGACTGAGAACTAAAATTATCCTTCCCAAGAGAGGAACCAGCCAATGACCTTGGGCCATAACCACCTCCTATACCAGCTGCTTCATTCCTAGCCATATTTTGTGGTCTGTGGAGGGAATCAAGTGTCACAAAAGCAGGAAGAGAGCAGTTTGAGGGAGGACTCTAGTGGCTCTGCTGGTTAAAGTGCTGACATGATCCACCGACCCTTCCCATATGGCTGGAGGACATGTGGTTTTACAGCTAGTATGCAGGTAGCTGAGAGAAGGCAATCCTCATAAAAAAATAAGCAGCAAGAAACTGATGCAACAGTAGTGATTTTATATTCCTTGAATAATGATACAACGGTCTAGAATTTGGATATTTTCTCATTGGAGATATGGTAAAGAGCCCTTGTTGAGCTAATAGAAAAATAGAAGTCAAACCCACTTCTCTCAAGCAATTAGAAGTTTACTGGAAAACTGGATGATGCTCCTAGTGACTTTAATAATTTCTCGCCTGGCTGGATGTATTATGATGTGGTAGGAACCTTGTGAGCTCTGAAGCCTGAGGCCTTGGTTTTCCCATCTGGAAAATGAGTATAGGATCACCCAGTTCATTGGGTTTTAGAAATATTTACAAGGAGATGGTGCGTATATAGGACCTGTCTTATAAAGACTCACAGTAGATTCTCCATTTTTCCTTTCCCATGGATGTTTAAGAGGCTCAGAACTAATTTCTAGTTAACTTGCCTCTTTCTTCTCCTCTGTAGCCTTCTGCTCTTTCTTCTATACAAATGTAAAGCAATCAGGGATCTGCAAAGGACTGGCTTTGAGGGGCTCCAAGTACTACGCTGTCCTCACTTGAAGGATCTTCTCCTACCTAGTAGTGTCCTGCCCTGTAGGACTTGACAAAGTGATGCATCTGAGGATTCCACACTGCACATAGATGTTACTCTTTTGTGAGGAAGACCTTCCCTTTATCAAACCACCTTCTTTTTATGTGTTCACACCATATCTGCTTCTTCCCTCCACCCACATTTGCCAGCACCATGCACTTTTCTGCCATTCCCAGGGGCTCTAGTCTTACTTAAAAACCCGGCCGCTTTGCCTGACATGTCTTTTCTTCTTCCTTCTGCTTAAAAAAAAAAAAAAAAAAGAAAAGAAAAAGAAATTGAAATTTACATAACAAAAATTAACCACTTTAAAAAGAATAATCCTGTATCATATCATACATTCACAATCTTTATAACCACCATCTCTATCTAGTTCTAGAATATTTTCACCAGCCCCAAGGAAAACCCCATACTCACTAAGCAGTTGCCCCCCACTTTCCCTATCCCCAAACATTGGTAACTATCTGCTCTCTCTATGGATTTAGCTTTGTTTCATGCGGATGGAATCATATAATATGTGACCTTTTGTGTCTGTCTGGCTTCTTTCACTAGGCGTAATGTTTTTAAGATTCATTCATGTTATAGCATGTTTCGGTACTTCATTTCTTTTTATAGCTGAATAATGTCCATTGTATGTATATACCACAGTTTCTATGTCCATTCATCCATTAATAGACATTTAGGCTATTTCCATCTTTTGGCTATCCTGAATAGTGCTGCCGTGAACATGTCTGTACATGTATTTGAGTACTCTTTCAATTGTTTTGGGTTTATACCTAGGAATAGAGTTGCTGGGCCATATAGTAATTTTATATTTAAGTTTTTTTTGAGGAATTGCAAAACTGTTTTTGCACCACAGTAGTTGCACCATTTTTCATTCCCACGAGCAATGTACAAGAGTTCCAGTTTCTCCATATCCTTGCCAGTGTGTTTTCCTTTTAATTATAACCATCCTGGTGGGTGTGAAATAGCACCACATGTGGTTCTGATCTGTGTTCTCTGGTGACTAATGATATTGTGCATCTTTTCATGTGGTTGTTGGCCATTGGTATACCTTCTTTACTGAAATGACTGTTCAAGTCCTTTACCAATTTTTAAGTGGATTGAGTGCCTTTTTGTTGTTAAATTGTAAACATTCTTTATATATTCTGGATACATTCATGATTCTTAACAGACATGCGACTTATACTTTCTCCCATTCTGTAGGTTGTCTTTTCATTTTCTTGATAATGTCTTTTGATGCTTAAGTGTTTAATTTTGATGAAGTTGAATTTACCTATTTTGTTGTTGTTGCTTTTGCTTTCGTTGTCATCTTTAAGAATCCATTGCCAAATCCAAGGTTATGAAGATTTAACCGTGTGTTTTCTTCTAAAATTTTTGTGGTTTTAGGGTCTTATATGTATGTCTCTGATCCACTTTGAGTTAATTTTTGAATATGGTGGGAAGTAGAGGTCTGACTTCATTCTTTTGCGTGTGGATAATCAGTTGTCCCAGCACCATTTATTAAAGAAACTGTTCTTTGCCCATGAAATGAACTTTGCATTCTTGTCATCACTTGGCCATGGTGTATGAGTTTATTTCTTGACTCTCAATTCTATTCCACGGTCTGTATGTCTCTCCTTATGCCAGCACCACAATTTTTGGATTATTGTGTCTCTGTAGTAAGCTTTAAAACCGTGAAATATGGGTCTTTCAACTTAGTTCTTCTTTTCTAATATTATTTGGGCAATTCAGGGCTCCTCCTTTTGCTTTTATTTTCTTTTTGCCCAGTAATGATTCTTAAACCGCAGCGTTGCACCTCAGGAGAAAGCAGCAACTCAGTGAGTAGTCATATAGTTGCATGGGGGATTCTTATAGGTGCATTAGAATCCAAAAGCTTTTCTTCTTTAAGGCTGCTCCCTAGGAACCTTGGGGAGAACTCTGTTGGTGGTATTTAAAGCAAAGCCAGTGCACAGGCTGTTGGGTGAAAGCTGCTTGTTTGAATTCCAAAGAAGCCTTTCAGAAAAGAGCAAATGTACAACCTCCCATTTACTGTGATAGCTAGATATCATTCTCTGGTTTATACATGTGTCCAATTGTATTAGTCATTGTCTTCAATTATATAAACAAAATTTTTAAAACCCTCTCTTACATAAAGGAATGCTGCGGCATAGGCATCAAAATCAGGCTGAAGCCAGAATGTGGTGAGACAGGGCGAGGAGGAAGGCAGAGATGTTGCCAGGATCAGCTGCTGGGATGACTCACATTTGTTTCCAGTGTGTTTGACCTCTGGTCCATTTCTCTGAGAATGGTGGGGACTATGTGGGATATTCCTTTTGGAAATAACTCTTACATGTGAATCCTTAGCTCTTCAAGCATTTCCAGATGACCCTTAAAGTCTTCATCTAATAGAAACTAAAAGATTGCTCCTGGGGGTGGGAGGATGGAGGAAAAAACTGCTTTAACCTCTAGATACTTGGACAATGAGAAAGAAACACATGTGTTTCCCTCCTGACAACCATTAGAAGAGTTAGAAGTAGCTACATATGTGTGTTTATGTGTGTATCTGTGTATTTCCATTAAACACTTGAGCAATGAGTGAAAAGCCAAAGTAACAGTACAGGGAGAACTACTTGAATTAGACAGATTAAATAAGGTAGCAAGAAATTGGTTAGGTCGGAAGACCGAGGGCCACCTCCAGGGGTGCAGGAGATGACTTCTGGGCCTGTACAGGGCCTTCTGAGAGAGGCTTCTTGTTGTGTAGGCGAGACAGAGGCTTTCCTTACATTCCTAAGTGGATCAGGAGATGTTTTGAGAGGGGACACATAGACTGGTGCTCTGGAAACCTTCATACACTGAAAAAGCTGGACTGGAGCTTCTGGAGGTACAGGCTACCCTGGGCAGAGCACCTGGTAGGGTGCCCTTTCCTGAGAGAACTTGGAGAAGCAGATCCTCAAGGAGCAACAGATGTTAGCAGGCCTGACTCAGGGACCAGCCAGAACTCACTTCTGATTGTGGTCAGATTAGCTTGGTCTTCAGGGTTTGGCAGGAGCTCAGAGCCTGGCGGTGAGGATATAGTTCTCATCTGATGGAACAAACAAACCACCAACAACACAAAGCCCATGCTCTTAGAGAGGTCCTGACACAAATAGGTGCTCATAAATTAATGATAGCCATTGTTTTTTTTATTAAGTATACTAAAGAGTGGTTCTCAAAGTTTGCTCCATAGAGTAGCCCTTTGCCAGGATTTGCAGGGGAAGTGTCCACTACAACCTGCTGTCTAATGCACCCACCTGGACACTTTGTTTCCCTGTGGTAGTAGAAGGACTAGCAAGAGTAAAAGCCCATTAAGCAGGTACAAGAAGGAACTCCTTTATTTGGATGTATGCTTTAAAATCAGTTTTGAGAGTGACCATCTGCCATTTTCAGCCACTAAAACAGATTCAGAAATTCTACAAACAAAAGAAGGGTTTTAGGAAGCTGTACAATCAGCAAAAGGGCACTCGTCCCCTGCATGTGCTCATTGCCTTCCAGGGAGGTTAGCATGTTGAGAAGGCCAGGAATTAAAGCACACACTGCAAAGCACACATATCAGTTCTTAACAGTATTCCCTCTTGGGATGGCATTAGAGGTTTTATTTTGTATTTTTTCCCAAAAGTATTGAGCTTATTTTTTTTTACTTTATTTGATATCTTTAATACAGTAAAAAAATTTTTTTACAAAATGAATTTTCTTTGTGTTTAAAAAGTTTTTTGAAGATTAAGAAAGGAATGATCAGAAAGATTATCAGGGAATAAAGCTAGGAAACTTACTGCATTTTTTTTTCACAAGTAGTTTATTAGTCAGCTAGAGTTGCCATAACAAAATATCACAGATTGTGGCTTAAACAACAGAAATTTATTTTCTCACAGTTCTGGAGGCTGGAAGTCCAAGATCGAGGTGTCAGATCGTTAGGGTCTACCATGTACCAGGCATTGTTCTAAGTACTTGGAAGAAGTCAGTGAACAAGACATATCCATGATCTTATGATTTTGCAAAGGCTTTTCTTTGCAAAAGACACAATTCAGCTAATAATAGGCAGTATAGGGGTAAAAGAGAGCATAGATAAAGTAGGAAGCAAGCCAAAAAAGTCAAAGGTCAGAGCCACAAGCAATAGGAAAAGTTGTAGGAGAGGAATTTGTATATCTCTAATAGGAAAGAAACTATTTCCCTAGCTGTATCAGTTAGCTTTTGCAGCATAATTGACTATCTCAAAAATGTACTGGCTTAAAACAGCAGTCATTTATTTAACTAACAGTGTAGTGGGTTGGCAATTTGGGCAGGCCTTAGCTGGGAAGTCCTATTTGTCTCCATTGGGCTCATTTCTGTGTCTCTGGTCAACTGCTGGATATACTTAGGGCTGGCTCATCTAGGATGGCTTCAGTTGGAAGAGCTCATTTCTCTTCCAGGTGTCTCTTGACTTCCAGCAGGCTAGTTTGGGCTTATTCAGTGAGGGTGAACACATCATCATACCATAATTTCTTATACACTATTTAGTAGGGCAAGTCACAGGCCAGCCCAGATTCAAGAAGTGGAGAAATAGAACCTTTCAGATGAATGGCTTTGAAACAAGGATTATTCGACAGTAGAGTTGTATGGCCTGTTATATTTTATATTCATAATAGACTTCGCTTATACTCATGAATCAGAAAATAACAATCTTGAAAGGAATTACAAGTCTATTTATTTATGAATGGTGGTTCTTTATTCCTAAATTGGAATGAATAGTTTCATCGGAACATTTATTTCAATTGTGGATGTCTTGCTTTCCAGTATGGCTTGGGCTAGTCAGATCATTGGGTGAGATCCTAGCTGGAAGAGCACTGAGTGATAGCTCAGTTTCCTTCCTTACTTTGAATGTAGCCTTTGAAAATAAGGTATCTTGATAGAAACCTCCAGCTATTATCTCATGGAGACAAGCCTTATGAAAGTGGTAACAGAATGGGATCTCTGGGGTCTTATGTAGGGAGGATGCTCAGGAAATTCACCTATATCTCCTTATATGGGAGAATATGCTTCATATACACCCTCTTAAAAGAGTTACCTTCTTACCAGACGTATCAATCCTTGATATCCACGTGGGACTTTAAGTAAGAGAAACCTTACTCTAATTAGTTCAGTATTTCATATAAAAAAAGATTCCATGTATAGCAGCTGCTCCCTAGCCTCACCACGGGATGGCTTCAGTGCATTGAATTTCCATGAAGGAGAAGAACATGTTAGTATCTTTGGGAGCAGAGAAAGGAAACTGGTATATAGAGTCTGAAATTTTCTATATAAAGTTTTTATATTTGAAAAGCAAAAATAATCCTATTTTTAGTACATTTCCCTAGAAGAACTGTTTGGCAGATTCTTATAAAGTTAAATATATATTTGCCATATGACTCCAGCAATTTCAGACCTAGGTCTTCTTCTAAGAGAATGAAAACTTTTGTCCGTACAAAGACTTGTAAAGGAATGTTCATTGGTCTTCATAGAAATATTGGAAACAACCAAATATCTACCAACAGGTGATAGATAAACACATGATGATCTATGTATGCAATAGAGTACTGCTTAGCAATAGAAAAGGAACAGGTTACTGGTACAAACCACAACTTGAGTGAACCTTGTGAACATTCTGAGTGAAAGAAGGGATATGTGAAAGGGTACATGCTGTGTTATTTCATTTATAGGATATTCTAGAACAGGGAAATATAATCTGTAGTGACAGAAAGCAGGTCAGTAGTTGCTTGTAGCTGGTATGTGGAGGGTGGAGAGCCTTTGGGGGAAAAGAGGACCCGAAGGAACTTTTGTGTTGATCTTGATTGTGGTGCTAGTTACATGTGTGCATTTTATATATAACATATACCTCAATAAATCTGACAATTTGTGGGGAATTGCCCACGTTTCTCATAAAACAGACATGACGTGAGAGCAATATAAAATGTTTATGATCATGAAAAGGAGACATAGATTTGAAAAGATTAAAGCTTTCTAGAAGCTACCATTAGACTAGGCTTATTTGTCTCTAAATTGTCCATTCTTAGAAACAATGGCAAGAACAAGCAAGTAAACTGTTTAGAGTCTCATCATATTTAGACCTGGCTCATGTGACTTAAGCAAACATCTTTTTAATTAAAATCAAAATTTTGAAATTCTTTAACTGTGTGGAAACTTCACTTATATAGTTGAACTGTGTTACCTATTGCTGGGTAAAGTTTATAGGATGTTTTCAATGCATGATGCAATGCAAAGGAGTAAAGATCAGGTTTATGGTACATAGTCATATATTCACGTCAACCAGATCTTATTCTTTGATGAAAACAAATGTCTTAAAAGTGGGTATATGTTGGCTTCCCGTCAAGGTGGTGAAGTAGGAAAATGCTGTGCTTGCCTCCTCTCATGACCACATCAAAATTATAACTAAACTACATAACAGCCATTGTTGAGAATGGCCTGAAGTCTAACTAAACAAAAGTCCTGCAACTAAGGACATACAGAAGAAGCCACCTCGATACTGGTAGGAGGGGAAGAGACACAGAATAGGCAGGACCTACAGCCACATGAATCAGTTAAAAATCGGGCTATCTTGGCTGTGGAGATCCTCCTGGATTAGCGAGCGGTCCCAGCCCCACACCAGGCTTTTCAGCCTGAGGATCCAGTGCTGTGAAGAGAAGTCCCCACAAAATCTGGCTGTGAAGACTGCTGGAGTTTTGGCTGAGTGAGACAGAGGGCTGCCGAAATCCCTGGCACTCCTCTTAAAGGACCTATGCTCGGACTTACCTACTGATGAATTAACTTGCTCTGAGTTCTGCTCAAAAGGCGCCAGGGATGTATTGGGAGGAACTGAATTGTTTGGCTTTAGTATGAAGACTAGAGGGGCAGCGTTCTCCCAGACAGAAGTGCTGGCTGAAGCCACTATTTTTTTGCTGGGCTCTCCCCACATCCTGCAGATGCAAGTGTTTGCCATATTCGAGTCTTCATCAATCTGGCTAACACCGTTCTCCCTGCCCTAGTGATTATCTGAGACCCTGCCCACCCAACTTTTAGATTAACCCAAGCTGCTTCCAGTGGCTTTTCCATACAGACGGTCTGCGTTAGGTCATGCTAAGATTTCTCAAAGGTTCACAAAACCCAAACAAGCAGCATCTGGCCTCAGCATGCCCCGTATCTGTTGCCGAACAGTCCCAAGACCAGCCCTAGTGGCAGCTGGCCTTAGTTCACAGCTTAGCCTCTCGAGGCACTTCTAAGCCCAGTGTGGGTGGCAGCCATCTATAGATTGCTTAGTGGCTCATGCCAGGTGAGCCTAGGCAGGGCAAAGGCTGCAGCTAAACTTGGCCTATGATAGGGCCCCTCCCAGAGGCCCGAGGGTCGGCATGACCATTGGATGACTTAGGACAGGACTGAGCCAGAGCACCCCCCTAGAGCCGCATTCAATGGTGACATACCCAAAGGGTGGACTGAGCAGGCACAAGAGCCCTGCTAAAGTGAATCTTGCCTTATAGGGTCAGCCCCTGCACAACAACTCCTCCACTGTAGTCATTGGCCTGTCCTCACAACCAATCAGCCTGAAGGTCAGTCCCTTCCACTGACATGCAAACAGCACAAGGCTCAACTATAACAGGAAGACACACACAACCCATACAAGGGACAAACTTGGAGCACCTAGCTCAGGTGACTAGACAAGACTGTGTGACACTGGGCCCCACAGTACACCTACTACATAAGGCCACTCTACTAAGACCGAGAGACATAACAGCTCTACCTAATACATGGAAACAAACACAGAGAGGCAGCCAAAATGGGGAGACAAAGAAACATGTCCCAAATGGAAGAACAGAACAAAGTTCCAGAAAAAGAACTAAACAAAATGAAGACAAGCAATCTACCAGATGCAGAGTTCAAAACACCGGTTATAAGGATGCTCAGTGAACTTAGGGTAAGAATAGATGAACTCAGTGAGAACTTTAACAGAGAGATAGAAAACATAGAAAAGAACAAGTCAGAAATTAAGAATACAATAACTGAAATGAAGAAGAAATTGGAATCAACAGATAAGATGAAGCAGAGGATCAAATCAGTGATTTAAAAGATAAGGTAGCAAAAAACACTCAATCAGCACAGCAGCAAGAGAAAAGAAGCCAAAAAAATGAGGATAGTTTAAGGGGACTGTGGGACAACACCAATCATAGCAACATTCGCATCATAGGGGGACCAAAATGCGGAGCGAGAGCAGGGAATTAAAAACTTGTTTGAAGGAATAATGACTGAAGACTTCCGTAACCTGGCAAAGGGATAAACATACAAGTCTAGGAAGGGCAGAGAGTTCCAAACCAGATGAACCCAAAGGAGCCCACACCAAAACACATCATAATTAAAATGCCAAAGGTTAAAGACAAAGAGAGAATCTTAAAAGCGGCAACAGAAATGCGGACAATTAACTACAAGGGAGCTCGCATAAGACTGTCATAGGATTTTTCAGCAGAAACTTTGCAGGATGGAAGGGATTAGCATGAAATATTCAAAGTGATAGATTACTCACTAAAGTTATCATTTAGAATCAAAGGACAGATAAAGGGCTTCCCAGACAAGAAAAACTCAGAGTTTATCACCACCAAACCAGTATTATAAGAAATGTTAGAGGGACTTCTTTAAGAAGAGAGAGAAGGGGAAGGGAGAAATAGATTAAAAATATGAATAATAAAATGCCAGTAACTACATGTCTATCTACAATTACTTAAAACATAATTGGATTAAATCCTCTAATCAAAAGATAGGATTGCTGAATGGATAAGAAGACAAGAAAATCCTTACATATGCTGCCCACAAGAGACTGAAAGACACACACAGACTGAAAGTAAAGGGATGGAAAAGATATTTCACAAAAATGGAAACAACAAACAAAAAGCTAGGATAACAATACTTATACCAGATAAAAATAGACTTTAAAACAAAAGCTATAACAAGAGATGAGGACCCAGTAATTTCACTTCTGGGTATTTATCTAAGGAAACACAAAATACTACTTCGAAGGGATATGTGAATCCATATGTTTATTGCAACATTATTTATAATAGCCTAATATAGAGGCAACCTGAGTATTCATCAATGGATAAATGGATAAGGAAGAAGTGGTACATAGAGACAATGAAGTATTACTCAGCCATAAAAAAGAATGAAATCTTACCAATCTGCAGTAATATGGATGGACTAGAGGGTATTGTACTGAGTCGAACTAAGTCAAACAAAGACAAATGCCATATGATTTCACTTACATGTGGAATCTAAGGAATATAAGAAACAAAACAGAAACAAAGTCATATACAGAGAACATTTTGATGGTTGCCAGAAGGGAGGGGGGATGGGAGGGTGTGTGAAAAAGGGGATGGGATTAAGAAGTATAAATTGGCAGCACAAAATAGTTATGGGGATATAAAGTATAGCATAAGGAATATAGTCAATAATATTGCAATAACTATGTATGATGTCAGGTGGGTAGTAGATTTATTGGGGTGATCACTTCATAGGTTATATAAATGTCTAACTGCTATGTTGTACACCTGAAACTAATATAATATTGTATGCTAACTGTAATTGAAAAAAATTATTATAAAAAAATTTTTTTGACACTATTAATATCTTCCAGGATAATAAACTAAAGAATTAGTCTGAAAAAAAGTAAAATGGTAACTATTGGTATAACAATACCATGGAATATTATACAACACGAAGAAATGAATTAAAAGAAAACAACAGCAAAATAAGTGGTTTATATTTTATGTATACTATGTAAGTTCTGGAAGGGACAAAAGTAAATATGAACAAGAGTAAAACAGTCTCACAATTATTTGGAAGTGTCTAATCTAGTCATGCAGAACCTGCTGCTAAAATCCTGTTTGATCTGTTCACTCTCTTTTAAAAGATAAAACGAGAGAAGAATATGTTTGTCATATGTTAATTTGGACTCAATACTGGATGTAACTTTGTACGAGCAGCTTTTTTTCTTTTAACATCAAAGGGTTTGTTAATTCCCAGATGGCGTTTCTGCCCCAGAGTGCTAGAGACAGTGATTTATATTGTCAAAGGCTGGTGATGCTAAAATGGAAGCAGATTTTGGTTTGCTTCTTAGTCAAATTGTAGTCTGCTTGGAGTGACTAAAATGCATCTCTGTTTTATTTTGTTAATTCAGAAATGAGTTTCGGATTTCATCTTTTTAAAGTTTAAATAATAAATGGTAACGATGCTAACTCAAAAAACTTTATAGATCCTTCTTCGTTAGTGTTTTCTAAATGGTCATTTTTTTGTACTTTATATCTGATTTAGTCATTCACTAAGCAAATATTTATTGAGTGTCTAATGTGTGCCGGGCATATTCTAAGCACTTGGAAGAAAGCAGTGAATAAGACATATCCCTGATCTTATAGAAGAATATTTCCTAGTAGAAGAAGATAGATAATGAAGAAGTAAACAAATCAAAGGACAAGATAAGTTCATGTAGTGATAAGTATTAGGATAGGAAATAAAATGAAATCATATGATAGAGACTGATAAGTGAGGTAGGTGATTCATTTGGATTTATAGTTAGGAAGGTTGTACTATAAAAGTGACATTTGAGCTGAGAACCAAATGATAAAAACACACACACACACACACACACACACGAAAAACCAGCTATATGAAGAACTAGGTGCAGAACTTTCAAGATGGAGCAGCAAATACAAAGGTTCTAAGGTAGAGATGAACTTGGTGTATTCGAATAACAGCGACCAATGGGGAGCGAATATTACATGAAGTTAGAGAGGTGGGCAGCAGCCAGATGGTGTTATCTCTTTTAGATCTTAGTAAGGAGATTTTTATTTTTGATACTTCTATTTTTTAAGGAATGGAAAGTCACTGATAGACATGATCTGATTTATATTTTAGAAAATCACTTTTGCAAGGAAGAATGAATTGAGGGTATGGAGATGGAAACAAGATTGGAAGCAGATAAGCCAGTCAAGATGTTATCGGATCAACCCAAGAAAAAAAGACTATGGTGGCTTAGAGTCAGAGGTGGTGATAGAGAGAAGAAGTAGGCAGATTTGGGAACTATTTTAGAAGCCATGTCAGCAGCTGATAAATTGGATGTGGATAGTGAGGTGAAAAGAGGCACTAAAGATGATTCCTAGGGTGCCAGATTGAACAGTGGGTGAGAAATTTACTGATATAGGAAAGACCAGGGGAAAAACATGGATTTAAAAAAAAATCAAGTGTTCTACTTTAAACTTTAAAGTTTCATATGCTTAGTAAGAATTTAAGTGTAAATGTCAAGTAAGAAGTTGGATATATGAATCTGGAGCAGTTGGATATATGAGAGCTAGGGATAGAAAGTGAATAAAGGGAAGATAGATGGCATATAAAGATTTGGGAACATAGGAGATCACCTAGAGAGAAAATGCACAGAGAAGAGCCTTGGGTCACTCCAGCATGTAGAGGTCAAACGCAGCAATAGGTCATGATTGAGGACAAGTGGCTGGTGAGATTAAGAAAAACAAGGAGAGTGTGGAATTGCTGTCAATGTTTCAAGAAGGCAAGAGTGGTTAGCTGAGTCAAAACTGCTAAGATGGTTGATGGGGACAGAAAGATGACCATCAAATTTCACAATAGAGAGGTCACTGAGGACCTTGACAAGAGGGGACAATTCTAGTTGGAGTGATCGGAGAGAGAGGTGAAGAACTGAAGTCCATTTATGTCAACACTTTTCAGAAGTTGGATTAGAGAAAATATCATTGAAAAAGTACTCGGGGAAGGAAGACTAGAGGTTTGAAGAGACCATGTGAAATAATCGTTTTAGAGAGTGGAAGAATAAACATACTGAAAAAGGATTTTTGTCTTCGAGTGTTCATTAGAGATTTGTGGTCATGAGTTTAACATGAAGACTGATCAGTTTAGCCATGAGTTTTTCTCTAGCTTAGTTCAATGCCATGACCACAGTTGGTTAGTAGAAAGAGAATTAGGCGTAACCCTGTTGGAGAATTGGCACAGTGAATATGATGGAGAGAAAGTGAAACAAGGGTGTAAAGAGTGCTTGTAAGGAATGATGGACAATGAATGGAATTTAGAATGGGTAAGAAGGGAAAAGAGGTCTGAGGATCATGATGGATAATGAAAGAGTGGTAGAGTCAATGGATTTTAGGCTCAATGAGATTGGGAATTATTGGACTTGGAGTTATATTAGTAGAGAAGTAACAGATGATTGGGCAGGTAAGGGAGTACATTTGCTTGTGATTTCAAGGTCAAGCAAATGTCCATGGGCATGGGTGACTGAAGCTGGGTGGATAAAGAAGATACCATTTGAGGTTAAAAAGTCCAGAGTCTTGACCTCATGTTTGCTTAAGCCATACATATTAAAATGTATTGACCCATATTTTACAGAAAATTATATAATAATGTCTAAGACCCCTTTACTGCAATTGTTATAAACTGTCTCTATTTCTGTATACCAGACTTCTATCATTAGGGAAACATGACTTCAAGCAGCCAGAAAACTATATATTTTGTAGCCTCAGGCACCCAGAAAGAAAGACCACTTTCTCAATTCTCTTTTCAAAAATCCCTGGGAAGACAGTGAATGGCCTAACGTTAAGCCTGGGGTTTACACAGGACCAGTCAGCCTTGGCTGGCAAAGTTCCCAGATGTAGAGGCAAGTCGTTGGGCAGATAACCCTATAAATGCCTCCTACCAACACCAGTTGGTTTACGTCATTCAGTGAGTAAGAAAGGCTCGAGCTCAACACTTCATGGACACACTTTAGTGAAGAAGAATTAATGCAATTTAGACTCCACAGTCACTGTTTTTGGCCTCTTTCA
>NW_006442491.1:11924097-11927583 GCF_000325575.1 Pteropus alecto | reverse complement strand
AACTTAGCAGGCTGTGATCATCTTTATCTATTCCAGGCCAGATATCTCCGTTGCCTGGATGCCTTGGTTTGTCTGTTATTTATTTATAAAATCTCTTTATTAGAGGATAACTAACATACAGTTAAAGTACACACATCGTAAGAGTGTAGCTCATTGGATTTTAATGAAGTGAATGCATCCAGGTAACCTGAAAAAGAACAGGATAAACCCACACCACAGGAGCCCTCTTTATGACCCCTTGCAGTCAGTGTCCCTTACTTATGGGTAACCTCTCTCTTAACTTCTTACTCCATAGATTAATTTTATCTCTTGACATCTTGATGTTTGCACAGTAGAACCGGGTTATGGTGAGCAGGTGTGCTAGATAAAATGATGAACACTTAAATGACCTATACATCTGTGCTTTCTTCCAAGGCCTGAAATTTTTGCTCTTATTCTTCTCCCAAAGTAAAAAAGAATCTTCCAGCATAAAGAACGACATTACCCTCAAGGCTGCTGGTAATTATGTAATGATATGAATTGATAGGACCCTTGGTCCCTTTTCTCGTATCCAGGCCTTTCCTCTTGGTTTTGGTTTATTTTTTTTCAAATATGAATCTCAGGAACCTTTTCTACAACAGTCGTGCAGGGAACAGCCCAGGATAATTGGACAAGGCAGTGTTTAATCTTTCATTTGTGTGTCCATAATGGAGACAGCTCTTCTGATAAAGGTAACAGATGCTGACTTAAGTGCTCTTCTGTCCTTTTGCAACAGAGCAGGGCTGGGTGACATCAGACGCCGAGGCAGGGTTTTCCTGGACTCATTTTGAATTAATAGGAGAGGCACTTAGTCCAGACAAGCGGGAGCATTCTACAAGAGTTTCTATGGAAACTAACAATGTCAGATGACATCAACGGCTGAATGCTTTTTCCTCCAAAGGTGGCTTAGGTTATATGATTTTGGATAAAACTTGGCCTGGCAGAAACAAAAGAACAAGATCTTTTCTTTCATGGAAAAGAACAACTGAAATATGTGTTTACTTACCCAACAACATACAGATTGCTCTCGTTATGTGTTACCCCTTGTATGTCATCATGATAGCTATGTGATAGTTTTTTATTCTACTGACTCCCCTAGATAATTCTTTAATGATACATTTGCTATGTCACAGAAATACAGATTGTGGAATAATGGGTCACTTTCCCACAGGTCTGAAGGTCTTAAGACAGAATGAATGATAAAAGGAGAACTTTAACACATGGTCTTTCTGTATTAAATACTTTATTTTTTCTCACATTTATCCACTGTGTTTTATCTACTGGTGTATAACTTACATACTGGAAAATGCATAAATCACAGTTCAGGATTTTTTTTATCTGTTTATACACCCATATAACCACTTCCCGGGTCAGGACGTATATGTGTTTGTTTAAATGACCTGTTGTCTGTACACACACATGCGCACGCATGCGTGCACATGCACACATATCTCATAGACTTTGTTAGCATTGTATGGTTAAGGATCATTTTCTCATATTCCTAACTTGGGCCACCATATACAGCTACTCACGTTGTATAGTACACAACCTGTGATATCAGTCAGGGCAGTCTAATTTCTAAGCCCTCAGTGGTGCTGTATTGTAGCAGAGTGCACTAACCGGAATGGGTTTGCATATCTACCTTGCAATTTAGAGTTAATAAGGATCTCCCCTAATTCACACCAGCTGCTATTGCTAGCCATGCATTCATTTACTCATCAAATGCTTATTGAGCCCTTACTATTTATAAAACATTCTTCTAGATAGTGTCATACAAAAATAACTCAGACACAGAATATGCCTGCCTTCCTATAGCTTCTAGACTACAGTTAAAGTTAAGCAATGTAAATAAAAAAATTACTGATCAGCATAGAAAGTTCTAAAGTGTGTAAAGAAGGTAAAGACAAGCTAGCCAAGCATGTGTTATCTTGAAGACAGAGGGTTTGGCAGAGGGAGAACATGGAGGCCGGAAAGGACAATAAGGATATAGGAAAAAAGAGATAGTTCTTTGGGCTGCAGCCTAAGATAACCAGAGGGAAGTTATGAGATAAATGGAGAGAGAAGAGGGTTTGATTTAAAATAAGACTCTGAATATTGTGCTAAAGACTTTGGATTTTTTTGTGGGGGAGCCTATTACTTGTGGTCCTGTTGAGACACCAGCAGCATCACCTGGAGCTTGTTAGAGATACTGACTCTCCAGCCCCACCGGTTTACTGCCTCAGAATCTCTGGGATGAGGCTCAGCAGCCTGAGTTTTCACAAGCCATCCCAGTGGTCCTTATACACGCTTCTGTTTGAGAAGCATCACACTAGATAGGCGACCACAGCTCCTGAGAACACAGACCAGTAATGTGGATGAAGTTTGCTCAACAAATGAGGAATTTTAAGTGGTGTTAACTTATGTTTTGTGCAGAAGTGAAATGCTGTATTAGACAAAGCTAGACACTTTTCTTTACCACAGGATTCCCAGAACCCAAAACATGCTCATGTAGATTGTGAATCTCCCAGTGGGAGTTATAGTATGCAGTGTTTTTCAAATTGTTTTTCCATGGAATCCTTTCTTTCCCTTTTTTTCCCTTCATATTTTTATAATAATTGATGGAGGCATTAGTATTGCTTGAGACACTCTTGGGGACACACTACTGTGGACAGTGATGAGCCAAAGAAAATTTTTCATCGAGAAAGAAACAGAATAGCATGAAAGGAGGAGCAGTGTCCTATGTATAGTCATTTAGAACCCTGTGGGTTGAGCCGATTGGATTGGTTGGGGGCTTGAAGCAGGGGCCGAAGGTTTAATAATGAAACAGTGAGCTTTCACAGTGGTAAAGAGGCTTCTGGACTGGTCCAGGTGAGAGCGTGAGAATGGCTGGATTAGAATGGCGACTCTAGGAGGTTGGGGGCGGGGATATTGCAGGAAGGATTTGAAGTCTGTGGATGTAGCACCAGCATATATTATGTTAATGTTCTACCGTGAAGGTGTTCTTCCGTCACTTCACTACAAGCAGTCAGTTCATGGCCTGCAAAGTTGGTTTCTCACAGAGTGGTTCTGTGCTAAGAGCCTGAGGGACTGCCGGGTGTATAGACGTGGGCTGCCGCACGTATGCTGTGGGGGAAGAGGTGGACTCGACGCCCTATGAGGGACACCTCATCCAGATGTAGGTGCAGTTGTGTTTCAGCACAGAGCAGTCGTGCTGGGAAACATCTCCGCCTTTGATTTCCAGGTCTGTTCTTGCCATTCGAGTCCTTTCTACAGATGATACTGTGGCTGGGTAACACCACGTTTCTGGGTGGTTGCTGCCTCTTTGATTTTCCAAGGCATAAAAGGAAAGTGGAAATCAATGGCAGTACCTCATTACTGAGGCTTTTAGTGCAGTTTTCCATGCTGTAAATGGCGGTGTTCAAAGACAATCAGATTATGTTTGAGGGACTTTACGATTTATCTTTAAAAAAATGCCCTCCTGTGCCGCTG
>NW_006442491.1:11910046-11924050 GCF_000325575.1 Pteropus alecto | reverse complement strand
GAAAGTGTAACGTTTTAGTTATATTTTTATTAACAGTAATGTTTGCATATGTGAAAAAAAGAAATAGCGAAGAAAGACATACTGAAATGGGTCAATTCCTGCATACTCATGCATCTAGTTCTTTGGAGGCAACCATTGTAACCATTTCTGTTTTAAAATCTTATCCTGCTTATGGTTATAACCAAAAATATGTCATCTTCCAGTACTCAGTTGATCAGTTTTGGACATTGGTTCTTGACTTATTTAATGAATATGAATTTAACTTTTAAAAACGACAGCCTTGCTTTTCTGATAATTACATTCCTGTGTATTGTTCTTCTGTTAGTGGCCTATGTTAGTTTACATAGCATTTTTGAACCTCTGTTTCTTATTCGACATCTGACAGTCTCTCTTGCCTCCCCCTCCGTGTAAGGTGGTGGCGTTTTATCCCTAGAACTTTCTTTCCTTTATTCCCTCTTCTCTAAACAGTCCTCTTACTTTTACGTTGTCAACTATTAGAGCATTTCCTCAGTTATTTTTTTACATTTTATGTCATGATAGTTTTCCCGTGTAATTTTATATTCATTACAAACTGGATTTTTAATGGATGCATAGTAGTGATTGTTAAGTATGTCTCATGTTTTTCTTCACCGTACTATTTCCCTCTTTTCCCTTCCATCCTTTCTGTAACATGGTTCATTGTAAATGACTTTACATCCTCAGTCTTTTAGCATTTGCTTTTTATATTAACCATTTAAAAATCTTCTGTGCCTTGTCAAAGCTTGATTCTCCCTCCTGTCCTCTGTACCAGCCACCTGTGACCCCCTCTTCCCATGTTCTGGACTGCAACTTTCCCTTCTCTAATCTCAGCGCAGTTTTACCTCCTTTTTTTGTCTCTACATTCTAATCTTTTTTGCTCTTGACTCTTCTGTCTTCTTCAATTATTCGTCAGTTCTCTTTTTTATTCCTTCATGTGGGGCTCAGGAGAATCTATGGGGGAGAAAAGAAAGAAGGGGAGGGGAGACAAACACATGAGTCCAGTCCAACATCCCTAGCCATTTAGATTTTACTTTTGTTGTCCGCTCTGATGGGCTGTGGTAACATCAGAACTTTGTTACTATACTTCCCCATGGTAGCAAAGAATTGAATTATTTGAGTCACAAAACTTAATCTAGCCCACTGAATAAGTTGCATTCCTTCCTGCTTATTCCTTCTTTTCTTAAGGTTATAGAATGAAAGATAATACCTGTGGAAGAAATATTTGGGCTTAGTTTTCTTTGAAATATAAGCAAAATAGGAAGTAAATAAAAAACAAGTAGGAAAAAATTATCATTGGGATTAATTTTATTAACTGCAAAGGAACTGCTCACATGAGTAAGGAAGGCTTCTCCGATTTCTTGGATACTAGTAATGATTTTATGGGTCAGGCAGATATTGTTGTCTCTCTCCCCTGGCCCCTATTTATCTTATCCATGTACACTCCTCCTTTGCATTTCTTCTTATTAGAGAAGTAGGGATTGGCGAATCAGTCTGTCAGTCATTCTTTTATTCATCTCAGGACAAAACAGCAATGGCGCTTACACACACACCCTTTAAGAGACACCAATGAGCCAACAGCAGAAAGAAACAAAACTGGCCAAGATTAAAGAGAAAAAAATGCAAGAACTGTGATCAATGTCAGCCAACACTGATATGATCGTCCAATTCAGGATAGTTCTGCGATGAATCAACAGATGCATTCAAGGACTATGCCCAGAGTTCCAGTGGAATTGGGAGGACTTCGTGCCAAGGGCATAACCTGGAGGGGCCAAAGTGAGGATGGCTCCTCCCCTCAAGAGCAGGTCTCAGGAGGAGCCAGGCAGGGAGAAGCCTGGACAAAGTTATTAGGATCAGAGAATTGAGTGGAGGCATGACCAGAATGTCAGACACTTTATCAGTTATCCATGACCGCAATAATGCTGCATAATTATCACCCTGGAACCCCAGCATATAACCATAAACATTTATTTTTGGTCACAAATTTATAGGTCAGCTGGGCATTTTTGCTAGGCTCATTTGGGCTTACTCATGCATTTGTCATCAGCTAATGGGTCCGTTGGGGGCCAGCCAATCTTGGATGATCTTTTTCGGTGTTTCAGCTCTGTTCCACTTGGTCCCTCATGCCCTGTCAGATTAGCCCATGTTTGTTCATGTCAGCTGAGCAAGATTCCAAGAGAAGGAACAGGAGCGTGCAAGGCTTCTGAAGCCTAGACTTAGAACTGGCATGTGTCACTTTTGCTTCATTTGGTTGGCCAAAACACATGCCAAGGCAACCCCAGAGTCAGAATTGGAAGAGACTTCAAAGTTGCAGGACTTTGGGGAAAGATACAGAGAGGCTATTAATCGGAGGCATCAAAGCAATTGCCACAGGCTTTTGTACCAAATATTGTGCCCATTGGACTGGGCAGTTTTTTGGTCAAACTCGTGGGTCTGGGAGATTCACCAGGTTTCATAGGTTAGAGAAAGGGCAGAGAGTGAAATAGAAACAGTTATTATGGGGAGATTAGCTTTTAAGAAGGGGAATTGGGGTGGAACCCCCTTCGGGCTCCTCCCTGGAGAAAGGGGGAAATTCTCTTGGGGGCAAATGAAAAAGAAGACTGGCTCATAGGTCCCTTAACAAGCTTCCCTCAGGATAATTCATTTGAGCCTTAAAGAGGTTCTTTCCATCTTGGGGATTCTAATTTAATATGAACAGTGGATGGACCTTCTTAAGTTGGGCTTTGGACATTTTCTGATTTCCAAGTAGGGTTGAGGTAAGGAGACTTGATGGTTCAGTGGGCATAGGTGAGACTCTCATGCTCTACTCTTGGTTTATGCAGGTTAGCTGGGGTTTTTACAGACGTAGAGGTGCTTCTTCTCCACAGTCTACTTAAATCGGAAAATTAGAGTACTGGTTCTCCCAGCGTGGTCCCAGACCAGCAGCATCAGCATCACCTGGCTACCAATTAGAAATGCAGATTCTTAAGCCCCACTCCAGACCTACCTCTGGAGGTGGGACCCAGGATTCTGTTTTAACAATCCTCCAGGTGATTCTGGTACATGATTAAGTATAAGATGGCTGAATTAGAGAATTGAGTGTGATTTTGACATATTTAAAAGAGATAGAATAGCAAGATTTAGCACATAAAAATACAGGATATCCAGTTATTTGAATTTCAGATCATCAACGAGTCTTTTTTAGTAATAGGTATGTCCAAATATTACATAGGACATACTTATACATGAAACAAACTTATACTAAAACTATTTGTTGTCAACATGAAAATAATATTTAAGTGAGTGTCCTGTATTTTATCTGGAAACCCTAAAAAGAAGCATAGAAAAATTGTTAGAAGGGTCAAAGAAAAACAGTCAAGATCATTAGCAGGATAGAAATTCTAGAAAGAAAAATTAAAGAAACTGACTTGGTGAACCTAGAGAGAACAGTGGTGGGATTAAGAGCTTGAAGGATTTTATTTAAAGAGAATGACGTTTAGTTGTTCATGGCTGCTCAAATTAACCCAGGAGAAATTTCTCTTAGGAAGAGGCAAGACTTCTTGTCAACAAATGACTTCAGGGGGGATTCCAAGTGATTTGTGATTCTCAGTTGTCAACAGATACATTAGGAGATTTCATGTGCTTGTAATGCAGCCAGTCCTCCAAACTGTGTTTGTGAAGGAGCAGTTTAGAGAGGCATTTGCCAGCAGGGAGCTGGAACAGATGAATGAATTCTCAAGACCCTTTTATGACTTCTCCAAGATTATTTGAATTTGCGATTTTACATCCTTTTTAAAAAATTCGTGATCCTTAATTTTTGTTCTTTAAACTTGAGTTCATTTTTCAGACTTCCTAGGTGTGTGACCTTAGGCTAGTTACTTTGTGCTTCAGCTCTCTCTGTAAAATGGGAATTGCTATTAATTATTAATTAACATCTCATGGGTAGTCATGAAGCTTAATTGAGCTTACTGATGTAAAACATAAGAATTGTGCCTGGAACATAGTTAGCCCTCTTTAAATATTATTTTACATTACTTAAATCTCTATGTATCCTGGGCATTCAGAGATTGTTTTAGCCAAAAGCTGGTGTTGAAAGGTTAGTTCATTGCCATGTACAGGAGAGGCATTGTCCCTTGTGAGCAGTGATGTCAGGTGTCAGTGTAAGCTCTCAGGTACGGTATTCTGCAGTATCACTGCATCTTAGTCATGAATCATTTCTCTTTCTTTATTCAGATGAACTTTCCCAATCTTCCAGAAACGCCCCAAGAGAATTAGCTTTCATTTCCCATTGCAAATTAAATTCAATTAAAAAGTTGTAAAAGAATAACATATAATATCACAGAGAACATGACATTTCCAAAATATTTTTGAGAAACTTGAACTCTAAATCAGTTTAGTTCCGCTAATGAAGACAAAGATTTAGTCATAGAAAAATTTTAATTTGATGACTAGCTTTTATGAGAATTATGGATCCAGTTGAGATTAGTTACTTTTAGAAGCTTAACTTTGGAGGTAAAACTCAGGCAATCTTCTTTATTAACTCCTGAAGAAAAAAAATAGGTAATACTGACCACATACATGGCGTAATATCAGTCAACACGTGATTGAAACATCAGATGTTAAATCTCATGGCCTTGTTAGAAAAATAGATTTGCCAGTTTATTCGAGACTCTACTGTATTCACTTGATCAGTAAAATAAAGAGTGTTTAGGAAGAGTTAGATTTTGTTTTTGTTTTGCTGAAAAGTTAAAATTTGTTCTTTAAATGAAGTTTACTTTTGAATTTGCAAAATAACATGCACTCAGTCTTGCAGTGGTCAAATTCTGACAGTAAGTGGTAGAGGTTGCCTATGTTAGTGGATTAATAGATTAAGTACTTATTATTCATTTTGAATCTGTGGAGGTACTGGGCAGTTCTAAGTAGACTGGCTTGATTGATCTCAGTTGGGCTTGCTCATGTATCTGTATCAGCTGATGCGTTGGCTGGTGGCTATCTGGTCAAGGACCACATGCCAGTTATCATCCAAAAGGCTGGCCCAGGCCTGTTCATGTGGTGGAGGCAGGTTTTTTTGCAAGATAACACATAATTTATATTGTTAGTCTAACTAAACATTTCCTGTTATTGACAATTAGAGATAGACAGACACTGAAAGTGGGCAAGGTCTCTTGAAATCTAGGCTAGAAATTAGAACAGGATCACATCTGCTGCATTCTATTGGCCAAAGCAAGTCCCAAGGTCAGTTCAGATTTAGGGGCGAGGCAATGGTCTCCACCTATTGATGGGAGGAGCCATAAAGTCACAAAACGAAGGGCATCGTGGTTGGCTGAAAAATTGCCCCAGAAATTCATGTCAAATCCTTGTGAATGTTACCTTATGCAGCAAAAAGTACGATTAAGTTAAGGATTTTGAGAGAAAGAGATTAACCTGGATTATCATCCAAATGGGCTCTAAATGCAGTCACAGGCATCCTTATAAGAGAAGGGCTAAGGGAGTTTGAGGCCCACAGAAGAGAAGGTGATGTACAAACAGAGGCAGAGATTGGACCGATGTGGCCTCAAGCCAAGGAATGCCTTAACCAACAGAAACAGGAATTGGCAAGAAATGGAATCTCTCCTAGAGCTCTGTAGGGAATGTGGCTGTGCCAGCACCTTGGTTTGGGACTTCTGACCTTCAGAACTGTGAGAATAAATTTCTCTTGTTTTGAGTTACCCAATTTGTGGTAATCTATTATGGCAGACACAGGAAGCTAATACAGGTGTGGTTGCAGGGAGAGAGAATTTAAGCCACTTTGTCAATAATCCACATATACTTATAACTTATTTAATTTTACGTAGTGCTTTTTCATTTAAGATGACAAAACATTTTTCCATGTTATTGCAAAACTGTTGAAAACACTATTTTAAATAATTGCACCCTACAATATACACATAATACAAGAATAATTCCATGATAATTATATTAAATTAGTCTAGTTAAACATTTCCTGTTACTGTTTTTATAGATAGAGCCATATACATGAGATATCATAGCTTGATTCCCCGAATCACCATTCAATTGCTCTCCTGGTACCTTACTTCATCAGGCCCATGGTATCTCTTGTTGGAATTATTATAATCATCTCCTTGATGATCTCAACCTCCCTCCAGCCCACTTTACAAACTACCAGATAAGTTTCCTAAAGAAAACCTTAGTTCAAATCACTTCTGGCTGACAACTTTCACTGATATTCAGTTAGTTGCAAATATTAGTTTTTTAATACAACACTTAATGCCCTCGGAGTAGAGTTGTCTGTTCTTTTATTTGCGAGGCTTAGAGCTGCTTGAGGACAGCACTACTTTCTCTATCACTGTATCTCCCACATCACTGTAATTAAAACTCCTGTAGAATTATATTTATTTGAACATTGGCAGTTCTTTATATGATTGATGGTTGCATTTTTTAATTTTCAAAATCATCTATATCCTCTTGTCTTTGAGGCTTTCTGATTTGGTTGAAACTAACACCAAATTTGGAAATCTTTCAATACACCATGTTAACTTGAGTAGTTTTTTGATATGGGTGGGATAAGGGGATAGTTTGTAAGATTAGGAATAAAATGTGATAATCGCTTGAAACTTTCAGAGCAGTTCATAGTTTTACAATGATTAGTTTTGGCATCTCATATACATATCATTAGAGTATAAAAAGGCCTTTTATGTTAGATTAATTTAGTAAAAGTCGTATAAAGAGTTTGTGTTATTTTTGCGTTTTGTTTAATTGGATGGAAAATTTAAATCTGATCTAGTGATTCCTTTAGCATTTTGAGAACTACATACTTAATATATTGAGAATATATTTAATATATTGAGAATCTCAGCTATGTCTTCAAATTCCTTAAGCCCAACTTCTATGCTGGTTCCTTCACAAAGTTTTCTCTGATCCCCTATGTTAGGTTTTTATTGCTTCTATAGAAAATTACCACAAAGTTAGCAGCTTACGACAACATAAACGTGTTATTATCTTACAGTTCTGGGAGTTAGACGTCAGAAATGGGTCTCACTGGGCTAAAACCAGAGTGTTGGCAGGGCTGAGTTCCTTTCTGCAGACTCTAGGGGAGACTCTGTTTCCTTGCCTTTGAAGCTTCCAGAGGTCGCTTGTATCCATCCTTAGGCTATGGCCCCCTCCCATCTTCAAAACCACCAATGTCCTGTGGCATCTTTCTCACGTGTCATCTCTGTTTCTCACTCTTTTTCCTCCTTCTTCCCCTTTCAAGGACCTTTGTAATTATATTGGGTCCACCTAGATAATCTAGGTTAATCTCTTTATGTTAAAATCAATCTTAATACCATTTTAGCAATCTTAATGACATCTTCAACCTTAATTCTCCTTTGCCTCCTAATAAAATGTATTTAGAGTCTGCGCATTAGAAATGGGCATCTATAGACAGTGCTTATTCTGCCTACGACATTTCCTAAACTAGAAATGATCCATGTACTTTTTATAAGGTTTTAACAGCACATTGTCTCAACTTACTTTTATTGAAGTACATACTTTATTTCTCCTTTGTCTTTTAACCTATGCACAAGACAGAACCAGGTCTACATCATATTTGTGTTCTTAATATATAGCCACATTGAAAGAACCACATAAATAGATCTTGAGCAAATTAATGATTCCGTATAAAGCTTTACCCAAGGACACATCAGTTAAAAGGGGAGAGGTCAACTACAGAAGTGTAGAGAAAGAAGCAGACAAAAATGGACAGATGATCATCAGTACTACCCAAATGGGAACAGATTCTGCATGTGCATCATTGTTTCTGAGCAGCAAATAATTTTACTTGTCAAAGGATATAATCCCCAGAAGAATTATGATTTTTCTCCCTATAAATTAATATTTTAGCACTTGAAAAGGCTTTAGTCTTGGCTTTGTAAACATAATCAGTACCTTGAAGCCTTATGAACTCTGGGCATCCTAACCTCTCATATCTGAACCAGCAAACTCTGGAAAGTGGTGGGCACCCATGGGATGGATGCCCTGCAAAGAGACCCACGGAGTAGCTAGCCTGCACTTGTGAAGTGGTACCCACAAGCCTCAAACTCTGAGAGCTCTTTGGCTTTAAAGCACTGCCAGACACATAGAGCTTTTCTAGTAAGTACACTTACGAGCAGAAGAGAGTGAATGATTTCCCCACAATGTTTAGGAAGCCAAGATTTTCTCCCAGACATTATCTTTAGACTGCATATGAGTTATACTACTCCATGATTTATTTGTAGATAGATAGATGATAAATAGATAAATAGGTAGATAGATAGATAGATAGATAGATAGATAGATAGATAGATAAAGTTTTAACTTTAACTCTGTTTCACATCCAAGAAGTGTCATTTTGAAACACATGAGCACACATTATCCTTACCATAACTCTGTGATGTAGGTAGGCATTATTTTCCTGTCTCTTGGGTAAGAAATTCAGCTCACAAAGTGTAAGGGGATTGTCCATCATCAGACAACTGGTGTGCAATGTGTGCTACACAGTGAGTAATTGGAACGTAGATTACTTCGACCCAAATTCCATGCTTTTTATGCATTTAGTACCACACAAACTACATTTCCTTAGGCATCAAAGCTTGTAGGCCTTGGATTTTTTTCTATTAACTCACGATCTAAATAGTTGAGCATTTCACAGAATTTTTTCCATGGCATATTAACACCAAAGATATTCTCTGTGAAAAGAAAATATTTTGTGATCAAGTGTATAATTAACAACACTTTCAAATTTAAAGCATGTACTTCCCAGAGTAGTGACTATGCATGCAAAGTCCAATAGTAGAGAAATGTGTCTTACCTTCTTTTACCCCAGCATCTTCCAAACTCATATGACCACAGAACTCTTGCATTCTGCCTTCTTGCTGCCATAATAGCGATTATCTTTTGGGAAAGGGACAAATTCTAGTGTCCTGGGTCCCTATTTGTTCAGTAATAATTATTCTGCCAGCCAGTGTGCAAATGGAATTGTTGTTAGTGGGCAAAGATTGACTTTGCTTCTTGTGACCAATGCTTTCAGCAGCAAGCACTAGAGTATCTAAGTACTAGAGTATCTAAGTAATTTGGGTTTGAGCCTTTGCTAATGAAAGTGTGATCCTTGTATCAGCTACATAGATATTATCTAGGAGCTTGTTAGAAATTCTGAATTTCAGGTCTCAAGCTAGATATGCTGAAAAGGAATCTGCATTTTAACAAGATCTCCAGGTAATTCATCTGCACCATAACATTTAAGAAGCTCTAATTTAAACCACAGGACATTTATTATTTTATCTAACAAATTCAGAGGAAGAGAGTACTATTTTGATTTGCAGTGCAAAGGGGCATCCAAGACCCAGGGTCTTGGATGAAACGGCTGCCAAAGCTCTATGCATTTTGTCCTTTCCTAGTTGCTTTTAAATGCAGCTGAAAGGAGAGATAGATAAAGGAGGCAGGAGCAAAGGACTTTTTCTTACGTTACTTTCTCTGTTCATTAAGTGATCATTTCTTTCTTGGAAGGCTCCGTATAGCTTCCTCTTAATTCTCATCAACTAGATCTGGGTCACATACCCACTTGTTAGACCAGTCACTGACAACATGTACCTGGAAAGCCTCAGTTGCCTTTGGTCTTGACCAGTGCTGTTGAAAAGAAATATAATACTAGCCACATATATAATTTAAAATTTTCTAGTTAGCTACATTTAAAAAAAAAAAGGTAACAGGTAAAATTAATTTTAATATATTTTACTTAACCCACTATATCTTGACTATTATTTCAACATGCAACCAATACACAAAAATTACCAGTGAGATTGTTTATATTCTTTATTTCATAATGTCTTTGAAACCAAGTCTATAGTTTATGCTTTTACCACATTTCAATTCAGATGCTAAATTTTCATCAAATATACTTCATCAGATATACCAATATGTCAAATACACAGATATAGATAAAGATTGTATAAAAGTCACAATTGAAAAAGTATTCACATACCCAGATTCCTCCATGTATAATTAACTGCTTTCCAATAATCAAATCAAGTTTTAGATTTTAAATTTAAACTAAATAAAAAATTTGGTTCCTCAGTCACACCAGTCACATTTCAAGTGCTAAACAGCCATATTTGGCTAGTAGCTGTTGTGTCAGACAGTGCAGGAATAGGCCCTCATTACTCAAAGTATGGTCCGGGGACCAGTAACAAAATCGTCTGAGGGTTTGTTAGAACTGCTGAATCTAGGGTCCCATCCTAGATCTAGTCAATCAAAAATCTGTATGTTAATTTAATGCACATTAAAGTTGGAACAAAACTTGTCTAAGCTGTTTTCAGCTTTGGCTGTATTTTGGAATAATGGTGGGAACTTTGGAAAACACAGATGCTTACACCCCACTCTGGAACCTTGCAATCAGACTTTCTGTGGTGGGGTCTAGGCATCAATATTTAAGTGAAGCTTTCCAGGTTATTCTAATATGCAGCCAAGTTTGAGAACCACTGGTCTAGACTAATCTTGATTCATTTCCTCAAATCAGATGCATTGCATCCCAAATAGTATTGTAGTAGATGCTCTTGAGTAAATAACCAACAGTGGTTTCTATACTTGCTTTTCTCTGCTCTGTGGATATTTCAAGCAGGGAGAGGGATCTGGCTGGAATCTGCTATACTTGCTTAAGTCACACTTTCTTAGTCTCCTTTCTTCATTCAGTCACAAGCTAACTCTCTTTGTTTCCCTGTCAACAGTTTCACTATGCTTATCTTCCTTATTCTCCTAGGTAGCCAACAGGTTAGAGCTTCTATTCTGTGCTGATAAATTTAGGCTGTGCAGCATCTAGGCAGTGTGATAAATAAAACAACTATTTATTCGAAGAGAACTAAATCTTCAGAGAATCCTATCAGTTTTGGAAATCACTATTAAAGTATAAAGATTTTTAGCCCAAATTGTGTACATATTCAAACCCACTCCAGAAAGCCATCAAGGACTTCCAGTTTCTTTTAGCTCCTCATCCTTGTTCTAGCCCCAGTGAAAATGCATCTCGCTTCTTCGTTGTCCTGTTATTCATGACTCTTCATCAGTGTTTCATAGACAGTGGCCTTTTCTTAGTTTTTACACTTCCCAGATGCCATCTTACACATTTCCAGACTTAATTTCTTTCAGATGTTCATAATTCTGCCTTTGTTTTGCTCATTATGTTTTGCCTCTTTCCTGATGATAAGCTCAAAAGAGATGGGTATGAACTCTGCTCATTTAAAGCAGCTTTAAATTGATGAGCTCAAACTGATTTTATGACCATATTTGGGTACTGTTTAAGCTGTCCATGTGCCTTTCTTTGATTCCTAAAGACCCCAAATGTGCCCATACCCTAGAACATAAGCTTATGCATTTACATGCCTATGTGGCAAATTAGACCTACTGAGTTTCTCTTTTAAGGAGGGACCAATAGCAGGACATACTTGATGAAATAGGTTAAAGCACACGTATTCAGTTTGCTCAGCTCTAAGACATGCCATTTGTTTTCCCTTGGACTTGAGAACAAAGAGACTAATAGCCTTTTGAAATCTAAGCCATTTCTTGGTAGAGGAGCTTCTGTACAGGATACCTTTCCTTGATGAGTGTAATTGCTGTCAAATCCATAAAAGACTTCTGTAAAGTTAAAGTTGTGCAACATTTAGACAGTGTGATAAATAAAACAACTGTAAATTAGTCTATTTATTCAAAGAGAACTAAATTTTAAGAAAGCCCTTTCAGTTCCTGGAAATCAGTGTAAATATTTTTAGTCTGAATTGTATAAATAAGTGTGTAAAGACTGAGCACTTGGAGAAATATAGAAATGAGCCAACAAAATCAATCCCTCGTACTACATTTGAAAATTGTCAGTATTTTAACTATATAGATTCTATGATTTTAAAAAGCCTTAGATTAGAAAATATAAAAGTTGTAATATAGGATTAAAAGTATTAAAAGTCTTACTTAAAAATCTATTGCATTTGTATAATTTTCTCTAACACTTACGTTGCAGTAAAAATGAAAATGGTAAAGTCTCCATGAAATATTTGGATAGTTGTTAAATTTGATCCAGTGGCTGTTCAGAAAAGCTCCCTGAAAAATATGGTTCATATGACTCAAATTATGTGTAGAACATCAAAATATTAGAAGTATAATATTAACTTCCTATTATTAGAATTAGGAAATATCGTGAGGAACCACCTAACATTTTGGAGGGCCAGAGAAATTTTGACATTTCTTCAATAAAACACTCTATTCAGTCAAATAATTAAATGCACACAATATCTAGTAAAATACATATTTATACCTGCACGCATAATGAAGTATATCTAATTTGCCCAATAACATGCATAATGCCTGGGCGTGTTGTGCCTTGCCATGTTTATAGCACTTTCACAAATAATCCTACCATCCTCTGTGGCCCTAGGCACAGTTGGTAATAGTTTGGTCCCATTAGACAAATTTGAAAACAAACTCAGAGAAGAGCAATATAAACCCAAAGTCTCTTGGCTTTCAGACATTAAAGGATTAGCCAGTGAGTTGAACCATCCACAATTTGTTAAATCAGCGTGATATACTGCTCCTCTCTCCTCTTTACTACAGATCTTCAGTTTATTTTTCCAAAATTCTGAAAGCATGAAAGCTTTGAAAACTTAGTTTTTCCTTAAGTTTGGCATGAATTCAGTGTCAAAATTATGCCAGAACCAACAGATTAAAAATAGTCTTTATTTGTCCCACTTAGAGTGACTAGCCATAGGTGTCACTGAATAAATACTGGTATATTTGCTAGGGATCAGAAAACTTTTTCTATACAGGGCCAGATAGCAGATATTTTAGATTTTGTGGAGAATACTGTCTTTGTGGCAACTACTCAACTCTGTCATTATAGCTACCAGGAAAGCAGCCTGAGACAGTATGTAAATGAAAGTATGGCTGTGTTTCAATAAAACTTTATTTACAAAAATAGGTGGCAGGTTAGACTTGGCCCACTAGCCATGGTGTGTCAACCCCTGGACTGAAAGGGTGATGCCTTGATCTGTTGAGACTATTGCATAATGTATAATATGTATACCATAGTACTTTTCTGAATTTGAAACATATCAGCCCTCAAGGGATTTCTGTAAGGGATTATGGGCCTGTATCTAAGATGTAAAAGAAGTTTTATAGAGGAGAAATTCATTTCCATTTTTGTCAAGCTTTAAAGTCATTGTATACAGATGACAGAAGGGGCAACTAAAGTTCAGATATTACTAGTGCATTGGTCAGGAATGAGTTCTGTGAACCAGAAAGTATTTAAATACATAGGTTCATATTTGTCCCACATAATGAGAAGTTCAGAGATAGGTAGTCCAGGGCTGGTTCAAGAGCTAAATTGCTTCCTGAAGGATTTAACCTCTGTTTATATTTAATCTCCACCTTCCTTAGTTGGTAAACCTTCATCCTGAAGCTCATTGCTACAAGATAAGTGTGGCATCTCCAGGTATCACATGCATGGTCTCAGGAGAAAACAAAAGAAAGAACAGGGAGTGATTGTATCTATATTAGAAAAGCAGAAATTTACCTCCCAAATCTCAACATATTTCTCATTGGATAATCAGAGTCACAAGTCTACCTCTAATTATAAGGAAGCATCAAGAAGCAAGTATTTTTAGCAAGTATATTTTAGTTGTAGTTCATTTTCATCACCCACTGAAATCAGGGGAAAGGATGTTGGGTGGGCAAGTTGCACCATCTGCTGAGGCATCTGGTCCTGTTTTGGTGGCTGTTACATTTTATTACAGATATTTAACATTGTACAGTCTTCTCCTCTGGGCAGCATATCTTTTTAAGTATCCCCAGTGTTAGCAGTGTTTTCTATCTGAGTTGGAAAATTAAATAACGTTATTCAAATTTTTATGTAAATGTTGTATAATATGCATCTATAGTCACTTGAGAATTGACTTCTTCAGAAATATATTTTCCTGAGGATTTTAGTTTTGGAGGACTTTGTTCAGCTGTGACTCTTAA
>NW_006442491.1:11905405-11910017 GCF_000325575.1 Pteropus alecto | reverse complement strand
TTGAAATACATGAAAAGCAACTTGCACTCATAGCTTTGTGAGCAAGTCTTTGTTCTAATGGGGGATGATTTTACATTAGAGCAAGAGTTCATGGCGAGGCAGTGGTGAACTCAGAATACTTTAAGAGAGAATAGTTACTTGGTAACTTTTTTGAAAATGTGGTTCTGATACAAACTTGAAAGAAAAGCTTTTCACTAGGCACACAGAGACCATTTTAGTTTTATTATGTATCTTGGGATTCTTGTCCTCCTCTCTGAGGTGGTATTTACTCTCTTTCTAGAAATAGGTCGTTTACTTGTTCTTTAGCATAGACAACAATAATCAGAAAGGATGAAGGTAATCACACAGTTTTAAATGTCTTTTTGCTTTGGTAGGATATCTTAAAATGGAATAGCATGAATCAATGAATCAATAGCAATCAATGAATCAATTCATTAATTGATTGAGTTTTGCTTCAACAAAGTTCTGTAATACTGAATTAATTCCAGTATCTATTTCCATGTCGTCATTATGACTAAGTCATGACCACTACCCTTTCTCTGTCACATAAAACCTGACCCCGAAAAACGTCCATTAGATCATCATCTGCCATACTCTTGAAACTGCAGCAGGAAAACCCAGTTTTAAATCCAAATGGTTCATGGTTCTTTGAGGCACTGGGATTAAGGATCACCCAAATCTATTTCAGAGGTGACCAGAAGTTAAATGGTCCACATTTTGGTGAGTAGAAATGGAGAGGACAGGTAGATAAGTATTTGGATGTGATTCCTCTTTGGCTTCTGGATCACACATTAACATGATCGAAAAAACTAGAATCAACAGATATTAGGGGAAAAACAAACAGCTACAAAAGAGAATGATCAACGTGAATAAACCTACAACTGAACCAGAAGAAACAGAAATAAATCAGCAAAGAGATAAACCCATAAAACAATTATAAATTTCATCATCAGGGATAGTTAAGAACAACAGACTTCTGTGGAAGAGAAATAGTTGAAGAGCAAGAAAGAATTCTTGGAAATTAAAGTCTAATAGATGACTTTAAAAAAAAGTATAGCGACTGAAAGAAAAGATGAGGAACTCTGGAATCTTAAAAGCATATGAAATTTCTGCAACACAATGTGTGATAAAACTGAATCTTCTCAATGAGCAGGTGAAATTACACTATTTAAGTAGGGCCCCCTCTTCTTCGCTTTCCTCGTTACAGTTCTTTGAACAGTGCAGGTTTAGTGACAGTGTCCTATGGCTTTCTCTGCATTCATATGCACTCCTTGCTGCAGAAAATAATATGTATTTTTAATATTGTGAATGTTACTCATTTCCAGTTTACAAAATCAGTATATAAAAAAGTTATAGTATAGAACAAGGTATAAATGGTCAAACTTTGACAATGTAAGAGTAATAGTTTTCTGGAGAAAGTTTGGGAGACAAGAAGGGGAAGAGAGGTGAAGGGAACTAGAGGGAACTTAATTTCTCATTGTACAGACGAGGGGAGATAAGACTGTCTCGGTTTGGTGAATTAAGAAAGAGGTTTAAATACAAGGCTAAAGGTCATTTGAAAAACAAAATATTGAAATAATACTAGCAGAAATTGAAAGAAGGAAAAAATGGAGAGAATTGTCTACTGTGGAGTCAAATGATAATTTTTAAGTTGACAAATCAAGAAATAGAGGTTTAGTATATTATCTAGAGGTTCGTTTTGCAATTCAGTAGCCACTGGACACATGTGGTTGTTGAGCAGTCGAAATGTGGCTCATTCAAACTGCGGTGTGCTATGAGTATAGACTATATGCCAGATTTCAAAGACTTGGTATAAAAAAATGTAGACTATCTTAATAATTTTTATATTGCTCACATGTTGAACATGTTAAACTGATAATACTTTGGTTATATTTGGTTAAATCATATTGCTAAAATTAATTTTATCATTTTCTTTTTATTGTTTTTAACATGACTACTAGAAAAATTTAAATTACACATGTGGCTCACTGTTTCTAATAATCTTTGTTCTAGGGATATGGAGGTACACTAGAGGAACCAAAATCAGAAATGATCAATTTTTTTATACCATTGAGCACTGAGCACAGGGGGAAAGGAAAGCTTTCTGTTTTATAACTTTTATATCTTTTAGAAAATTATTTTTATTAACTATTGAGCAGTTTCAAAGGGTGTTTGTAAGACATATGAAAAGCATGAGGAATAACAAGATGATAAACACTTAATCACCACCCAGTTTAAGGAAAAAAAACAACCCACCATATACTTCAAAGGTATTTTTACCTTCCTCCCCAGGCTCCTGGAGTATTTTAATTTTAATTTTTATTACTTTCATAATAAAAATAATCATGATCTTTTTAAAAAAGTTTTTAAGTGAAGGATATCTTTTAAGTTTTCTTTTTTTGGATAATTTGGCAATATTACATTTAAAAAGGTGTATGCCATTCATTTCAATGGCTCACTTTGAGATATGTGTTTTTTGTGTTCTGAAAAATGCAAACTGTGACAACTATATAAAGCTTGTCATTTTGATTTTTTAAAAAGTATACACATTTATATACCTATTTTATAATCATGTACATGTACACGTACATATATATGCTTCCATACACATAAACATGATATATGTATATATACACATGAACATAGGCATATACAATAACTGGTAACATTGTCTCAGAAGTCTGATTGGAAGGGAGGAAGGAGGGGACTTTATATTTTTGCTTTATAAATTTTCTGAAAAAGATGATCATGAAAGTATTATTTAATTAGCTTTGATCATTTTCTGTATTTTCCAAATTAAAATAATTAAAGAAACAAATATTTAAATATGTTCTAATAGGCAGTGCTTTCTTAGAACAGAACACATTGTCTTAGTAGGTAGGAAGCAATCTGTTTAGGACTTTAAAAAAAAGAATACATTAGACAAAAAAGTATGAAAGTCATCATTTTCCTTCTCCCCGCACAAATATAGTAGTCCAAGAGGCAAGCGTTATCACTTCCAAACCAAACCTACAAATCTTTTACGTCATCCTTTCAGTCTAAGGCACTCTGAAAGAATTCAGCAGTCTCGGTCTAGTGTGCTTTATTTCTAACACATAATTTAAGAAACATGTGAGCAAATCAAATTAATGTAGTGAACTGTGCTTCCAGCAGGACAGTCAAAACAAAGGAGATGCATGAAAATTTTTAATTTGCTGAATGTGTGAGTGCGGGCCTTTGAGTCTGCTTCGACACCTGGTTACCCTGTGAATGAGTGATGCCCACATGTCCTGTCCTCAACAGCCCTGCTCAGTTCCTGTAGACTTATGCCTTTGGATTCTTTTATGCAATTACTCCATCTCATATTTGGTCTTTCTCTTTACTTGCTGCTTTCTATTTTTCCCAGCATTGTTGTCTTTTCCAAAGAACCCTGCCCTCTCATGATGTCACAAAGTTGGACAGATGAAGTCTTGTCATTTTTTTCCTTCAGAGATGTTTCGGGCTTAATTTGCTCTAGGACCCATTCGTTCATCTTTCTGGTGGACCAGGGTATCTGTAGAACTGTCCTTCAACACCAGATCTTAAGTGAATCAGTTTTTTTCCCATCAGCCTTCTTCACTGTCCAACTTTCACATCCATACATTGTAATTGAGAATACAATTGCTGAATGTAGACTAAATATATAATGTTTACTTTTTCTCTAATTATAAATGTTCATGTACATTGAAAAGATTTAAAATTCATAAAATTAAAAAGAAACAAAATATTTACTGTTATTCTATCATCCAGACATAACCACTAATAACATTTTGTTGTGTTTATTTCTAGTATTTCCAGACATATTCATAAACTATGTATTAAAACTTTAGACATATAATATGTATATGTATTTTTCCCTAAAGAACTTAGAAATTGAAGAGCATGAATTAAAAATATTCTAAGAGTTTAAATTGCAAATGAATATACTGCATTTTTATTGTGATTGGGATTGAACATAGTTTTTCCTCTGCTTCAGTTTGAGTATAAAATTGATACCATAAGTAAAAAGATAACAAAATGTTTACCTTGTCATATTCAATAGCGATTTTCTAAGCTCTTAATATTGGGCGAATGGAAGTATTTCCTGTAGTTGGGGAAGACATGTCCAAGGACACATCTTTTGTGAAAACAAACTGATTGTGCACTTTCGTACCCACCAGTAGGTGAAAAAACAGAAACTTCATTAACGCAAAGTGGCATGGAACTATAACCTTGAGTCTTAGGACACACATGAAATCTAAAATCTGTCTTTGTCTCAGGGCAGGTTCATCTTTGCCAGGTTATTTATCTTTAATGACTCATTTGGTGTAAACTAACATTATCTAGGTGAATTCCACCTGGGCCAAGTCTGATACAGTTCATGAAAGATGGGATATGGTGGTGGCTAGGGAAAGCCAGGTGTGTGAAATGATGTCTTCTACAGTTAAGTGAATGAATGGGTGGGGTGGGTGGGGGAAGTAATAGTTTTTATGGTAAATAAGAATCCAGGATCTGGTGCCATCTGAGGAGAACTACTAAATTTTTCAAAAAGTGGAAGATCAGAGATATTTGCAAAGATCGTAATAAGAAAGAGTGCGATAAGGAAGGATTGGGG
>NW_006442491.1:11896547-11900543 GCF_000325575.1 Pteropus alecto | reverse complement strand
AGAGTGTGAGATAAGGCAGGATTGGGAGGATCATACTATTATATAGGAGGGTGACTGAGGGGAGAAAGGAATTTATAAAAATTATAGCTCCCACTTCCTAGATGCCATCTGTGGTCCAGCCGCTTGTCTCCCATGGGGTAAGATGGAAGTCACGTGCATAAATTATGAAAGATGGATGACTAGGCAGGATTTTTTTTTTTACTTGGAATGTAAGGATAACAAGGTTGAGGGAGATGGGAAGGAAGGAAGTAGACTGAAGTAAATGGAATCTTAATTATTAGAGGACTTTGAAGAGTTGACCCTGTCTGACATTCCAGGAGAAAATGAAAGCCCCTGTTTAGTGACCTGCAGACGGTCATAGGATTGTTCACAGGTAACCCCAGGAAACTGCCCACCACTGTTGGATACGGACATGAAGTATTTATTCTTTAAGATCCTGACCTCTAGGACAGAGCCTGGGTGTTTCCTAGAACTTCTTGACTGACATGTTATGTATTCTCTGACCAAAAGTAAAACTACATTCCCTTGGCATTAGAATGTGTAGGCTCTCTCTCAAGAAAAATAATTTATTGAAAGGATACAGGGCTGTTTCCAAGAATCTCAGAGTAATAAAGGAAGGATCAGAAAATATAAACTAGAAGCTTTCAAGAATCCAGGCAGCACCTGATTTTCAGGTGCTTTCTTATCCCTGCTCCTCCAGTGCTTTTTTTCTCAGTCCCTATTTCTCTTTCCACATGAGATACAATGACTGCATGTTTGCATCTCCTAATTCGAGGAACTCATGACTGGCAGCTCTGAAATCCAATCCCAAACTCTCAAGAGAAGAAGAAGCTGGTTGGCTCAGTGTTGAGCACATGTCTATTCTTGGTCCAGTCAGCTCTGACCAGGGGAAAGGTCCCAGCACAGATAAGGGTGTCATTGATACCCTGTAGATAGTGATCTGATAATAATTATCAAAGAAAGAATTGATGGGCTCTCCTAAATTGACCACTGCCACTGATGCCTTAGAAGATATAGGACAGGGAACATACAGCATCACTGTGTTTTCTTTTCCACCAAAGATAATATCTAGCACCTTGCTATTGAAAGTGTGGTTCATGGACCTGCAACATCTGCATCACTTGGGAGCTTAGAAACTCAGAATCTCAGGCTCTACAGCAGACCTATTGAGTCAGATACTGGCAGCTCACATGATCCCCAATAATCATAGGGCTTTAACATTTGAGAAATGCTGATTAGATGGAGGAGCAGGTTAGGAACTAGCTACAGATTAGGATTGTTGAGATGGCTTTTTCCACAGGTGCCTGACAGTTTTCCTTTGGCAGGTAAATGGTTTTGGCTGAGCTTCAAGGAGAGGCTTCCCCTGCCCTTACTGCTCTGTTTTTGAAGGTGTTTCTACTGGAAATTAAGGTCCAGGACGAGGGTGGAGAGATAGGCCTGTGACCGATGTGGAAACCATGTGCCCTGTGTGGTCACAGTGATCGGTGGGATGAAAAAGGGAATTTAAGCAATGAAAATGTTAAAATCTTTGCTGAAACAGAAGTATCAATAAGTTCACTCTTAATTAGATAGCCATCTTGATGTCAATAAATGTCACTTATATATCAAATCACTGTCCTACCTCTGTTTTTAGGTCCAGCTCATAAAGTTTTTAAGTCTTTAGAAAAAAATTTTTAATAAAGCTTAAGCTCTTTTGGAGCTAAACCGACAACTTTTGATTATAAAAAAAATGATTAGATTGCTTCTTTAGAATATAGACACCCTCAAGAAGCTCACTAGGTAGAATATCTTTGGCAGCAATTCAGAAATTCATACCATTAGTGTTTTGGACTTTGAAGTCTAAAAAGATAAATTTCAGACACTCTACTTTTCAGGAATTCTGTCTTATGTACTTACATATAAACTACATTTGCTATGGGTGCCACTCAGTATGTTTGAAATTATTTGAAGGGGTGTCTCTAAAAATAAGAATACCTAGAGCAACAAAAATCTTAAAACTTTGATCTTCCATGATTATTTCGTATCTCTTTTTTCTATTTAGAAGTAGAAATCAGTCAAATTCTTTCTTTATTATTTGAAAAAATAAGAATGTGCCAAAAAGTATAATTTTTATCTTTTTTTTTTTTTTGTCAAATTTTGAGGTATTTCTTTTCTCTACAAGAGCAGTTTTTGACCTTTGGGGGGATTACAACTCATTTGAGAACCTCATGAAAGCTGAAGAATCTTTGCTCTGGAAATATGAAAATATACACATAAATATACACTTGAGGCCGAAGGCTATTGTTTCAATTAAGGCTCTTTATATAAATAAATGAACTAATAAAAGTTATATGTTGACTTTGGGAGTTTTAAGCAAGAAAAGGATAACTTTTTGGTTCATACAGCTGAAAAGGTGCTTCAGACATAGCTTGTTCCAGGGTCTCTATCAGTCTCATTGTACATGGTTTCTTTCTGTCTCTCTAATATTCCTTTTACTATGTTTGGGTAGTTCTCTGGCTTTGCATATTAGTCATTGCTAGCTCTAGGCTGATTACCTGTGGTATCAAAACTAGCAGAAGAAAGAACTCTACATCCCAGGAATCTCAAACAAAGCCTCAGAATTGAGTTTGTTAATCTCGAATGATCAGATCCAGTATTCTGTCCATTCCCGAAGCAAGAGCATTCCATCCCTAGCTGTGGGAGAGCATAGCCCAGTTTACAAGCTTCACTTCTGCAGTTAGTGTCACTGGAACCTCAGAAACTGAGAGCAGGAGAGGGGAAGATTTCAAGATGAACATCAGGCCACTTTTATCAATCGAAGGGTGAATGATATTAAAGGGCAATGATGACCAAAATCCATGCCATGAGCAACCCTTGCTTTAGAGACAAACCATCTAATGAGCTCAGACAAACCTTTTTCACTCCCATAGAGCCCAAAATACATGTACTCTTATTCATTCCCTTCATAAAAATATACTGTACACCTTTTGTGCAAGGCATTTTCAACCACACATTCATGACCCTTAACCTCATTAATGCATTTCCTTTGAACCTGGTCATTACATACTTTGTCCAAAATGCTGTGCTTGTTTTAGCATTTAAGCAAGGTGGTTGCACATATTGAATTTGCTCAAGTATCTTCCCTAGAGGTATAACAATGTAGGCAGCTCAGTCCCTAGGCATCCAAACATTAAATTTATTCCTCATACTACTTCAGGCTATGTTTGCCAAGCCTCATGGGAATTTTTTTAAACAAGTCTGCAGCACTTATTTTAGGTGTAACTAATGTGGCTAATTATTAACAGAGAAGGAACAATACATTTAAAATCCACAGGTAATGAACAACAGAAAAGCCTATGAAGAACATGCTAACAATTGCCAGTAGGTAAAAGGTTTTATGTTGTATCTTCATTTGTTAGTGATGGGAATGACCTGGGCCATGACCTCCTATTGCTAGGGGTCAAATGGACAGAATACCTGAATCTGACCAACTAGAATTTTAAAGCTCAATTCTGAGATTTTGTTCGAGATACCTAAGAAATAGAGTCTATCTTTGGTTACGTTTAATACTGTGTGATTATCAGCCTAGAGCTGTCACCTATAAGAGATAATTTCTTAAGCTAACATATGTCATCATTCCAACACAGTGAGCAAGGACTGAATGGTGCTGAAAAATCTAGAAAACAGAAGGTAGCTCACTTTGGCCTTGGATTGCTGAATTTAAATGGAACTTTTCTGAAACTTCCAAATAAGCCCGTCTTTAGGCAGTATGACATGAGGCCATTGTATAAATAAACTGGTTTTGATATCAACAGAGATCGAGGCAAAAGAAAGAAACACTTCTAGGTGTTTCAACCAGAAAAGATTTAATACAGGGGATTGGGTGCTTATGAAATTGCCTTACATGTTAGAGAATAAAGAATAGTGAGTTCAAGGGCATGCCACTGTTACTATTACTGCCAAAATACTCTCTAAAGCCTTTGTCTTTTAAACCTCGCTTACCAGGAGCAGCATCAG
>NW_006442491.1:11890094-11896537 GCF_000325575.1 Pteropus alecto | reverse complement strand
CTTCAAATATTTAAGTGCTTCTAATCAGTTCCAGTTCCGTTGGAATCCAGCTACAAAGAAGTCTTGGAAATTTAGCATTTAGTTCTCTGGCCTCCCTAACTGAGGAAGGGTGGAATGCAATAGAGAGACAATCCACAGTATAAACTATAGTTTTAAAAGGGTTCTCTTGTTTCTCAAAAAAATTAAAAATAGAACTACCATGTGGTTCAGCAATCCCACTTCTGGGTACACATCCAAAGGAAAGGAAATCAGTATCTCAAAGCAATATCTGCACTTCTGTGTTCATTGCAACATTATTCACAATAGTCAAGGTACAGAAACAACCTAATTGTCCATCGACAGATGAATGGATAAAGAAAATGTGTATTATACTCACACACACACACGCACAATAGAATATTATTCAGCCTTAAAATAAAAAAAATAAAAAAAAAGAGGAAACCCTGCTATCTGCAACAACATGGACGAACCTAGAGGATATTATGCTAAGTGAAATAAGCCAGACATAGAAAGACACATACTGCATGATCTCACTTATATATGGAATCTAAAAAGATTGAACTCATAGAAACAGAGTAGAATGCTGGTTTCCAGGGGCAGTTATTAGTACTATGTTGTATACTTAAAATTTGCTAAGAGTAGATCTTAAGTATTCTCACCACACACACACATGCACACGCACACACACACGCACACACACACACGGGTAACTGTGAGGTGATATGTTACTTAGCTCTATTGTGTTTGTGGCAATCATTTCAAAACGCATATATACATCAAAACATACTGTGCACCTTAAATATATACAGTTTTTATTTGTCAGTTATACCTCAATAGAGCTGGGGAAAAATAGGTTCTCTTAGGATTTTATTAATGAAGCCTCTTTTTCTTCAACAGAAACCACCTGTCTACACTTTAAAATAGTGTCAAGATTAGGCCTCAATAAACAGTGAATTGCGTGTTTTCTTTTTTTAAATTTATGTTTAAATTACAGACAGTAAAATTCATGTTTTTGGTTTAAGTTATATGAGTTTTGACAAATACATGAAGTCATGTAACCACTGACATCATTAGGATACAGAACAGTTCCTTCCATCCCTTCAAAAAATTTATTTCTGTTGCCTGCTTGTAGTCAAGCCCTTTCTTTATCCTTAACCCTAGCAACCAGTGATTTGTTCTCCATTATTAATACTTTTTTGCTTTTTCCAGAATGGCATAGAAATGAAATCATACAATGTGTACTGAATCTAACATGAGCACAACACACTTGAGTTTTAACTATGTTTTTGTTTGTATAGATAATCTATTTCTTTTTATTGATAAGTATTATTTCATTGTATGTGTATACCATTCATGACTTTCATTCTGAGAGTATCACATATTTCCTTTTTTGCAAAATCTCCATATGTTTGTTTAAATAGTGTGGATATTATAAGCCCCACTTTGCCTCTTAATTATGATAAAGGAAGAAAGAAGATAAATGTCTTCCCTTTCCTGGGTGACTTTAAAATAGGTGTTCTTTATTGACGATTAGTTAGGTTATATAGTCTAATTATGGTTCCTGAATGGGAGCAGGACAATTAAACAAATCTCAAGAAATGGAACTTTTTCCATTCTAATATTTAGACCAAGTGCTTAGAGTGTAGCAAGTGCCTATTCATCCCACCTCAGTAAGTTTTCCAAAAGATGAAATTCTTTTAAAATGAATTGTTGATTGGTGCCAGATTAGCACTGAAAGGCCAGTGAAGGCCACCTGAATTTTTATTTCAAGGACAATCATATTTGACTCTATTCACAGACAGCCTTTCTTCTAGACAGATTTCAGCATATTTCGATGATTCATCATAAAAATAGGTTTATCGATTATAGTTGGAGAAAGCTCAACTAGCCAACAGGTAAGGAAAGGAGAAAAGGTTACATCATCTAGTTTCAGGTTTCTAAAGGGCTTAATGGGTAGAATGTAATTAACCAGCTTTGGATTCATTCCATTTGAGTACTTGCTCCCCATCTCTTTTCTGTATTCATTTTTTCAAATTTCTTGGTTGTCCATTTTATATCTTACTTGAAAAGCAGAACCCTAATATCACTGTACTTTCTTAGGCTCAGGGATGAAGAAACCAAGAAATTTTCTTCCGCTTGTTCTATCCCAGACATCTTGTATATTACATTCAGTGTCTGACAACATTATCAGGTAGATAGTATATTAACAACATTTAACAGGTAAGAAAGCTGAGCTTGAAAGAATGAGATACTTTCCCAAGATTCACTTAGCTCATCAAGAACATAAACCCAGGCCTGCCTAGTAACAAAGTCAGTGCTTTAAATGACTAAGTTTTAGCATTTTCATTTGCATTTAAGCTTGATGTCATTTAGGAGACATTGACTCTGTCAGTGCTATTTTGTGTATGTTTAATTATGTGCATATATAATGAAGATGATACCAGCTTATAAAGATTAGTTACCTCTGTCAATCATTTCTGAACAATGTGAGGTATAAGGAAATAATGCATCCTGCATAAAATGTTTGTGGACCAGTGAGATGACTAATTAGAAACGCTTTTTCTTTCAAGAAGGGTTGCTCAGATGCAAATAGAGTGGAATTCTTTACAGCACCTGTGCCTGGAATCAGAAGTCACATTTAATGTTCAGGCTACCTACATTAGTTGGGGCTTTTAGAGTGAGTGCTTATTGGATTTTAGAGGGACATGTTTTGATCTGATATATAAAAACCTTCTTAATAACAGTACTTTGTTGTAATGAGGTTCTGCTCTATCATTTGAAAATCATTTTATGAAACTAAATCAGAGCAAGGTCTTACACCTAAAACATTATAGGAGCTTTAGAAGACATTAAAAAAATCTCTGCTAATGAGGATGTTGATTGGCTCTGAGAAATACAAGAAGGAAGGAGCATTACTGGTGATTTACATGCTGTCATGGTTATCACCTGTAAAGTGCTTACAAAGGGCTGCAGTGTCTCCAACTTAGACAGTCAAGCCCCCCGCAGCCCCTTCCCCCCAAAATAAAATGTAAGCCTGGACAACACTGTCTTAGCACTTTCTTAAGTATATTTCATTGTGGCAGGTCATATACTTGCTAGGTTCTTCTGTGCAAAGCAAATAAGCTGCAGCAGCTCTGCCCTTGGGGTCGTGAGTCAAACTGTTTTTGAGAGTGTTCCACTCTGGAGGGTGAGTAGGTGTGACACGTTTTACAGTGAGCAAACCCTTAAAATAAAAACATGGTCTTGGCTGATATCGGGCAAGATCACCTTGCTTTGTAGTCTAATAAAAAGGCCTTCACAGCTTGTTCACTGGTAGAAGTTAATTTGACTTACCTATGAGCTTCTGGTTACAAAAATGATTTTCTCATTTAAGTTCGTGTCTCTGGGGTCCTAGCAGTGTCTACTATTGAGCAGGTACTATAATCTGTCCATATATCTATATCTACATATCTGTATATTTATATCTACGTCTATATCTATGTATTTTCTGTGTGGAAAAGACTTCAAAGTTACAATCTACCCGTGTAATTTAGAGGAGGCTGAAAACTCAGGAAGAAGCAAATCTTTGATTGATTTGAATTCTCAGATACTATATATTTATTAAAGACCAGGGTATTGAATGTGCGACACAGGTCAAGTGCCATGCAGGTGAGATAATGATACACTGGTTTTTGTAAAAGCATGCAACCAAAGATGAAAGACCTGCAGGTGGAGCATAGAATTGATTCTACTGCTGCTTTTATTATTACTCCCGCCTAAGATTTATCGAGCAATAATTACATGTCAGACTCTCTCTTCTAAGCCATGTCTATATTAACTCGTTTAATCCTCGAAACAATTCTATTGAAGTGGGCACCATGATTATCTCCATTTTACAAATGAGGAAACTGAGCACAGAGAGGTTAAGTAACTTGCTGAAGGTCACACGGCTATAGAAGGTATAGCTGGGATTCAAATCTAGGCAGGCTGACAGGAGAGTCCATACTTGCATGTACTGGAGGCTACTGGTCAGATGAGAGAAGCAGGGAATCTCAAACGAACCCCCTATCCCACGTTGTGGTTAGAAAAGTCTTCCTGGAATCAGTGACATCAGTGTTATATCATGGATGATAGGCGGGAATTAGGCGAGTGGGGAAATAGGAAGAGTGGGTATAAGAATGTTCCATTCAGATGGTACATCATATTACAGAATTGGTCATCGTAGTTGGGGGCGGAGAGAGAGAGAGAGAGAGTGTGTGTGTGTGTGTTTTCGGGGCGGATGATAAAAGTATAATGTGAGAGCCAGAGCTGTGTTATTCAATGTTTTGTCTTGTAGATAGTGGTGAGCCATTGAAGTGTTTTCATCAGGTGACATGATAAAACTTACATTTTTAGAAAAGTTAGTTGGGCTTCTGTATAGAGAGTACAGAAAAAGAGTGATGGGGACCCAGCCTGGGGGCGGGGGTACGGGTAAGAAGGGGGAAGATTTGAGGGAGATTCAGGGGATAGAATCAACAGGACTTTATAACTGATTGGATGGACAGGAGAGAGGAGCTAGAGGGAAGAGTTGCATTTAGAGTATTTAAAGGAATAAAATAAGAATTTCACAGTTCCTGCTCTAGGTTAGCATTTTTTTATTCTCACAGTTCATTTCTGTATAGAAGGGAATGGCAAATTAAATGTTAGAGGAATGGGTATACATAGTTTTCTATGGCGTTCTGGCCCATTTGGCTTTTCTTTAGTATCTAGCTATAGCTTCCTGAATTCATGTTACTTTTGGCAGATTCTTTCAGTAAACTGTTCATGCATGCAGCCTCTTAAGAGTAGCACCACTGACCCTTCTTGTTTGCCATCAGAAAGAAAATGAAATACAAAAGTAGGATAAAAGGAATTAGATTAATCTTCTCTAGCATAATGGGTGACCTATCCTTAAGTGTTAAGTCTGAATATACCCCCAAATAATCAGATTCTGACTTTGTTTTATTTTTATACATGTAAACACATGTTTGAAATTGAATAGATAGATGATAGATGATAGATAGATAGATAGATAGATAGATAGATAGATAGATAGATAGATAGATAGATAGAGCGAGCTATATATGCTTTCATGTCTGTGCTTTGGAACAACAAAGTAATTTCCATCAACCTTGGGTAATATGTTTTATGATGGGGAATTCTATATTTAAAGTGAAAAATATTTGTCCTATGAAAACTGTGCCTTGTACTTTTCCTATACCTTTAATTTCTGGAATACCTCGGCAACAGAAACTATGTTTCCCTTTAGGATTTTTCTCCTAGCTGATAGGTTTTATCTGTGGCTCAAGAGAGCAAATAAATGTATCATATAAATATCCATGATCTGAGGGTCTTGCTTTTTCTATACAGTCCGGGTTTCAAATGATAAAATACCTGCCTTATGTAAAAATTTCGAAAGTCTGTACTAATGATTTGATCTTTTTCTTCCCTTTCCCTTTCAGCTTTGTAATATTCATTTGTTCAACCGTAAGAGATAACCACACTTAAGATGCTTGTAAAACATTTTTACAGTTAGAAACTCCCTGAGGGCAATGGAGGCTCTTTGGAATTTTACTCTACAGTGGGTAATACTGGTTTTGACAACCACATGAATGATGATTTATGATATTCCTTATTAAAGAGCATTATCTGTCGGGGAGGAAGCAGGTAGCCTATTATCAACTGGGACCCCATTCCTGTGAGGCCACAGGAGTAGAAGAAAGATAGCTTCCTGTTTGTGGAGTGCTTACTTTGTTCAGCTGAGGTACTGCTTTGTTCAGCTGAGGTACAGGAATTATCTTATGTGACCTTGCTAAGAGGTAAGCAATGACATGATTATTTCTTCCACATGGAGGAAAGTGAGGTTGAGAAATTAATCTAGGCATACTTGTCCAGGGCTAAACAAGGAAAGAATGGCGATGAACTTGGACCTTGCTTCTCTCATTTCCAAGTTTATGTTTTTAACCAAGACACTAATTTAGGGTATATGTGGGGCTATTTCATGGGGAGAGCACAGTAGGAAGATAAGGAAGAGGAAGGACGAACAGAAAAAGATGGGAACAGTATTTTGTAGGTAGAATAGCTGCTATAACAAAGAAGGCCACAAATATATAATCGCTCAAATATGGTCCAAGTTTATTTTTTTCTCATCTAACAATATTGGACAGGTATAGTGGTTGGTGGGGCTGTCATGGGTTTTCCGTTATTCAGGGATCTGAGCTGATGAGAGCTCTGTTATCTTTAACATATAGCTTCCAAGTTCTCCCTGGGGATGATGTCTACATAGAAGGGGCAAATTGCATAAAGGAATGATTGTGTGCGGGAGGGTTTTATGGGCTCTGCCTAGATATGAAACACGTCACTACCACTCACATTTCATAGGCCAGGACTATCATACAGCTCTACCTAACTGCATGGGAGACAGGTAAATGTAGCCAGGTATGGGC
>NW_006442491.1:11845646-11890076 GCF_000325575.1 Pteropus alecto | reverse complement strand
GGTTATGCTAATCTGTCAGGAACCAATAGGTCACGAGTCTCTATTAGAATCAAGTCTCTGTGTACATGTTTATATATTTTATTCTCTCATGCTTTATGAAAGAAGGATTATTTGTCTCATTTTACAAAGTAAAGAATTAAGACCCAGGGAGTTGCCCAAGGACATGTGGCTATAAATGGTAGAGCTGGAACTCCAGCTTGGCTCTGTTTCATTTCTACACCCTGCTCTGTCCTCCCATTATACCACATTATTCCTGCCTCTCACTCACTGCCACAGAGTAGTCCTTCAATAAGAAGCAATCCAAAAGGTAAGATTCAAATCCCAGTTAATTCTGTGCTGTTGTCCATGGAGCAGTTGCCCTAGAAGGTAACTTTATGCTGCTTTTATTCACTTAAGTCTCACCAGCCACTCAGAGCTAATATTTCCATCCTGCTCTTTTGGAGATTTGGACACTGAGATCACCAGGGAGCTTGTTAGAAATGTTCAGTTTCAGGCACCACCCCATATCTGCTGGATAGGACCGGTCATTTTAACAGTCTCCCCAGGTGATCCAGATACAAGGTGAAGCTGAAAAGCCCTGGACTGGGCGCCTATCAGCCAGCTTCTCAACCCAGTCCAGTGTGTCACCATCATATTCTGTCATGCTTAAGGAGAAATGGATTCACAATATGTTAGTCACAGGATATAACAGTAAAATTTTACCTTTTATGCAGAGTAAACATGTTTAACCTCAAAAGGACTAGTTCTTAGCAACATAATATTGAATGACTGCTCAGCCCAATTTTTAAAAAGCATGCACTGTTTCCATAGATAAGTCAAACAGGCCTGAGCAAAACAGAAGAGAACTTTGCTGTTTCAATTTGTTTTTGAAAATCAAACAAAAATTTGATTTTCTAAAAAGAGCAGCTTTGTTTCTTTTCCTGAGAATACAAGAGTACTGACGTCTCGGCCCATGCAGTTTCCCTGCTGCAGTTATAGTTAAGGCAAAAACAGATTATAGACGCACACTTTCAAGCCACTATCTGAGCTTCGATTCCAAATTTCCCACAGTAGGCCAATTATTAGCGTATCAGCTGTTAACCGGGCACTACAGTTAAAACAGGGTGACTGCTGGTTAGATGCTTCATGGTTAGTGAGTGTCAGGGAGGGTCTTCCTTGTAGTAAGAACAGTTCCCTTGTGAGTCTTACGATAATCCTATCCGTTAGAGTACCATTCACTGCATAGCAGGAGGGAAAGGGAGTAATTGCCAAAGGGCCCTCAAGTGCCATGATGTGTGACTGGGGACAGCCTTCCTATCTAGAAGGAATGGAGCCTAAAGTCCACAGCTCAAGGGACACTCGGGCCAGGCACTTCTTTTTTGAAACAATAAAATAAAATTGTTTTCCAAAAAGTTTGTTCTCTTTATGGTTTTACTCCGTGTAAGTGATTTTCCTTAAAGTAAACATATCGAGAACTGTACCGCTGTTCTAATGTATGACTGCATGCGGCCACCACATGCCTTAGAAGATAATTTTATGCTATTTTTATTCAGATAAATCTCACGAGCCACTCAGAGCAAATATTTCCACCTGCTTTCTTGGAGATTTGGACACTGAGGACAGAAACTTTGCTAACGTCAGAGCAAGCAGAAATCCAGTTGTATGGAATCTCCCAGTCCCAACTCTGTTAACTAAAGGTGGGTGGGAGGGGTGGCTTGCAAACTATAAGAGTTTAGTACGTGTCAGTGACCTTGTCCCATAAACGTAAATACTCTATAAATCAAGGAAGGTGTTTGCCATTCTCATACTTGTGTATTTCATTATAGTCAAATTGAAAAAGTGTCAGTATTTATGTTCCATTGGCAAGATTTCCAGGCAGGATTTAATTTATAAAAACAATATTATGTATGAGGGTAACATTGTTTAACAGGACATCCAGAAACTGTATTCTAAGTTGTCAAGTAGTTTTACTTAAGAGAAGCACAGAAAATATGTTTATTTATAAAGTTCCAAAATTGTATTTTAGGAGAGATTCAAGCAAAGATGTTTGCTTACTAATCCACCCATAGTTTTTCTAAGAGGCTCTCACATAACAATTATAGCTGCCTTTCTTGACATGCTTTACTCATTGCTGGGTGCTGTGCTCAGCCATCTGCCTGCAGTTATCTAATATCACCCTACCAAGGTCTTACCAGGTAGATGTCATTATCTCCATCACACAGCTCGAGGGAGCTGCACAGGACCTCACAACTAGCAGAATGAGAGCTGGGGTTCCCATGTCATCTAATATAGTAATCATTGTGGGTTTCAGATGATAGCCGACATGTAAAATGAACATCGTCCACACATGCCATGACTACCATGGGTCACCTTACGGATGCAATGCCTGTTTCATGCATTCGTTTCTTTTCATTTGTTTAATAAATGTGTATTGAGAACTTATGTGCCACGAGGACATAAAAATGAGAAATATTCACAGGTCCTGCCCTCATGGAATTCCTCATCTAGTACATTTTTTAAAGTTTTCTTGTATTTTCATCCTTGGTGGTTGCATAAGTAACATGCATATGTTGTATGCTGGACAGCCTCAACTAAGCCTAATGGCTAATAACTTAATGAAACTGTGGGCACCAAAATATGGGGTATGACATTTGGCTAGAGACTGGGAAAATCTCAAAGGACATATTAAAAAATTAAATCTAAAATTAAATAATTCACTTACTAATTTTTTTACCTCTGTTTCATCTATATTCTTTTATCTCTATGTATTTATTGAATGCTTCCTATGTGTAAGGTATTGTGCAGGGTATACAAAGATGAATTCAGATTCCCAGGGATCTAAAACTTCTTTCAGGATTGGACATGAGCTTGAAATAATTGTAGTGCTAGATGGAAAGGGTCATTGCCTTTGACAAGTATGTATAAAATGCTGTGGGATTCAAGGGAAGCGAGACTTAGAGAAAACTTTAAGGGGAAAATGACATTTGAGCCAGACTTCAAAGGATAGACAGGATTGTATGATGGGGAACTAGGTGGAGTGGGGGGTTCATTTTAGGCAGAATAGGGAAGGAAGAAAATAAAAGAAGAGTGACTAGCAAAAAATTCAACTGAGCTTTGAGAAATGAAAGATACTTCAGAAGTATATCTACGATTGACTTACTAAACTTCTCAGGAGCTTGTCATCATTTTGATAATCTCTTAGGAAGATTAGAGTATATTTTTAAAATCCAAGTGAGAAATAATCATTTAAACCTTTAGAAAGTACTTAAAATTATAAAAAGAAAAATCTCAGCAAAAAATCTTCACCTAAAGAAACTACTAGCTAACATTTGAACATTTTCCTTCAAGTCTTTTGCATTTTATTTCTGTGCTACTTTTGGAATAGCTGAAACCGTGTTTTACATTCTACCTTTTCATTTAAAATAATTCTATCAGCATTTGCCCATGTTATGAAAAACTCTGAAACCACAACATTTAATAGCCTTATACTTTCCATCCTGTGGCTTCGTCACAGTTGACTTTACCCCACCCTATTGTTGGAGGTGTAGTGTGTTCCATGTTTTCCACTACAAATAGACTGGCTGCTGGCCAGCTAGCTCCTTTTGTATTTCACAGATGGTAAAGCCAAGGCACTTGTAATAAGCTGAGATGGGGACTTGTTTGGTTGCTAGGAGCCAGAAGGAACCAAGAGACTCGTGTACACAAAAATTAGCCCTCTAACTAGAGGAGGAAGCTGTGGATTTTCTAGAGGTAAAGATTAATTGGCTATTTAGGTCATGTCCCCTGAGAAGTTTGGTTTGAGTGTGTCACTGGCCTTCTGGTCCCCAGGAGAGAGATTCATTGACTTTCAGGCTCAAAGCTATTTGGTTACTCCTACCATTTCCCAGGGGAATTTGGATTGTTAGTAAAGGATCAAAACATTGACTCTTCACATTGGATTTCCAGGTTGGGAAGAAGAGGCAGGAAGACCTATCAAAGGGCAAGTACGTTCCATTCCCCTATTTGACCTGAAACATGGAATGGGCAGGGTAGGTGGGAAGGACAGGGGAGGCCGGAGTTTCTGTCTTAATTTCAGTGACTTTCTCATCCTCTGGTAGTTGGAGTTAGCAACTAGAAAAGCATTCTCTTCGGGAAGAAAAATGGCAAGGAAATTTATGCCTGCCTTGCTCAGATTTTTAATGTTCCCAAATACCTATATTTGTGACTTATTCCATGTGTGCTGTGAACCTAGTTTGTTCTTCATTGACTCTTTTTATCTTCGGCTTCATCTTTCCTTCATGGTATTTCACTCTAAGTGGAGCTAATTGAATTGGAGGGAGACACAGTTCCTCACTGAGCAAGCTTCAGTAAATTCAGCTATTAAATCCACCATAAATCCTAGCAGACGGTGATATATCAGAAATGTGGTTTTGTATGCCGAATGTGTATCCTTAATAACAGCACCTGGAGGCCTCCTTGCGTTATGTTTCAGAAAGAAGGAGACAGGAAGGAGATTGTTAGCTAAGGGCAAAGAAACATCTGTTCCATGAGACGTTAAAAAGAAAAAAAAAAAGAAGCATACTACATTTTACATAATGCTGTTTCGAAAGTTTCTCTGGAATTAATTCTCATATTTAATCATGCTTCAAACTTTCTTAGGAAGTTCACTTTTTAAAAGCACCATTCTATTAATATTTTGAGTGAAAGCAGCATTTCTTAAAAGTTAAGTGAACTGAGATGAGGCCGTCATCATTTAGATATTGGCTTCATCATATAATAGTTCTGTGACTTTGAACAAATAATTTAATTGCTTGAAGACTTTGTTTTCCTATCTGCAAAACAGACACAATAAGAGTACCTGTGATGCAGAGTATTTATACAGATTAAAGGCGAGAAAACATTTTAGAATACAGTATTGGAAATAAAGTTAAACACTAAAAAATATGACTATTAAGAATCTGTAAATTATTATGCAAGTGACATTATGCATGTAAAATAAAATTTTGGGATAGAATTTTTCTTGCTATATGCCAGGTCTGTAGGCTAGGCATATTAGCACATTTAAAATAATTTTATATATTAGTGTAAATGATGGAATGAGAACTCTCCAGACAAGTTTCAAAGTAATTCAACTTAACTGTGAAGCTATATAAATACGTAAACACAAGTGAATTCTAAAATGTTTTATGTTTATCACATAATATTTCATTATCCAAATTTACTCCAAAAGTGTAGGTTCTTATTTTTAAAATGATAGTATATATTTAGTTTGAAATGTGGAGCTGAATGATTTTCAAAATTAAGTTGTGAATAAGTTAAATTTTAGCTTCCCGGGAAAACTGTCTATGGTTAGATGGCTGATGTTCTTTCTTATTTAGTTTAACTGAAAAAAGAAAAAAAAGGATATTGAAGCGTTAAACACAGTCTAACATTTTATATAATGTTACATGACTTTATCTTGACATAAATTTGCAAACAATATCAGCTATCTAAGTTAAATAGAAAGTAAAACATCCAGAAGTGAAAAATTCAGCTAAGTGTTCTAAAATAGCTATTGTACAGCCTTGCTACAAAATGCTATTTTAAAATCCAGATGCCCTCACTCTGAGCCTTTGTGATTCTTACTTATCGCATAATCTTTGCCTTACTTACTACTCTGAACAGAATAGGAGCCATAAATAAGAACAGTTTGGGAGAAAGCAAAGCCCGACAGCAAAAGGGTTATGGAATAAAGTGTAGAAACACAACTTTGTTGTTTGTTATGTATAACATGGCATAATAATCAAGTTATTTCTTTCCTCATCCTGTTATTCACTCCATCAAAGTTTCTCTAATCACATATTAAAATACCAGTCACTCTGCTAGACACAGGGTTTGGAGATGCAGTTGGGGGAAATTGAAAGAAAAAGATATTTCTGTGTCAGGTTGCTCACTGTCCATTGGACTGTGAGCAACCTGACATAGAAATATCTTTTTCTATATTTTGTGTTCATAATAATTAGCCGTCCAATGGACAGTGAGCAACCTGACATAGAAATACCTTTTCTATATTTTGTGTTCATAATAATTAGTCTCATCCAGAAAAGTGATATTACAGTTTAAAGGCCTTGCTTTAAATAGTCACAGGTAGCTGACTTTAATTTTATTATACTCCCATACTCACACTCCCATACTTGCTTTACTAGTTTCTAATTGCTCTCTCTCTCTCTTTTTTTTTTTTCTAGACTCCCTTTACTCTTTCTTGGATCTCCTTAATTTTCTTTAACAGCATCATTTACATACCAATCAGAATACGCACTTACTCGTGGAGCCATGTAGAGAACTCTTATCTCATTTATTCTTATTTTAGCAGGCATACCAGTTAGTCTATGTAACAAACCACCTCAAATTTCTGTGAGTTTAAAAAACAATTCTGTCTTATTTCTCACAATTCCGTGGTGCTAGTTAGGCAGCTTTACTAGTCTGGGCTGGCTAGATTAAGACTGGGAAATAGGATGGCCTTACTCACATATTTGGGGCTTCAGCCAGGATGGGTGGGTTGAAAGAAGCTTCTCTCCATGTGGCCTCTCATCTTCCAGCAGGCTTTCTTAGACATTTTAACATGGTAGTCTCAGGGTTCCAAAGAGAAACAAGAAATAAAGCCCCAATGTTCAACTGCTTTTTCAAGCATCTAATTTGCATCAAAACAAGTCACATGCCCAAACCCGAATCCAAGATCCATATGGAGAAATAGTTTCTACATCTTGGTGGAGCAGCTGCAGAATCACATTGCAAAGGTGCATGATAAAGGGAGAGGAAGAGTTTGTGGCCATTTTTGCAAATGGTCTAAGGTGCCTAGAGAAGGATAGGTATATATTTAAACCCAGAAGGTCCATCAGAGCCCATTGGCTGGAATTAGTCACATGGCCCTCCACCAAGGATGGACACAAAAGAGGCTAAAAAGTAAAGCCTTCTGTGAGCTTTGGTGTTACATTTGTCTCACTTGAGAGTTAGTCTTATTCAAAGACACCATGAATATCCTTTCAGTGATTAGAGGCCTGTCTTTTAATGGATAAGAAGGAGGCTTGTATGAAGTGGTTTACATTTTCTTAAGCAAAATGGTGACTTGACTGCTGCCTGCTGATCACTTACAGTCTTCCAACTCTCAGACATTACGTGTCACGTTTCCTAATTCTGAGGTCTCCTTTACTCATTTCACCTAATAAGAGTCTTTATCCTTTAAGGCCCAGCTCCAAAGTTCTCTCTAGGAAGCCTTCCTGCCCTGGTCTCCCCTGGGTAAGAGTCATCTCTTCTATCTCTAGATTCCTATAAAATATTAAACTGCTTGTGTTAAATTTTCTATCTATGTCTTCTACTCTGCTGGATTTGAGTTTTTTTGTTTTTTTGTTTTTTTTTTTTTAGTGCGGAGCTTGTGCTTTATCCATTATTGAATTCTGTATATTATCTAGTCTAGCAGGGACACAGTGAAATAACTAATAGCTAATCCATTGGTGAGGAAAGAGGAGGCTATATTTATCCTAGTTTATTCTCTTTGTATTGTGAATGTTAATGTTCTGTTTAAATCGTTTTCTATCCCCAAGTCACCAACACATAAGACCACCGTCATGTATGGATTACTCTGTTAATTCCTTCATTGCAGAAAAGTGAGAAGGAGCCATTCATTCATTCTACACAAGAATGTATTGAGCACCAACTTTGTGTCACACATGTTTTATGTGACAGAGCCACAGCAGAAAACAAACACACAAAGTTGCTATTCTGGAGGACGGCTATAGAAAATAAATATAAACAAAATATACAAAATATTAGATATCAGATATTGTTGTGTTTTGAATAGAAAAAATAGAGCAGGTGAGGTGAAAGACCCTACTGATGGTGGTGGTATCTGTTTTGTAATGAGCGACAATAAGGGGCCTCTCGATGTGGTGACATGTGAACAGCGATATGCAGATGTAGAGTCATGCAGATATTTAGGGAAGAGCAGTCCAAAATAGGGAAATGGTATATGCAAAGGCCCTGAGGCAGAGTGATGAATGGCCTCTGTGAGGACCAGGAAGGAAGTCCATGTGGTTGGAGTCTAGGGAGCATGGAAAAGGAAGAGGAGATGGGAGGAGTGGGGTACAGGTCTAGATAATGTAGGGCCTTAGAGTGCATTGTGTAGACTGTATGAGGGACATGGGGACTCATGTAAGTAAAGGGTAAAAAATCAAAGGCACTGAGAATTATATGGTTTTGGGGAGGGAGATGGGAGAGGGAAAAAATGTGTGTCTCTGTCCTACGATCTTTCTTCTCCCACTCCAACATTAAACAGGTTTCTCATCTTGTTCCCTCCTGTGAAAAATCTACTTCCAAGAATGACTCTGAGTTAGCAAATCATTAATATCTATGAAAATATATACAGTGATTTTGGACATGTGTAGAAATACCTTCTCCTATCAGAAATGGATAAATAAATCAAAAAATAGATTATATAGTTTTTGCCGGTGGTTTACTAGATAAATCCTTTAAAAAAATGAGTCCTGTATTTGTATATTGTTTTTATTATAATTTAGTTTCTCAAAAAGATGGGTTTTAGACCGTATCTAGATAGTTCCGCTTAAGTGGTTTTGGTAAAATCCGCCTAACTATATGTTACAAATAAAAATAAATAAGCAACAGTTTAGCTTAAAATGGCCTCGATATCATATGGCTATACATGGGACGATGCAGAGGGGTGAGCATTGACGTCTGGATGAAAAAGCAACCTGCATGAAGATATTTTCTTTTTCACAAACTTATTTTCTATGAAGAATCCATCAAGAGCAAAGAGCTTTCTGTATTACTGTGGTAAAAATGATTTTTTAAATGTATTACAAAAGTAACATATTTTACTAAATATAAACAATATAGAAATTTTTAGAGTTTTAAAAATGTAGTTATAATCAATTCATAATGGTATTATTTAAATGAAGCCAAATCAGCTTTGTTATGAGCACATTTTTTTTTTCAAAGATAATTTGGTTATGGCTTAGTTATTAGTTTCATGTGACTAATATTGGGCTGTTGCATGCATTGTTCAAAGGAAAAATTTAATTACTTGCTGTGGCCCTCAGTAAATAAAGCCTGATCCTTGCCTCTTTTGCATAATGTAGTCCTCCAAGTACAGAATTCATAGGACATCTAGAGGTTAGCTGAGGTTAGAATGCTCTGCAGCTGCTAATAGCATCAATGTCTGTTATGATATAGAACAATTCTTTAAATGTGTAGGGAGCTGCATTGTTCCAAGAGCATGTCATCTCTTCCACCTTGAAAGCCTCCTTCGAATAGATTATAGGCATGTCCATTCTCAGATGAGGAAATTCTGAAATGTAATTCGTGGGATTCTCTGATTTCATAGTAATTGATTGAAACAGGTCTTGAAATTAATTCTTCCCACTTTCGTCCACTAGTCTGTGTCCATGTGTCTTATGTAATCATGAGGTGTCCTGTGTAAGTGTATGTATTGATGGGTATTTGAAGCTAGCCTGGAGTTTAGTATTTTGTTTTATTGTTGTTTTGTTGTTTTCCATATACTGTATATTTCTGGGATATAGGTGCCTACAGTTGGGCTTATCAATAATCAAGTGGGCTAAAAAGATAATTAACCTATAAACACATAAGGCGTATGTCTTCATCCATAGATCTTTACATTTTGTAGCAGTTTTGCTGACAAAGTGAGTCCTTTTTTAGCATATGAGGAGGTTGTCATGGCTATGATAGAAGAGACTGATTTAAGTTTGGGAGATAGAAGTTAGGGAAGACTCCTTGGCTTCCAGTTTTGCATTCTTCGCATTTGTTTCTGAGGCTTAGAGTCTTTGGGTTCATTGCCTAGGAATAGTTGAGAACCAGCATTTTATTCCATGAGGCCAAGAGGAAATTCCAGTTCTGCAACCAGTCACTTAAGCTTTATAATGTAATATACCACTTTGCAGAGAACTAGGAATGTATCTCGAGGTACTACCTCTAGGTCAAGACACAACTACAAAATGCAATAGGAGTCGAAGTCTTTAAGACCATGCCAAGGAGGTCATCATGAGTCATAACTTCATAGAGAGAGAGGATCCCAATTAATTATTAAAATCTGCAGAGAACTAAATAAGGGAGAGAGAGCCTGGGGTCCAGTATAGAGAATTTTCACAAGCCATAGGCATCTAAATATAGACTTTACATCCCCTGGGATCTGTGTGGCCATAACACCAGGAAGGCTTCCATGGCACCTTGCTGGACACAGGGCTGTGAGCCAAGCTACATCTTCAGTCTCTTGCCAGATTTCTAGTCTATGAGACAAAGAATGATCTGGTGAGATTGTGGGTGCTCTGTAAACTTCAGGTAGTGCTTTTCATTCACCAAGGAGCATCATAATGTTCCAACATGTTTGTTATCAGTAAAGATTTTATTTAAAAAAAAAAAAAAAACATGACAGTAATTTCACACATTGCCAAATAACAGGTTTCTACTATCTGATTATATTAGATAAACTTTATACTTTTCCTGGAATATGTGATTTATAAAACTTAAGATAGCTGACTCAGCCATCTCAGGTACAGACATAAGAGACATTTTTCTGTTTAATCATCACTCAACTTATAGAAGAAGGAAGTAGGAGACAGAAGGGATTGTGAAGATAACTAAAGTTATTACTGGCACTTGAATTAGAATTTATCTTAAAAATGTCAATTTATTTTCATACATGCTACATAGACCTTAGGTTTCTGTCTGATTCCTTCGTGAAATGAAAGTGCCAAGACTGAATGAACTGTTTTGATAAGCTGCCTCACAATGTTAGAGTTCATTTAAAGTTAATCTCTAAGAACTAATATGCAATGATGCCATTTTCCTGATTGTATTTTTATGAGCCACAGTTTTATATCCCACTGCTTATCTGATTTGAAAATGGTTGTAATGTTTGGAGAAAGTTAATATTGAGTCTCGCCAAAACCTTAATAAACTTAGTCTTGAACTAATATTTCAGGCTCATGGGGGATTTCTGTATGCAAAGATAGATTTTAATATTACAGAAATGCAATAGTGACCTTTCCATAAAACCTTAATAAAATTACTTTGTGATATAAACTGCAGAAGAGATGAGAAATTTCTCAAACGAGAGAATGTGTGATTTATCTGCATTTCATGGCTTATCCATACATCTTATTTCTTCAGATCACTGGTGTTTTTCTTTCCCTTAAGCCAAACAACAGTAATTTTCATAATTTAAAAGAGAGAACAAACAGAATTTTCAAAGCAATATTTTCCCTTTACACCAATGTCATTTAACTGCTGCTGAGGTACCTGTTGTCTTGATAATTCTCATAGTTTCCATGCTGTTAAAAGAAGTTCAGATAGAAAATTTCACCCATAAGCTTCAGGTATTTAAGATTAAAAATACCATTTGGGGGTAGCACATAGCAGCTGTTAAGCAACAAAGCAGTGTACAGTGGTTTATGACAGATGTTGAGTAAGGATACCCTATCCAGTTTATAAAATTAAAGTGAAGAATGTTTTGCAAACAAACCGCAGCTTCCCGAAATGAAAATGTTAGCTTCGCAGAGACTGGCATACAGATGACCAAAAATGACCAAACTCTGAAGCCGTAGCTTTGACTTCATAATATTTTGTCGGTTCTAGTTTAGGGTGGGAGAAGGTCTTAAGTGTCTTCAGTGTGAATCATTGTTTTCTAAACTGCCTTTTGTGATCTCCTTGATGGCTTGCCTCTTTCAAGAGTTTCTTTCAAATACACAAATCAAAGACAAGATGAAATCTGTTTAAGGAGTAAAGTCGTGCTTTTTATTAGCTCCAGACTATTTGCCAGTGCGAAATTGGGCAGCCATTCCCCAAGCAATCAGTCACTCTGCATCTATTTACTACTTTAATTTTAATCAATAGTCTTATACAGAATAAACATCAAAAACCATTTCACTGCATACTTGAATTCGAGAGAGTGTTTAGATCTCTTTGGGTCAGAGGAATTTGAAAAGAGACTGTTAGGTTCTCTCCTAGACATGGACTAACCCAGCTTTAATTTCTGAAAAGACATTAGAGGGGCATTTAATATATCATCACACCCAGAGCAACAATCCCTTTATAATCTTCAAGAACAGAGGAACGTCTAAATCCTTAAGTGAGTGGAAACATTCCTCTGAAATCTGAAAGTTTACAATTTTCATTGTAAAATAAATTATTACTTTCCAGATGTCAATTTAAAAGCTACATTCCCAGGACCACTAATCTTTGGTACACAGTTTTTCTTCTGAATGAACACAATGTCTACATCACTCCCTCTCTCTTGTGAGTCATTTTCAATACATGCCATGAGTCAGACAGAATGGGGATGGCATGGGTGTTAGACAGGCAGTTCAAGGATATGGTTCTGTCACAGGTCCACCAATAGGGGTGTGGAACTCTGCCCAATTCACCAGTTCTTGGCTTCTTCCTGATCAGTTACAGGAAGAGCTTAGAGTAACTCTGAAATCCCTGAAAACTTCTTTTATTAATTGTTGCTTAAATGATGTGACTTCCTTCACCAGCTCTCTACTTTGTTAATATGCTTCTTAAAATCGTGGTACAGTAGTGTACAAAATACTCTAAAGCAATGGTGAGATCTGAAAGAGTTTGCTGAGGTGGTTATATCCTTTGATAGATGTCCTCCCCAAGACTTCATTAAGGTGTTTAAGTTTGTTAGGTTGGTTAAGGTTTAAACAACTACCTCTTTACCATGAGCTCATTATGATTGGAGTTCACCAAAAGTTCAGATGGTTTTCGTACAAAAAAATCCAATTTTTTTGTCCTGTAGTTTTTTTGTTTTTTTTTAACCTCCATGAAGATCTTCATGTTGATCACTTTTATTTGGATTTTGATCCTTTGACCCAATGAGCTAGAAGAAGCACCAGTTTAGATGAGGAGTGAAGATCTGGAGAGGAGAAAAGAATGGCAATACCGCAGCATGGCCACAGGAGAAAGAATACTGAGAGCATAAACGATGAAAGACAAAAGCGGGGCAACAGACACGTGTGGAAAGAGGATCAGAAAACTGTAGGTAAAGGTAGGAATTAAATTCTAGAGAGGTAAGAAAGATCAAAAATATGAAAAGGACATAGAGTTTAAAGACCAGAAGGTCCAGCTACTCAAAAAGCCATTTGGGACAGAATATTTGAGGTATATTCCATATTTTGAGACATTTACAATGAGTTGAGAGTTAGGAAATAGGGATATTGGGCAAACGTTGTTTTTATTAAAGAAAATTGGCTATGGGAGAGTGTGACATAGATGGCCAAAATATATCTTAATTACAAGCCTTCCTCTCTTTAAAACTTCATTAGATGTTTTGTCCACAAAACCCAGTTTAACTCATCATTCATGTACTATTCATAAGTAAATGCTATTTTCTTTCCCATTTTACCTTGGGGATTGGTTTCGATTAGGGCAGTTAAAAATTAAAATATATATATAATGACTTACTCACACTTGTGATTCCTCAGAGTTAAATATAGGCACCACATTAGTTTTGTTAAAACGCCTACCACAAATATTCCAAAATAGCGTGGTAGGCCAGCTCATGTCACAGACCAAGTGGCTACATCCCTATGTTTTGATAAAATTGTATCACATTTAGAATACTCTAAAAACAAAGCTAAGATTAAAGACACAGTCATCTTTTTAACATGAAAATTATTTCATGGGAGCTTTTAAAAATAAATAAGCCTTTAATTCATCTTTCTTTTGCATAATATAAAATATTTCCTGATTTCGAAGCTGAGGTAGCAAGGATCTCTGTCCTCAGATGAGTTTGAAGTGGGAAATTGGATTGCGAAAGCAATATAGACATCTTTTTTATGGAGGCAATCCTATTTTTGGTTTAACTACCTCTTATGAAAGCAGCTTAAATACGCTCCCAGGAAAAGACAACTTTCTCTCATTCTGGTCAGAGGCCATATCTTCAAAATGTTTTTCTGAATATGAGGAACTTTCATCATGAGAATCAAGATCGGACAGTGAGAGTTTAAACGCATGTGGTTTAAGTTCTCCTTCTCTCATAATGTGAGGGAGTCTCTGCTTTCCACATTTTGCAGTTGAGTTGTGATTTCTACCTTAGAGTTTGTGAAATCTTGTTGAATCGTAGGTCATTGCATACATTTTGGGTGCCCTTATTGTCAGAGCTGTGTGAGGCTTGGTAGGTCAATAATGGTAAATAGCCCCCAGCATCTGCATTTATTGCTGAGTGGTGACAGAAGCCACTTTTATTTCTCATTACTGCAGAAGTCCAGCTTCTCTTGCCTAATGAGAATGTCATCTTCCTAGTCTCCAGGTCAGGATGTTGACTTCTCTCTGGTGTCTTTAAAATTTGCCTGTAATCTTGTAGCATTTTAGAATATGCTAGGTCAAATTTTACCCCTTAAGAAATAAAATAATTGATTGCAGACCCAAGGACTGAAGTAATTTTCAGTAACTTGGCTTCTTAGTGCCAACACTTGAGGGAACCAAGGGCTTGTCTAACAAAGGGTCAAGGAATATAATTAAAGAAGCTCCATTTTAATCTCTTTTTTTCCCAGCCTGCCAATCTGGCTTAAATTAGAAGTTAGAAACATTTGCTAAAATAAAATACGACTGGAACTCTTGGGAATCACTTCACATCCGACTTCTCTGACCTCCGATATCCTTCCCATTGCCTCTGGGCCTTGTTAGAGTGAGGGATGTTTTTCAGTGTCTATAAAAGCAGTAGAAGCAAACATGCTTTAAAATAATCCAGTAAAAGCACACATTGTGTGAAAGGAACAATTATTTGGAGGCTGTTGACCTTACCAGAATTGGGCAAGCATTTGGCATCTTGAAAGTCTGCTTTGATACTAAAGAGCTGTTCTAGAAATGTCACTGTGTCATTACCCTGTCAGTTGCTCTTCAATACACAATGGTAATGCATTGTTTTTCATCTTATTTGGAGCCAACTGAATGTGGCTTTCATTTTAGGAAATAAAATATATTTCAGGAAGGACATACATGGTTCTTAAATAACATCTGTGTTTATTTGGAGCTGAAATAATGTTTAATCAAACTAATCAGAGCTAGAAGGAATCAGAAAAATGACTGTTTCAACCTCCAATGTTTAAAGACAAGGAAATTAAGCCTCCAAGAGCTTAAACGGGCTTCCTGAAGGTCACACTAGTAGTTGGGACAGAGCTGGGACTAGAATTCAGGTCATCCATCTCCGATTGCCCTGCTGTTTCCATTCCAGCAGGCTGTATAGGTCATATTAATTTAATATTAATTGTGGAAAAGATGTAATATATAATTAAAATCAGACCCATTTTTTAAGATGTGGCCAAATTACTTATAGAAACCATAAAATTTGGATCACTCTAATTCGCTTTTCCTAATATCACATTAGAAGACCTATTTCGAATTGTGTGAACATTGGTCCTGGTATTTCTTAGGAGAATGATGGTAAAACAGATGAAATATTTAGTCTCTTGCTGGTCTATCAGATAAAGCCAAAGATAAGATATATTCTGATACGTACACTTAGTTTTTATGTGCACTCACACTTACCTAAACCAATGCACACAGGATGTTTTCTGCTTCCTTAGAAATAGTGGTTATTTATATGATGCCACATCTGGAGGAAAAAAGCAAACCTGGAAAGACAGCACTTCTTCCATAAATGAACTGAGGTTAAGGACTTTGCTTTATTTTCCTTTTAATTGTAAATTTTTGCATAAATTAAAAATAACAAAGAGAAAGGTTTGGAGAGTTTGGGAAGAATTTGAATGAGCAGAAAAAAATAAAACCAACCTCCGAAAACCTTAAATTCCATGTGATTTTTTTTCTCACTGTCTCTATTTTATTAGTTCCATCTCTGTCCTTAGTTTAAGGCTTTGAAGAATGGAGGTGGAGAAATTTTGAACATATAAGTAAGGAGATAATGGAATTTGTGTGAGATTTGAAGTTTACTTAAGTTACATCTCTTTGACCACAGGTTTTTTTCAGTTCACATGATACCCTTCATGAATGTATGTGTGAATGTATAAAAGCTGTTAACTTTGGTTATGTCTTAGCTCAAAACCTGAGAAAAAATATTTTGTTTTCTCCTTTTATGGTCTGGACTCAGTTCCAATATCTATGATCTTACACTTTATCCTCATCTTACGACTTCTGTGTAATAATAGCAAAGACCTGTTTATAAAATTGCTTGGAGAATGTTTAAATATCAGGAATCTTAATTAAATTTAAGAGCCCATTGTCTGTGCCCATGTTTATTTTAATAAGAAAGTTGTTTTTAGAATAAAGAATTCTTCAAGCCCTTGAATTTGTGCCTGCTTCTAGTCCAAAGCAGTTTCTCTGTGTTTGTAAAGTCACATCTTGCAATCCTCAGACTTATTCCATGCACATGCCTAAGGCAACATTCAGATAGATTATTCAAGCAAAGATAAAAATCTTTCCTTTGAAATATTCAGATAATTAAGGCAAAATAGGGCCTCTAAAGAAGGCATTCTCTTCTGACATGTGTGATTTGTGTTGGTGATGTTTTGCCCAATAATTATGGGAGAGCCAGTCCAAGGGCAAAGGCAGGGCAAGGTATATATATAGAAGGCTGGGCCTAAGAGAGAGAAGGACCTTATGGGCAGCCCAGGCAGTCTCTATGGATAAGAAAACTACCCATAATGATATGTTCAAGGTGTGGCCCTACCTTCCGGGATCCAGGTGCCAATCTCAGCAGTTGTCATGGAGAATCAGCAGTCTGAGCTAAGGGCGATGCACATCAGAGGATTGGGATGTACAGCCAAAGAGTTACAGGCGCAACCAGGCTGCGGAATCAAGTGAAGAAACTTGTTTTACAGGCTGGATTCGAGCCAAGCAGCAGGGGACAGCAGGGCATAAGTTGGGAACAAGAGACAGAGAACAGCATTTCAAGATCCTGGAGGGGAGAGCAGGTACACAAAAATAATGGTGCTTTTGGGTAACAGAAGAAGAGTTTATTGTCTTCTGCCTTGCTTGTTTTCAGGCTAGGTTGGGAGCTCCTCCACAGAATAAGATGTTTATTCATTCATCCTATCATTCATTTAGTGTTTAGTGAGTGCCCACTGTATGGTGGACACTATAATAATTAACAAGACTGGCCTTCCCAGAGTTCTTCCTATAGTGAAGGAACAGATAAACAGAATGTAGCGTTGTGAATCCTACAAAGAGGGAGATACAGGAATGGTACCTAACTTGGTTTCTCTTGCTGACACCCACAGCACAATTGAACTAACCTAGCTTAGGAGAAAAGGTTCGGGAAAGAGAAGGCAAGAGAATTATATAAAAGAATCAGTGCATTTGGGGCAACGAGTCAAGTCTGATGAATCTAGAGAGAAGAATGTAAATGGAAAAGTGATGCTTTTTGAGCATCTTTTGAGATGAAGCAGCTTTTGAGTGAAGCCTAGGGCATGCTTCTCCTAAAACCCGCATGTTTTAGTAAGATCTTTTGTAAATTGCGGCTCTTTTGTAAATTGCAGCTCCTTAAAGACTGAATTTGCAGGTCAAATCTTTATTTACTCAGTCTTTTCTTTCTGAATTCTTAGGAGAAATATTAGCATTCATAGCTTATAGTTATCAGGGACCATAAAGGTTTGGTTCGAAAGAAGGAGATGCTAAAAGTTTTTTGTTAAGTGACTGCAGTGTCTACATTGTAGATTAAATAGATGTTGTGCTGACTGAGTGTTTGGTTATGTCATCCTTAGTTTGCTTTCTTCAACTCACCTATAACCCTTAACTGGTTTTTTTAGACTTAACCCCTCAGGGCGAGGCTTGCAGGAAATAGTTGAGGAAATTACCCATTTACTTTAGGTCCTCAGTATCTCTACTCTTCCTCTTGGTTGGAAAGCAAGAACCAGGACCCAGAATCTCCATATCCTCCATTTTCCATGGGAGAAATGCTAATTCTAGACAAATGGATTATCTGTATTATTTACCTGAGCTTTAGTCCCAGATGCCTAGTAGATCTCTTTCTCTGGTGAGCTATGTTGGGCCATAGATGAAGATCAAAAGACCTTTTCCCTTCTTCTTCTTTTTTTTTTTTTTTTTTTTTCCTTTTTCCTTTTGATGAAGACTCAAAGGCAGTTTTCAAACTTTAGCTGACACAAAATCACCTAGCCAGCTGTATGCTCCATGAATTTCTGAGCCCCACCCCAGATTTTCTGATTCAAAGGTCTGGTTGGGGCCTGAGACTTTGCATTTCTAATAAGTTCCCAGATGATGTTTGCTGTCTGGATCCCACACTTTGACAACCACTGGGGTAAGGCAAGCCCATAGGGCCTAAATCTTCTCTTTCTTTCCTCTGGGCTGCTGGCTTGAGTTCCCACCTTGGCTATCCAGATTTTACCATCAGTAGCTCAAAGGGTGTTCCAGTTAAGAAGAAAGTCAGGCTAAAGGAGAGGTTAGCCCAAGCCCTCATCTCATAGTCCCCACCCTGGAACCCCTGAGCTCTCCAAGGACAAAGCCCCAGACTTCTATCTTAACTGCATAATTAAGAACATCATGAAACAAGACCCAAGAGAGACAGTTATTGGCATAATCTGTTTATGACTTACATCTAAAACTGTGGTTAATCTGTCATGTTGCCATTTGGTTTTCTAGTTTGCCTGACCATATCAGAACTCTTATTGTGAGGAGTGAACTCTCCCCAAATGTTATTTTGTGGGGCTAACACTTACTACTAAAGGAGAAGTTGTTTCTGTGCGTGGTAAACTATATCCTTCACCATATATTCTGTTAGCCATGGTCTTAAAAACAGTGACAAATTCTTCTACTTTTGAGAGAGGGAGAAAAATCCAGTTCTTTGTTTACAAGTATTCCAGATTTGCTTCATTGTCTTATTTCTCTGAACAGTTGAATTTCTTAGGGCTGTTGAAGTTAACTATGTTTATCTTAAATACTCAGTAGTAATACCTTCTGCTATTTGCTGTACCTTCTTAGTCAATAAAAACAGAGGTATTTTATGTCAGAGGTATACAAGAAATAAGATTGATTTATTTTGCAAATTTTTTATAATATGTAAAAAAAACTTACTAAAACAGGTTTGTTATTACATAAAATCAGAGAAAAACCCAGTTAAATTATATATCCTTTCCCCGGGCTCCTACCACACACACTATATAGTTTCATTGTCTAAAGTTTGATTTATCTTGCAACTGATCAAACAATTTCTTTTTAGCTGTCATGTCTTTAATTCACTGCTTGAAAGTCATTAATACGTAAATGCATCTTCTGTTTCTGAAAGATCAAAAATACTATTAAGCCAGGGGCTTATTAAACATTTAGGAATATGATACCTTAGGAGTCATCGTATGGAGATAGGCCCCTGCTGCCCTCAACCTCTGTCACAGAGTTCACCAATATTGCTCCCTAAATCTTAACAGCGGAGGAAGAGGTGAGTATTAAGGCATCATCAGGTCAGAGAACCCCAGTCATAGACAACTACTTTTAATATAATTCTAGCCACCTAACATGTTCAAGAGGACCTTGGAGAGCTGGCATGTGAACTCAAATGTCATCTCCAAAGCAGCTGCTGCAGGCAAACAACCAACATCCAAAGGATCTTTTGAAACAAATCAGTTCTTTTCTTGGGAAACGATATATTCATCAGATTCTAATTTCTTTGAAAATTGCTCATTAAGACTGAATTATATGTTAGCAGTTATTCATTATAGTCAAATTAAGCTGATCCTAAATATCCCACATAACCAACCATCCTTTTAGACATATTTTGTAAAATTCTGATATCATGAATCCTACCTATATGATCATAAGTATCACTGAATAAATTTATAAAGGCCATTTATTTTAATATTCTCATTCATCTATTTTGTAATTATTAAATTTTAAGAAAGTTACATTTGCCTCTTAATTATGATGACTATTGAGATGGAAGAAATAGAGGCAAAAATCAGATGTTTGCTGGAATATGTTTTATTTCCAAGTGTAAGTATAGTAGAGGTTTCAGAGTTAACACTAAAGTTTTAGTCAGTATTATTAAGTAACACCTTAAGAATCAGTCATAACTGGTATGTATGAAGGTTCCCAGTATAGAGTCAAGATTTTAAATCTTGAAAAGGAAAACATTTTGCAGCTTTATTAGTGTCTCCCTGCTGTTAGTTTTTGCTAGGAATTCTGCTGGAAAACGTGTATATTATTTAAAAATTGATTTATATCAGGAAAAACAAGATTTTTAATGCCATCTCTTTATTTCAGAGCACATTTTCCTGAATATAAAAATTATAATCACTGTGAATATTTTAAAATACAGAAAGTGTTAAAGAAAATAAAAATCACCTAAAATTCTGTCACAGAGATGTAACTACTGTTTGTATTTTGGTATATGTTTTGCTAGTCTTTTTTTCCTATTGAGTGTGTGTGTGTGTGTATGTGTGTTTGTGTTTAAGAAATATGTATGTAACAATTAAAATTTGTATCGTACTTGCATGCAGTTTTGTAATCGGCTTCTTGCTTAATATGTTGAGAACGTTTATATTTGCTTGATAAGAGTTTGGAATATTTTTAGGAACTCTTCTAAATTTGCTGTTGTTTAGCAAATAACTATTCATTGAAAGCATTATTTTTAAAAGGCACAGGATATTTAAATACTATAATATATTAACCAATTGCTTAGTGATACTCATATAATGACAATATTTTTCTACCATAAATAGCATAACAGTGAGTATCTTTGTGTTACATAGATTTTGTATGCATTTATTTAAGATAAATCCTACTAATAAAATAATTAGATAAAAGAGTATAGACATTTCAAGGCTACATAGATGTATTGTGAAATTATTTTTCATCAAATTATATAAGAATACCCTTACCCCCAACCCTCAACAGCATTGCCTATGATCATTTTCTTAATTGTGCACCTTTTATATGTTTTTCGAAAAGGCTATTTAATGACTTGATGAAAATGGAGATATTTTTAGCAAATGGGGAAAATTGCCATTAATGATGCACTATATCAGTGTCAAATTAGATTCTTACTTGAAATCTATTAATTTAAAAGCTCTGAATGATCCGATATAGCTGTCCATCTGTTTTTAGAAATATAAGGATATCTTATTTAAAGATAAAGAGCAAGACATTGAAATCTACTTGATAGAGTCAACTAATTGACTCTTTCATAAGTGGAAATTTTGTCCCAACCCTGTGTGTTCTGGAAAGCAACCTTGCTTGTTCTCATCATGGGGTCATTTAAGGCCATGGGTTACTTGGTTTAATTTGATTTTTATGGTTAGGTAGGGAAGGGATTAATTCCTTATGGAACTTTTTTTGTCATGAAGTTGAAGGTAAAAGATAAAAGTTACACTTAAGAAAATTCAGAACTGAGCCATGGTGCATTTTTGTTTACTTGAAAGCTATGTGTTATTAAGTGGAAGCAAATGCTTTTTAAAACAAACTCATTTGTTTACAAATAGAAACAGAAAGTGGAGAATGTCTTAGTTGGCTTGGGGGAAGCTGCAGGGTTTATTTAAAGTTTGTATTTATTGCTGGTGGGCAGAGTTGTTAAGACATTTGGAACTTGGGACAAGATATACTGTATATCTTTACTCCTCAGAGGCGATTTGAAATAGGACAGGAGTTATCTGAATTCATTTCTAGATGACATTCTACTCTGTCTTTCTTTCTTTGATTCAGTTGAACAAACATGTTGAATGCTCATCCCTTCAAGGCAGCGCCGTGCCTACTCCTTTTCAGATTGATGTGGCGACTTCACTAGGCCTTTGAAGATGTCCAGCTTCGGTAGGCCCAATGTGTTCATTTCCTTGGGCTACTGTAAAAACTTACCACGAAGTAGTGCCCCAAAACAACAGAAATCTATCCTCTCTCAGTTTTAGAGACCAAAAGGTTTCAGACCACCCTGAAATCAAGATGTCTGCAGGGCCAAACTTCCTCCAGACTGGAGGGGAGAACCCATTCTTTGCCTCCATCAGCTTCTGATGGCCATCACGACTCGTGGTCACATCACTTCAGTCTCTGCCTCCTCAGTGGTCACATTCTCTTCCTCTTCTGTCTGTGTCAAATCTCCCTCTGCCTCCCTTTTATAAGGACATGTGTGATTGTATTTAAGGCCCACTCAGATGATCCAGGATAATCTTCCCACCTCAAGAACCTCGACTTAATCACATCTCCAAAGTCCTTTTTTTTTTGCCATGCATAACACTCAGAGATTTCAGAGATTAGGATGTGGGTATCTCTTGGGGGCCATTATTCAGCCTGTCTTACCCAGGACCCAAAATAAACCTTATTTCATGTACTTCTTTCTGTCTGTTCTCTACCAGAACACGAGACGTACATCCAGAAACAAAAACATTCTTTGCCAAAATTTGACCCAACTGGCCTAGGGATGCAGAATTGACTCCATAACTGAACCAACATATCTGGGATAGATGGTCTGGTAAGTCTTGAAGACCGCCCCGTAGTTCTAGTCAGAAAGACAAAACAGCAGATTTAAAATGCAGGACACAATAGGCCATCAAACAAAGAACTGTTCTTCCTTGGTTTGTGCCAGTTGGGTGGATGGATGGTTGGATGGATGGATGGATAGCAGGCAGGAAGGCAGGCAGGCCTTCTTTATGGATGATGTGCATGTCCTACTCATTTATTCCCTAGCAGCCTACCTGAACTCCCTTGTCATCCTCTTACTTACTCCTTCAGTTTCTTGTCATCTTTAGAAAAAGCTTTTTGCCACTTGCTGTTAAACAAAGCCTTCTAGGACTCTCCTCCTCTCTTGTCCTCTCCCTGCCAAGCTCTGCAGTCCAGGGAGTTTTTCCTCTGCAGCCAGTGCAATAGCTAATCCATTCTAGTTATATAAGTATTTAAAAACAATAAGACTATTTAAAAGTGCACTGGCCTTCTTCCAGTAGCTGCCCAAGGTGTTTACCCTGGAAATGTGCCGAGTTATATATTCATTCTTTGTGTAAATTCTCCTTCACTTCTCATGTTCCTCAAGAAGGAGGGCCCTTTCTTGTGGGCACTATATGGTGAGGCGGGGTTCTTTGAGGAGGTGATGGAGGCAATTAAACCTTGAAGTATCTTGTTAGTGAGGCCTCAGGAGGCAAGCCAGACTATTTGGCATGAAACGGTGAAAGTAGTTTTTTATCAGTTCGCTGTGGATGGGGCTTTGAGATGATTGCAAAAAAGACGTAGCTATAGAGTGGCCAATTCCCCCTCCATGCCTATTTTAAAAAGTAGCTTTCCCTTTAACTTTCTCTGGAGTCAGTTGGACTGCAACATGTACCTTCATTTGTTCTCATTTTAAAATCAATTACCTGGATCAAACTGCTGTTAAACACGATTGGCTGGGCCAACATTTTCTAGTCTGAAGGTCATAGTTGTACCATCTATAGAAAATAATGCAGCTGCTGCCCCTCATGCCAGGCCCTAGGAAGTATTTCAGAGACAGTGCAAGGAACAGCTGCCCAGTTTAAAATTGCAAAAATTCAGTATACTCCAATATAATTTTCTAAAACTGCCTCTTACCTTGCTCTGAACCCCAAAAGCTCTGCAAAAGGAAGCAATGAAATGAGCTCCTACCTCTACTGCAGATCTTTTTATAGATAAAGTCAAAATTACTCTCTTTTTTTCCCCTACCATAGTCCCTCACCTAATGAGACCATTATGATGAAATTAGTACCCAAAGTAGAGATGAATATTTTAGTAGTAAAGATAGTAGTGAAATCTGAGTAACATCATGGACTGAGGACTTACGTTGTGTGTTCTTTCACCGAAAAGATCCTGGGACAACCAGAGTTAAACCCGTAAAAGATGATGCAAGTTGATAAAAGCTTTCTTTTTGTTTTCATTTTTGATATGAGGTTTTTGTATCAGAAGCCTCTTGTTGCTTGCTGTTACCTTTAAAATAAAACCAAAAGGAAATATTTAAAGGGATAGTTGGCAGGAGTGAGAACACATAAAGGTCTGCAATAGAGGTGTTTCGCCCACTCTTTTCCACAGTCTGGTCAGCTGATGAGACCACCATATTGTTTTTTTATATGTCTTTGACGTTAATACTTGGGTCCCTGTAGTTGGTTATTCTGTTTACAGATCACTGAACGGCACATCCCTGACAACTGGAGTGGGTCTGTGGGTCTGTTTTTATCTGTAGATCTGTTTCATGGCATACAAGACCTAAATGTGCATGATTGCTTCTAAGCTGCCTTGAGTGAAGAGTGTGTGTGTGTGTGTGTGTGTGTGTGTGTGTGTGTGTGTGTTTCTCAGATAGACACTGAGAAATGGACATGGAAAGACACAGAGAAAGACAAACTGAGAGGAGCAGAGAGACGGAGATAGGAAAAGAGACCCATGCACAGTCATTTTGAGAAATACGAAGACACGGACCAAGCTGCACATGGATGGACTGGGGAAAAGCATGTCTCCCTTCTCCCACTTTCTGTATCTTGGCTCTTCTTGGCTTTACATGGGAAGCCTTGGTGCTGATTAAGGGAGGGCTGCTTTCCACCTCAACTGGCCTGGTTAAAATGCTCTTCATGCTTTCACCGGTTTTTAGGCTGGTCAGTAATGAATAATGGAGTAGTTCTTCTTCAAACAGCAACAGTGGCCGTGTGAGACCTAATATATTCATCATATGCTCTAAGTTGTTTGGGAATAAAGAATAATACATCTGCCGATCTGTATGACTTCACCTTCTTTCCCCCTTTTAAAATTTGCATTTGTTTTTATTTATACAAGTATACATAAATGGAAAAATATATTCCTATAGTAAAAATGTCCCGCACAGAGATAACACTAACAATACCTGGATTTTCAACTCCAGTCCTTATTTTCTCCACAGAATTAAGCAGGATCATAAATTTGGAAGGTTTTTTTTACAAACTTTTAAATAATTCATTCGTATACACATATATGTACCTAGAGAAAGATATAGGTTTGTCTTGTGTGTGTGTATGTGTATTTACATAAATGATATTACACTGTTCATATTCTGTAGCTGTGTATTTGAGGAAATGGTATCACACTGTTCATATTTTATATCATTCTGTGGCTTCCTGCTTTTACTTAGTGGATTGTGTGAGAGGCCTTTCTCATTCAGGTTTACCTCCTCTTTTAAAGTGTGCCAGGATATGTATGTATTAGATTTTTCTACCTGATCTCTGTGGGTAGTGAATCACATTGTTTCCTGTGTTGAAGCATCCGGAATTATACTTTTAATAACTGTGGAATAGATTTGATGATATTTTTTCCTAGAATTTTTTTTTCTCTGTAAGTAAGAATGAACTGTAGTATTGGTTGGTTTGTTTCTTATTAACTGCTTTGGTGTGTGGTTGTCAGGATCTGATAATGAGATTTGTGAAATGAGTTCGGTAGTAGCTTTATTTTCTTTTTACGTCCTGAAAAAATGTAAGTACACAGGATTTAGCTTTTCCTTGAAGATTTGGTAGAACTCACTTGTAAAACCATATGGGCCTAATCTTTTGTTATGTTATCAATAGCTTCCTAGGTCACTGGTCTGTTTAAGTATTCTGCTCATTTTTGAGCCTTTTTTTTTTTTTAAACTTTAAAAACATCCATTTTATTTAGGTTTCCAAATTTGGTTAAATTTATACATTATTACAGTTTTCACTTTTCCTGTTTGTAATTACACCCACTTTTCATTGTGATGTTGTGAGTTTATGCTTCTTCTTCATCCTCCTTCTCCTCCTCCCTAATCTCTCTTTCCCCAACACTTGCCAGATTTTTATGTGATATATGAATTGTCAGAAAATTTTTACTAATCATTGTTTTATTCTTTTTTGGCTACATGTTACAAATCTAGTTTTTGATGTATAAGGCTCCTATCTTTTGTTTCTAAGAATTTTAATTGCTGCTTTGACTATTCGGCTTAACTCAAGAATTATTTAGAAGTATGTGTTTATGTTTATTTTTATGTGTATAGATTTTATTCACTTTCTGTCATTAACTTATTAGTTGGCCGAGTTGTGGTCAGTGAGCATGGCCATTGTAATTTCTGACATTTGAAAAATGCTAAGATGTTCTCTATGGCCTAATCATGATTAGATTTTAAGATTGTTATACATATATGGGGTAGCTGGGGTATAAAGAGGGAAGAAAGAAAAAAGATTGATATAGATGTAGATGTAGGTATAGGTATAGAGATAGAGATAGAGATAGAGATAGAGATAGAGATAGAGATAGAGAGAGAGAGAGATAGCGATAGAGATAGAGATAGAGAGATAGAGATAGATGAGTATTAAACCTTGGGTTTCCATTTTCCATCTCTCTAAATTTTTCAGTCATGCTTTCTTATTCTTTTTATGTTGCATTCTGTAAGAATTCCATTTCAACTTTATCTGAGTTCTCTTTATAATTCATATTTTTATATGCTTTATAATTCTTTAAAATTCTTTGCATTAAATTTTTTAATTAAAAATGTTTTATAACTTTATTAAAAGCTTGATTTCAACAGTATATTTTTAAATTAACTTCACAATCTGTAGTTAATTATGCTTTAAGAACAGAATGTATTCTCTCCTCTCTCTGAAGATACCAGCCATACTTAAGCCAAAGTCAGATTCTGTTTGTCCTGTTAACTCTGTTTCCTTGGGTCTAAGTTCTTCTACTTACTGTGTTTGGTGTGTATCTTCCATGTTCTTGGCATTGCTTAAGTATGGGTGATTCTTGGTTGGTTGCTCACCTTTTCATGTAAAATGTCTTGCTTGCAGTTATTCTATGTACATCATGGTGCTTGATGCTAAGAAAGGTAAATAAAAGGAATACCCAGTTATTCCTAGGAGCAGGCAGCCACCATGAACAATTCTTGGGCTCTCTTTCAATATCACTCTCAGTCTTTGTTAGAAAGCAGACATTCTGTTGTTTCCTGAGTTGGCCAAGTGAGGAGAGGGTGAGAAAGGATGAAAGAGAGAACCAAAGTCAATACAAAATTCCAACTATTCCCACTTGACTCTGCAATGCATCACCCTGTGGACTCCTCCCATGCATTCGCCTTCAGCCTTCTAGTGTAGGCTCATAGAACCATTCGTTCTTTGTGGCAGGCCTCTCTTTATATAGATTGAAGTGTGTGGTTTCTTTCTTTTATATGATGCCATCAGATAAATATATATACATATTATTATTATTTGATATGATTTGAAAAGGGAGGGGAAGCTTCCCAAATGATCACCTCCGGTATTTCTTAATGATATTGTTTCTCCAGATTCAAAGACAAGAATAAGTGAAGTTGAGGTCAGATGAAGGGAAGAAGAAAGAAAAAAGACAATTTATGGATTGCTCTATGTGTATGAAGAAAAGTTTTTGCAAACACATAAAGTGATTAACCTTTGATGTTTACTTGTTTTTAAATTTTGTATGCTAATGAAATATTCTTTTTCATTTTTAGGTCTTGAATATAATCATGGCCAAACCTTATGAATTTAACTGGCAAAAGGAAGTTCCTTCCTTTTTGCAAGAAGGAGCAATTTTTGACAGATATGAAGAGGTAAAGAAGTGTTATTAATCTTTTCTCTCAAAACATTCTTACAATTATTTTATTTTAATAACAGTATTGAGTAAATAGTCTTTGACAGAAGTAAGAACATCTTTGAGATTTATAAGTTGGAATAGTTGGAAAGAGGCAAGTTATGAGATATAATAATGATAATGATATTATAATTTATTGAGCACTTGCCATGTGCCAGATATAATGATAATGATACTATAAATTATTGAGTGTTCACTGTGTGCCAGACAACCTTCTGCAGGATTTTATGGGTATTGTTTAATTCTTCAGAACAACTTTATAAGGTTGTTGCTATTATTATCTTCGTTTTACAGATGGGTTTCATGTAGTAACAGTTTTTGCTTAATAAACTGCTTTTGGCAGGCTTTCTACATAAAACTTTCTGTTTGTTATAAATGTAATAGTGATTGGACTTTGTGCTAGTCATTTGCTTTGCTTGTTTCATTTATACAGAACATTTTGACCTAAGTTTTGCATGCTTCTTCTGCCATTTACTGTTTGTATCCTTGCAAGGTGGCATTGGCTCCAGACTTTCTATAGAGCAAGGACTGAGGCCACCAATCTGTTCAGAGGGTTTAATTAGGCGGGTTGAAGCCTCGATAGCATTATAAATACCTTGTTTTTCTTAGATTTTACTTGGATTTGAGGTGAATTAAAGAAGGGTGTGTGATGAAACTGTGTTGACTCTAAGGAAAAGGAAAATGTAAAACTTGTCAAGACTTCATTTAGAGTCAGTTAGTTCCTTTCAAAATTAATCAAATATATATGGTGGCTAATTGTAGTGGTCCTCCCACAGGTTCAGCCTTTTCATAAGGTCTGTCTGTGGGTTGAATTGATTCAGTATTTGTTCACTAGTTTTTTTCCAAAATGTGTATCATAATACTCTCTAGATTTATACCCAGTTCCTTTGTAAGTAAACAAAATTGAGAAGGGCAAAGAATGGGCCCCAATGTGGTCACTATTCTTTGTATTGAATTCAAGTATTGAAGTGACAGCTAATTGTAGGACAGAAACTTTACTGCTTCCCAGAAATGACAACTAACTGCATTCTGTATAAAAAGAAACAAAATAAGAGTCTGCCCTGGAGTCAACCACTGTTAATTTTTTGACGGGGTTTTTTTTCTATTTGTTCTTTTTTTCCTCTTCCACAGTTGTGATCATAGAGTAATCTTTTGAAAATATAAATCAGAACCTGTTCTTCCTCTATTTAAAATGAGTCCATGACTCCCTATTGTAGAATAAAGGAAACTGGCCAGAATTAAATACAAGGCCTTCCATAATCTGACTCAGGTCTATTTCCCACCAGTTTCCTACACACATTCTCTGCTTTAGCTATAAAAATCCACTTAAAATTCCCCCAATGAACTATTCTATTACATGCTTTGTGCACGCTGCTCTCTCTTCCTGGAATATGCTTGTTCTTCCTATTCGACTGGTGAACTCTTACTCATCCTTCAGAACCCAGATGAGAAATCTCTACCTCTTTGATATCTTCCTTGACCCATTCAATAAGTATTGATAACTCCTTTGTGCCACTATTAACCTATCATTGCACATATTACACTGCACATATTCACATTTTATTTAATGTTTTTGTCTCTCTTTGTACTCTGAGTTTCTTGAAGTCAATATTTTACTTATCTTTCTCTCTTCATGGACTAACAGAATGCCTACGACTTCCAAAGTCACTGTAGTTGTCTAATATGGAAAGGGATTTTAGATACAGTTTGTTCTAAAGCAGTCTGGTTTTGTTGTTGTTTGTTCATTTTCTTGGCCATCAAAATGATGAGAGGACTTGATAATTCTTAAGATCTGTGTTGGGATCTGACTTCAGCAGGTTCACAATATTAGGTTATCCTAATGACATTTTCATCTTTAAAATTAAAAATGATCAATATCAATAATTTTGTATAGTTCAAGCCTAAAACAAAGTAAGTTTATTGCAGTCGACTACTTTTATCCATTTTACGCAGCTTGGCAAAGAAGGGCAAGGACTAGCTTAGATGCATTTCCAAGTCTTTCTCTCAGGTAAGCCAGGTCTAGGTTGGGTACCAGTGTCATCAAGATGATGGCCATTGCTCACCGATATGAGCTGGTGAAAGAGACATCACTTCCCAAATCTGCTAGAATGTTCCAAAAGATTTGTGGTTTTCTAAGTCAGTTTCTCAGGCTCTGGAAATTTATAGGATAAGTAAAAAGTACTACATGGCTTCCAATATTTGAAGAGATTAAATGTCGACACTGGCTGAGTATCTCTACTACTTGTTACATAAGCAGAAACATATTAGAGAAAAAAATGCTTTTTCGTTAAAGTGAAATGTGATTTGATGAACTAGAAGTCTGTCATCATTGAATCATTTTTATTTCTCACAATGATCTTATGTGGTTATTAATCATCACAATTTACACATAGAAAATACTAATTACCTGTGTTTCTAAAAGGCATTTGATTTTCTTCCCAGTTCCTCTAAATATGAGGTAATATACTAGGAGAACAGAAATCTTGAACAAATATTAAATACAGTCTAGCTAAGTTTTCGACTTTCTTAAGTGTTATTTTACTAGGGTTTTAAGCCCCCCCTCCCCAAAATTGAACTTTATTCTCTTCATAATAGTGTATCAAACCAGAAAGCCAGATGTATGTCAAGCTGGTCTGTAGCCAATTTTCTTGTTATTTCCCAGTCTTATAAAATTTAGCTCTTTAGCCTATGGCCATGCCACCCTGAAAGTGCCAGATCTCGTCTGATCTAGAAGCTAAGCAGGGTCGGACCTCATTAGTACTTGGATGGGAGACCACCTAGGAAGACCAGGTGCTGTAGGTATAAAAAAAAAGAAAAGAAAAGAAAAGATTCAGCTCTTCGGAGCCATAGCCATTAAAATATTCAAGGCAACGAAATATAAGCTGAAAAGATTCGTTTCTACACTTTGCGCAAGACTAGTGAAAAATGACAGCTGATAGCAAGTGGGAGGAACAGGAATTAGAGAAAAATACAGTTGGAACATCCCAAAAGCATCATAGCAAAGGGACCATTTATAAAGGAGTATAAATGCTTTCAGCACCGTAGGACAACTATCACATTCAGGTAAACATTAAATTATGTTCTACGGATTGGTTTAAGGAAGATGGGGAAGTGTTTTAAGCAGTAGGTGAGCACTCACTAGGTCAGAAAAAAAGTGTTTACTAGCCACTGTTTTTAAAAATATATATTATCTTTTCAATAAACGTAATCAGCGCAACTGCATTTAAGCATTATTTTTTTATTTCTTCATTATCGAGAGATTTCTTTTGAGATAGCCCCAAATTCCAGAAACTGCATAATGTCACATCTTGTCATGTAGCCTCTGATTGTATTCCGATGCCACTGCTAAATCTGTTTTTCATCTAACTTTGTTACTTAAAAGCAAAATATATTTTGTTTCTAAGCAATGCTTGTTATTAAATCTTTAAAATAGAGATTTTCTGTTGCATATCAGAGAAAGAGCAGTGCTCTTTAAAGCACGTGCAACACAAATGTCTCAAATTCAGCCCATCTCCTGACTTTCCTTTCATATCCACATTAAAGGGCTGAAGATCCCATCCCCAGGCTACTCAGGGCCCTTCCCAGTCTTTCTGGGAATTCCTAAGTGCTTACACTCTCTTGGTGATTATTCATATCATCAAACCCCAGGAACAAAGGTGTGTGAAATAGACTTTTACTAAAGATCGGTGGTAGCAGAGGAGGACTGCAGCACACAACAGGACACACTTTCAGATTAAACGTTAGAGATCACGCTGAGCAGATTTCGTTAGTCAGCCTGGCCAAGGGGTGTCGCCCATTGTCCTCTTTTCCCCCTCTTCCACCAAGGTGCATATTACTGGTTCTTTTTTTTTTTAATCTTTCCCCCAGAGTCCTTTTCCAATTTACCCTTTTTTTTCTTTTCCATGCGTCTGTTCTCCAAATTAAAACAAACACAAAAACAAAAACAAAATTCTTCTACTCAAGCCAAAAGAGAAAAGTGGAAAATTCTAATCCTCTCTCATTCTGAGCAGTTTGGCTCCCATTTCACTGCAAACTCTCCCATCCAGACTATCCCGAGAACTTCCCTTTTTACATAACCTTGAAGGGCAATGTATGTCCTTATAACGGACAATATTTAAAAGGAACTTTATCCTTGAGAAGAATGCTGCTATCCTTCTAAAGAAAAGCAGTCACTGACAGAACTTTGCAGTGATGGATGTGGTCTCTGTATGTGTGCTGTTCATTACCATATGTAGATGTTCAGCACTTGGAATGTAGCTAGTAGGACTGAGGAACTGAGTTCTTAATTTTAAATAATTTTCATTAAAACTTACAGAGCTACATGTAGCTGGTGGCTCGCTTATTGGACAGTACAGTTCTAGACAGTCAGCTCAAAATACATTACAACGAGACTTTAAAATATCATCTTCTTTCCCAACAAAAAGAAACAGTTTCCAGTTCACTTAGTCAGAATCTACAATTTCATCAGTCATTTCTTCTTAGTGGCAGCCGGAGTGGAGATTTAAATGTTTTATAGAGGACTCATTTCAGCCACCACTGGCCTCCCCACATCACAGATCCCAGCATGGGCCACCTCTTTTTCTCATCCATGGGACTTTATTACATCTGAGGCAAGCTGCCCAAATGGAGTGCCTTTTTCTGTTAAAGCCTTGGTCTTTAGCCCCTCCCACCGGCCTCTGTCAACTCCCTTCCCTACATACACATAAGTGGAGCCAGTTGGTACTTACAACTGCCACCAAAAAAACAAATAATTATGGCAGTTATCAAACCCAGAGAAAAATCAAAGTGCAGGATCAAGACTAACCTAAATTCGGACCAAGTGGCACAGGCCGAATATGGCCTCTTTCCAAGGCGATTCTGAAATCAAATCGTGGGCCACACAATGAAACACCAAAAAGCCCAAACAGCCTACACACCCGGGGCGGCTCATCAGTGAAGCGAAGTTCCCAAATATAATTCCCAAAAAACTGAAAACACAACCCTCATAGAAAGTATTTTGACTTTAACTCCTCAGGACAACAGCAGAATGATAAAGTTAGCTCTAAGAGCATTGGAGGAAGGGGGTTTTAATATAGTCGGGAAAGGGTTGCCAAAACAAGCTTTGCCAATTAGGTACAAAACTGGTTGTTGCTCTGTAGGGCAACAAAACTAACCTCTGTGATTGTCTTTTCTACCAGACACAAATCATATGCATCACTATAGAACAAAACCCAGCTATAACTTATTTCGTTAACTTCAAAGAATCTGGACCCTAAACAATAGTAAGTCAAACAAAGATACATTCATCTATAGAAATAAGTCATTCTCGGGTAGGTCTCTAGATAGTGCTCTTGTATAATAGCCATCTTTTTATCTTGTTCCCAAGTTTTGGATGCTTTAAACTGAATTGTACCTACAGGGTCAGAATATTGGGCTCAAAGAATTGTAGAACATTATTTGTATTTACAGTGAAAATTACTTACAAAGTCATCATAATGATAATCATGATAATATTTATCTGTCTTTCAGTTTTTAGAATCAACTTAGGGTGGGCAAAATATTTATTATTGACAAGAGAATGAAAAAGCTATTGACTTTATATAAAGTAAGGGTGTAGATGGATGTTGGAAAGTACAGGGTGTTAGAGACATAGAAGACAGACCACAGGGTTAATATTCTCAGTGGGAGGTAATGTTGATAGTTGATGGTACATAAAATAGAGGCTGTGTCTATTATATAAAGTGTAAAAGCTGCCAATTACAAAACCAAAAATAATATAATTTAAAGTTTAGAGTTAGGGAAGTTGGAAAAAAAGTAGGGAAATGAGTTAAACAGAGTTTGATTTCCAAATATTTATTCTACAGAACCTATTACTCCATGTGCCTGGTGAATATTAGTTCAGTTCTTAGCTGCTTTGCCATAAATCCTACTTTCTTCAACCACTTAGACTGGACATTTAAAACAAAACAAAAAATTTATTGATATCATTTTATTATACACCAAATTAGGTCTTAGTTTGAATGTGACCCCAGAAGCCCTGCCACTCTACCCCCTACACTTTCCTCATTGTGTGAGTAGCCTGGGAGAGGAAAGCTGGGATTGAAGGTTCCAGTAGACAGTCAGACACATGGGGAATAAGAGTGAGAGGCTGAGTATGAAAATGAATTAGAGGACGTGGTTCCATAGTGTAGTGGTTAGCACATCTGCTTTACACGCAAGAGGTCCTGGGTTCACATCCCAGTGGGGCCACGGTCCATGGTCTGTGGCCATGCCACCCTGAACAAGCCTGATGTCTGATCTCGGAAGCTAAGCAGGGTTGGGCCTGGTTAGTACTTGGATGGGAGACCACCTAGGAAGACCATGTGCTCTAGGCATAAATAATAATAATAATTTTTTTTAAATAAAGGAAAAAAATGAATTAGAGAATTTTCTAACCTGGTAGATGTAGAGGTGAGAGGGAATAAAGGAATGTAAAATGAGGTTAGGATTTCTGGTATAAGAAGCGCACTCTTATGTAGACAAAAAGAACTCAGGAGAAGAAGTACATTGATGGATGCACTTAGGTGGCCTCTCTTCCTGAAATGAACAGTATTTATCATCATATCTTTTGTGGTACCTAAGAAACATTTTGCATATAATAAAAATCACATAAGTTTTAGTTAAAACTTAATCAAGGAAAAAGGGAAGTGAAAAACATACTAAACTATCCAAAAGGATGAACCAATGGATGCATTTTCCTCCTTTCTCAGACCTCTGCTCTCAGGGCCACCGTTGGCATCATGGTGGGAGTGAGCGTGGTGTGTGTGAATGCATGATGAGAAGAAAAGTCTGAGAAAGAGGCAGATACTTCATCATGTAGAGCAGCAGTTCTCAAAGTATGGTCCCCAAACAAGCATCATTAGCATCAATTGGAACCTTATTTGAAATGGAAATTCTTGGGCCATCTCGAAGATGAATCAGAAGCTCTGGGAATGGGCCCAGCTATACATGTTTTAATAAGCCCTTCAAAGGATTCCAGTGCACATTCAGGTATGAGACTCATTGGTGTAGAACCAGGACGAGGAGTTTAGATTTTTCTTTCTCAGTGTTACAGGTAGCCATTTTCAACAGGGACTGATATGATCTGATTTACGTTTGGAGACAGTTACTTTGGTAGCTGTGTGGAGAATGGTTTGTAGGGGGATGGGTAGAGGGCATGCAGGAGATTGGAGAGTGTGTTTGGAGACACCAGGAATTTAATTTAAGGAAGGTGAGCCTGAGTCGTGTTCCTTCTTATTGGCTATATCTCTGTAGGCAATTTTCTTGACATCTCTGTGCTAGAAAAGAGATGTTAAGATGAGTGAGTCTGAAGGGTATATTTTTCACCTAAAGATCGTATGATTCTACACCCACCTGCCTTCAGTTACCTTTCTTGTCATCACAGCCATGCAACTTCTTCACACAATAATAAGGCTGTGACCAAGTACTTGGGCACTTAATCAGTTTGTTTGAACACTGAAACCCAAAGCTGCAAGCTAGCATCAGCCAGGATTTTGGGAAAACACTCAGGCCTGTTCCTTCCTCTAGACCAGCCTGTAAAACAACAGTGCTGATAATGTTATCCAGGCTCTTAAATTCTCAAAGCTTAGAGCTCATCATCATCCAAGCCTGAGGCATTTAAAGAAAGGTCTTTGTGATTTGGAAAGTTCCCGAAAGTAAGCTGGCTTGAAGACAAAAGACTGTAGTTTGAGCCTTGACCCTGACATTTCTAAGTTATGACCTTGAGCAAGTCCTTTCACCTGTTAGAGCATCCCTCTCACCTGACATGGTATTTCTGTGCCAGAGGCTCCTAGTAGGAGTGTACGAGGTGCCCAGTGTTTGTGGATCCTTGTTCACAGTGAAGACTCTACCACAGTTGAGACCATGTCTGTTCTGTAAAATGTTCAGCTAGTACCTTAATGAACACTGTTGAAAACATTAAAGAGCTGTTATCAGTCAATTCTTAGCACTAATAATCAGACTCGTAAAGTGTCTGCCCGTAAATGGCTTTTAACACCACCGACCTCTCATTCTCTGCCTTAACTCAGGGTAAGAGGTTGGTTAACAGAAGTACAGGATAATCCGGATTTTTGCTTCATAGATCCCTAGTTCTCATTTGCTCCTTTACTTGTGGATAAGGTTAGAAGAGTAATTTCAAATCTCAGAGTTTACTGACCCACCCTCCATCATCATCAGCCTCTGAGCTGAAGGAAAAACGAGCCACTGCCCATAATGAAAAAATGCTGTGCCTTGATTCAAGCAAAGAAAACGTGTGTTAAATGAGATCTGTACTAGAGTACTAAGTTGTACAGACAGTTAGCCAAGGATTTGGAGAATGGAGAAATCTAAAAGTACTGGAACAATCAGAGACAGTTTCCCTAAGGAGGTATTTCCAGACCTCAATTTTAACTGACAGGAAAATTAAGTTACAAGGAGTCACAGAGGACAAGAGGGAGCCTGGTTTGAAGTCCTACTAGGAGATGTGACATCAAATCTCGAGTGAAGTTATGAGTTCTGAAAGGGAGAAAAGAGCATGATTTAGAAATGTGAAGAGACAGAGGTTTAAAAGGATCAAATGTTGGTCAATGATTTTATTGATTTTTGCTGTGTAACAAACCACAGCAAAGCTTAATGGTGTAGGGAGAGAAAAATTTTTCTCTGCCCTCTTATGGTCAATGGCTGGGGCTTGGGAACTACACTGGCAAAAGCCAGGTTAACAGGAGAAAAAGCAAACAAATTTTGTCGATGCTAATACTTTTACACACTCTGGAGTTTCACAGAAAAGAAGTGAAAACCTAAAGACTCAGAAACTGATATACCGTTTTAACAAAGGGCAATAAAGAATGGAGAAGTAACTAGGCAAAGGAAATCAGGATTTGGACTTCTAGGGGTAGTAAATTGAGAAAAGGTCAATATATGGGAAAACTAATGGAAGATAAGGGTTATTTTGATAAGGTTCGTGCAGACTCATCTTGGCACTGACTTTCTGTCTGCTTCATGGATAGGGGATTTATGGAAGTCCTCACTTCTCAGAAGTTTCTGCTTTTAATCAGTTAAGAGAAGCTCTGAGAGGGCATCTTTTTGCATCTGTTGATTCTCAATTACCTTCAGCTCAAAATAATTTATATGCCAAAGTGATATATTTTGGGTGGTGTAATCTAATCTCCTTCAGTGATTTAAGATATCAACCATTTATGTAGTCCATGATTCTGTTGGCAGCCTTCTGGGCTGGGCTCAGCTGGGCACACTCAAGTGCTTGCTGGGCCAACCGGGGGGCTGATTTTGGATGGCCTTAGCAGGACCATCTTATCTCCACCGCGGCTGATCTGTCATCCTCTTGCCAGCAGGAGGCGCTTGTTCTCTTTTGGGCATAGCCAAGTTTCTGCCACATTCTCTAGGCCAAAGCAAATTACAAGGCCAGCCTAGACTCACAGAAGGGGAACATACTCCACTTACTAATGGGAGGAGTCACATTGCAAGTACATAGATACAAGAAGGAATAAAGGACTGTGGCCTTCTTTGCAGTCAACCACAGTTATCTTAGTTATTCTTTATGTAGTTGATCATCTCATGTTGAAAAGGCTTAGAAGAGGGGTCAACATACTTTTCTGTAAAAGACCAGATATTAAATACTCGTTCTCAACTACTCCACTTTGTCTTTGTTGCACAAAAGCAGACATAGAACATAGATAATCTGTAAATGAGTGAATGGGCTGTGTTCCAATAAAATTTTATTTTCAAAAGCAGGGGCCAATTGGATTTGATCCATGGGCTGTAGTTTGCACACACCTAGCTTAGAAGACAAATAATGTTACACAGAAATGAATAACAAATTAGTCTTGATGGAGATGATGGTACTTACAGTTTGAGGTCATTTTAATTCATCATTTTCTCTTACGAATGTATTATTTATATTTTTAGTTCAGTCATCCTCCATTTCTTTTCCTTGTCTCTCAAATTTCTTCAGTTTTTGCTGCATAACCAACTACTCTTGTCTTTCTTTTCTAAGATGTTCCACTTTTGTTTGTTTTTGCTTATTCTTCTCATTTTAATGTTTTTCTTCCCTTTCTGTGAAGTTTCTTTGCGTTTGCTTTTCTTTTATTTTTTTCACAAAGGTTGAAGATAACTTTATTTCTTGGAGTAATAGAAGCATTTCACCCATGAAATAGTGTCTGAGTCAGTCTCATGGAAAACTCTAATACTTGAGATTGGTGCTATTCCAGGGTACAGAAAGGACTGCTTATTCACGGGAAGACGTGAGATGCATCCACAAGGCAGCTAGAGAACAAAATCTGGGGTGACATTTGATTTCAAAGGAGCTTATAGAAACAAAACAATATAACATGAAACAAGAAGAAAGTTTGTAAATAATGAGTCAATAAAATTAAATATAAGAACTAGCTAAGGGGCATTACTGCACTATGGTAAAGCATTTAGTTAAAGTTCCGTGGCTAAAATGACAGTGCTGGTTCTTTATTACTTCTTTTCAACCTGAAGTGTAAATAGGAAAATGCTCAATATTAGCTCCTTCAAGCCGTGGTCACAGTTTGCAGGAGCACGGTGGCCTGGGCAGAATGCAGCCTTGTGGATTTCCAGGCTGATGGAGATGGGGGCTCAAAGGACATCTTGGCTTCATTCTCTTTGTGTGTTCTCTTTGGGATTGCACTCTGCTAATGTATGTGGTCTAGCCATTGACTTTATAAACTTCATTCAGGTGTCAACGAATGAACAATCAAATGCAATATACAGCATATTTTAAAGTGGATCATTTTTCAGTCCATCCTTGAGCAATAAAATTACTTTTGCTTAAACTCAACTTCATGTGAGTGAATTCCCTCTTCCTAAAAATAGTGAGGAAATATTTTTGTTGTTACTCTTTGGGTCATTTTTAGTGCTTTCTGTAGAAATATCTGCCATTATGAGCACTAAGGTGCTGTACAAATGGTGGTACTGTGTAACTACTACACAAACATTATTTCATTTTACAGATTGTAAAACCAAGGCTTAAAATGGTTATACACCTTGCCTGAGTTGACATAGTTAATCACAAACAAGCAGAAAGATTTCATACTGACTAGCCTGCAGTGGTTCTAAAAATGTGGTCCCCAACCAACAGCATTAGAAGGACTTTCTCAGGCTCCACGCCAGACCCACTGAACCAGACTCTAGACATGGAGCCCAGCAGTCTGTATTTTAATAGCCCTCTGGTGATTCTGATGATACAACTCACGTTTGAGAACTCCTAGGCGAAGGGCAAGGTAAGGAGTTTTAGACCTCCTGAGAAAGGGAAAAACAAAAATCCATTTGAAGTTCTTTACAGGTAATCTCTCCCAAACAGAAAATGCAGATAACAGGAGGAAAAAAAAAACAAACTGTTCAATAAAAAAGACTTTTCTTTTTCCAGAGCAGTTGAACATAGATTTTATTGAGCTCTTTAAAGTATTGACTCTTAACGTGCCAAGCACAGTACTAAGAACTTGATAGCAATTATCTCTTTAAACCCCCAGGTGGTTGTAAGGATTAAATGAGATCGTTTTCCACATTCTATAGATGAGGAAAGAGGAGTTTAAATTGAGGAATTGCCTACTATCTAAAGTGTAGTAGTTGATGGAGCCAGTCTCCAAAACTGATGTATTAATAAAGAGAACATATATGAATCACAGACATGTGTATTATGACTCAGGATGGTGCCGAGAAGAATCCAAACAGACGGTCCTCGCTAAGCTTTCCCCAGTTAACTGCACTTACCTCAGACTCCTTGACCTGTCGTATTCCTCCACGACTGCACTCTTCATCAATCCTCGCATGAAAATAGTTTGGTCTCACTGTTTCTTTGGGCCTTCATTTCCTTATGAAGGCTCTCATGTCAAGTAAACTTATTTTAAATAAATTTGTATGTTTTTCTTTTGATAATCTGTGTTTGTCAGTTCAATTTTCAGACCCAGCCAGGGATCCTAAGAAGGTCAAGGAAAACTTTTTCCTTCTCTACACAGAGAAACATTTTTTTTGGATAATATGTATGATGTAAAAATATATATATAATTAAAAAAATGTTTTTCTAAAGTAATGGAAGCTAGAACCTAAGATCTGTTGAGCTCTTTTAGTCACCTATTTGCTTTATCTATTTTAGACCATAATTATTATTCTGTTACATCCAGGAGTTCTTAATTTGATTATCTTAGGGAACTGAGGATGAAAAGAATTTATTTATTTTTTTATCTGTTTGCCCCTAAGAGCAAATAATGCCCTATAAGTGTCCCTAAGGACGCTAGTAATCTCTACTTTATAATCAATAAAAATCCTTTAAGGATAGGAGAGTATTAACCAAGAATTATTTTTAGCCTCCTTTTTTTTTTTTTTTTTTGAAAAACCAGTAACTAAGTAAAATGTACAATATGAAAGGAGCATAATATTTTCTTTCAGTCAATGGAAATAGAGAATCCTGTCTTTTTAACACTTAATTATGATTCTGGTAAAATTCATAAGAAACACACAGTTTTTAAACTACTTGCTCTTAAAGTCATAAAAGTAAGAAATAGCCCTGAAATGGTGCCTTGTCCCAGACATTGAATGAAGTGAATAGGCTGAGCCAGTAGAGCTTCCCAGGTATCTAGGATGACATACTCTTTCTACTAAAGAGTTAACCCTGAGGAGCCTTGCTAGTACCTCCACTCTTCTGCTGTGAATTTTCTTCTTCCAAGTACCCAAGGGCAGGTAATCCAATTCACCTTGGTGAAATGCAAAAAGGAGCCTAGTGTTTGCTCACCAAAGCCAAATTGCCTGGATATTGTTTACAAATAAAGAAAGAGTTTTTGTACTAAGTGGTATTTAGGGTAAAATCTTTTCCAGAGAGTTCTTTCTGGAAGAGTTTGAAATACACGTAGTTGGTTAAGGGTATAGGTTTGAGTTAAAAATTGGTTCAGTTTTGGTTTTGCTACCCAAGAGATAGGATCATAAGCCAGTCTTAAATCCACTAAGCACTAAGCCATAGCTTCCTTGTCTAAAAATGGGAGTGATCATACCTACCTGGCAGGGCCATTATAAGGAATAAGTAAGGTGGATTGTTTTTAGAATGTATGTCTGATATACCCCTCTTCCGGTTTAAACCTTCCATGGCTCCCTACCTCATTTCAAATGATTACCAAGTCCATCCTGTTCCCATTACAAGTCCAGTCCCCTTCATAACCTTTCAGTTCACTTTCCCATTGATCTTCCCTGAAAATATTAGGCTCGCTCCAACTTTGGGGCCTCAGCCCCTGCATTTCCCTCTCTGGACTGCTTTTCCCCATATACCGTCCATTCTCTTCCTCACTTCATTACAATTCTGCTCAAAGTCACTTCACCTAAGTGGCCGTCATGATCATCTTAAAAAAAAAAAAATGTGTGTACACATATCCACACACACATTGCTTTTACCCTTTTAGATTTTTATCTTTACATTTCAGTTCCTGATATATTATTTGTTTTCTGTTCATTGTCAAAATCCACACACACACACCCCCCACCCCGAATATAAGCCATGAGAGCAGATACTTTGCTTTTATTTACTGCTATATCCCTAGCAAGGAATTCATTCATCACTCAACAGGTATTTAATGAGCTCCTAAAATGATCCAGCAAGTCCTTATCTTCATATTTGGGACTCAAATACATTGTTATTTAAGTGGTTCTTAATTTTTAAGGAATTTTTAAGGTACCAAGGAACTGGAACTAGAGGTCCTTTTGGGAAATCTGGAGAAGGATTAGCAAGAGATGCCATCTATGGCAGCCGTGGAGGTGTACCACATAAACCTTTCAAGAGAAACCTGTCACTAGAGGGTGGTCAGTGGAGAGCCTCTGGCTGCAGCATCTTCTCAGCCAATGAGTGACATGGCAGAGATACCGGGACTGGCTGGCCCTTTCCTGCCCCAGATGAGACTCCTCTGGTGGGCAGTCCTTGCTCTGGGGCACCCATTTGCCTGCAGAGATGTCCTCAGAGCTGTGCTGCGGTCTGAGAGCCTTCCTACCCTATTCTCCTTCCTCTCTCCTCTCGTTCCTTAGATGTTAGTCCTGACTGACGGGTCTAAGGCTCTCCCTGCCTGTTCCTGCTTCCTCTTCCCTTTGTCTTTCACAGGCATTTCCCCTAATGAATCTCTTACACTTCCAAGTCTTATCTCCATATCTGTTCCTAGATGCATCAGCCCTTTATGACCACTCTCCCCACCACTCCACCCCCCTCCCATATAGGATGGGCTCATGCTAAGTCTTTGGGACTGCAATTTTCTGAAGCCAACTCTGCAGTCACTGCAGAATTCTCTAGGTGTAGCATGGTCCTTGTGTGCATGTTTCAGTCGCTTCTGGACTTCTGTTAGACATAATAAAAAGGGATAGAGCCAGAATTGGTCCTAAGAGCCAATGGGAACTGTGTATCTTTGAGACCTAAATGTAAGCTGTTTCAGAAGACAAAAGTGGGAAGACAGTGACATAGCACACAGCTAGTATGAAGAAAAACATTCTTTTAAGCTGAATTATTTAAGTGGGAAATGTGTATATTCAAAGGGAAGTTCCACGGAAGTCATTTGAGATTTTTTTCCTTTTTGTAACTCTGTTAATACATGGTTTGTCATCTCCTTACAACAGTAGTTTAAAATGTTATTTCCTTGACCTGCCTCTTTAGTTATATGTCTTCTGTATCACCATATGTCTAATCATTTACTCAGTATAATTTATTATTCTGGAACTAATTGTGTTTTTATTCGAAGTTCTTTACTGAAAAGATGGATTTACCAGCTTGTGATCGTGGTTTAAACATCAGCAAAGCATATCTCCTGTTGTTCTTAGAATTTTGGTGGAAGGGAGGGATAGGGATGTTAAAACAAAGTTTATTCTTGACACTTGTTAAGGAATGATAAGACAGACTGTATTCAAGAGATTGCTACAGTGGGGTTTTGCAGAAGGGGAGAGAGGTAGAACTCAAGTCTGAAAACAAGGAAAGGAGGATTCATGGCCAAGGAGCAGAGAGTTGGGGATCAGTGGATGGAAAATTACTAAGAGGAAACCTCAGGGGTAAGGGGAGATTTTGGCTAAACCAGCCTAACAGTATTCTCGCTGAAGGCAGACCAGGGTGATCCGACATCACCTGGGAGATGGCAGGAGTAGAAGAACCCGATCATATATCCAGGGTGATCCGATATTGAGGGTGGGGGATTCTGGCTAACATTGGGTGTTGCAAAGACAGACACAGAAGTCCAAAAGTTAAGGCACAGTAGGGAAGAACATTCAGAGGAGCCTGACTAAAGTTTGCTCAAGGAGAAAATCTTTGGGGTAGTGATTGGAGGGGAAGGAGAAGGAAGCGACATATATATTTTTAAAATTTATTTTAAATATTCATTACAAAAACATTTCTTTTCCTCCCTGGCTCTGAGAAAGCCAGTCTTCTTTAATTTTTCCTTATTTTAGTTGCTAAGGCAACTGTTTTCACTAACATGAGTTTTCCTGTCTAAGGAAGTTACTTTGAGTGACCACTCAGTCCTCCTAAAGGCATGCTTTCGTTGATTTTGTTCTTTCTTCTGCAAGCTAAGAGAGAGGTAGTTTAGTTACTTACTATCTTTGGAGTAATTTCTTCAAGTGTTGTGTGGCAAGAATCAGGGAGCCTGTCCCAGTGTCACACTGCAACAAAAGAGCCCTCTCAGAATCTGAGCATTCAGGTTTGGCCTCAGAATGCCCTCATCAGAGGCGCTGCCAGGAGAGAGGGACAAAGAGAGACAGACACAAAGAAGTTGGCATCTCAAACTGATAGACCTTAAAAATTAAGTCCCAAAGATTTAAGGTCTTCATCTGGAAGTAACAGAGAAAATATGAATTCATAACTATTGATGACCATGAAGTAAGCAGTGAGAAACACAGCATTTGTCTCTTTCAGGTGGCTCGTCTGAGTACTTCCTTCCTCCCCCATATTCAGATCCCAGCTGAGCTGGCCACATTCTCACAGAGCCAAGGATGCATCAGTCAGAGATCTTGTTAATAATAAGCACCGTCAGGCTAAATTTCAGTCTGTTTTTAAAATATAGCATGGATACTCAGGAAAGCTGTTGTGCCTTCTTCTTATTGCTTTTCCTTAGCCCTCATAGACGCCAAGCCAGGCCACTTGGAAAGTTGATGATACTCTATTTCTGAAGTAAGAATAAAATGAAATGAGTGGATTAAAACTTTCCACTTGATACCACAATAAGAGTTCACTGTATCTCACAGTCATTGCCTAAATGAGCACTTTAAATGCTCCCAGTTGGTGATTGAGGGGAAGACATTTTCATTTCTGTTTCTATGGTAGTTAGAGCCAGAGACAGACGGTGGGTCTGGCACTTGTAAAACAACCCAGTGACTCACTTGACTGCCCTCTCACCGCCTGAGAGTGTGACCTGCTGTGTCAGGGAGGTTCAGGGCAAGGATTGTCTCCTAACATCACTACTTGCCAACATGCCTGGGAAGAAGCTCAAATCACGTTCTAATGGCTCGTATTCTGTGCCAGATGTGTAGACTGAGGCTGGCTCGAGCAGAGAAAGACACACACAACCTGACCTCTCTGTGCAAAAACCAAATATTCAGCAAGTTGAGCTCAACAGTAATTTGTAAACTCTGGGTCTCCCTCGTGCTTAGACTTCCAGATTTGCGTTTTGGATCAGAGGAAATAAGCACACAGTGGTACCGTTGCTTGTTGTAAGGATCCACGTAACAGAAATGTTTTCCCTGCTACAATGTCAGTGTTGTTCTGCGACATGTTATCTGTGTCATCTTGGGCAGCTTGCTACCTCACTTAGGATCCGTTTTCTCATCTGTAAGGTAGGGATGGTGGTCTTTACCGCATTTGTTTCTTGGATGATTAGTCATAATCAATACTAGCAATGTTTGTAATAATTTCCTGGGTTCAGATTGTGCATCAGGCATTCTAAGCCCAGAGGTAAA